>NW_016107403.1:3027777-3052277 GCF_001604975.1 Cebus imitator
ACGATCTCGGCTCACCGCAACCTCCGCCTCCTGGGTTCAGGCAATTCTCCTGCCTCAACCTCCTGAGTAGCTGGGATTACAGGCACGCGCCACCATGCCCAGCTAATGTTTCGTATTTTTAGTAGAGACGGGGTTTCACCATGTTGACTAGGATGGTCTCGATCTCTTGACCTTGTGATCCACCCGCCTCGGCCTCCCAAAGTGCTGGGATTACAGGCTTGAGCCACCACGCCCGGCCTATCAAATGCTTTTTTCAGCATCTATTAAAATAATCATATGGTTTTTCTTGATGATTCGGTTAATGTGATGTATCATGTTTATTCATTTCATTGATTTACATACATTGAACCAGCCTTGCATCCATGGAATGAATCCCACTTTACCCTGGTGATTGATCTTTTTAATATGTTGTTGAATTCCATTTGCTAGTATTTTGTTAAGGAGTTTTGCATCTATGTTCATCAGTGAGATTGGCCTGTAGATTTTTTGTTGTTCCCTCCTTATCTGGTTTTGGTATCAGAGTAATGCTGGCCTTGTAGCAGAAATTTGGCAATATTCCCTCCTCTTCAAATTTTTTGAAGATTTTGAGTAGGATTGGTATTACTTCTTCTTTAAATGTTTGGTAGCATTCAGCAGTGAAGCTGTAAGGTCCTGGGATATTCTTTGATGGGAGACTTTTATTGTGACTTCAATCTCATTACTCATTGGTTTGTTGAAGATCACTTGACTGTATATGAGTGAGTATATTTTTGGTCGCTTTTCTGTTTCATTAACCTATCTGTCTTTATGCCAGTAACATTCTTTGATTACTGTAGCTTTGTAATATATTTTGAAATTAGTTTTTCTTTTTTTATAAAGACGGGGTTTCACCGTGTTGGTCAGGCTGGCCTTGAACTCCCGACCTCAGGTGATCCGCCCGCCTTGGCCTCCAAAGTGCTTGGATTACAGGCGTGAGCCACCACGCCCGGCCTACTTGAAATTAGTACATGAGATGTCTCCAACTTTGTTTTTCCTTCTCAGGATTAATTTGGCTATTCATTGTCTTCTGTGGTTCCATACGAATTTTAGAATATCTTTTTCTGTTTCTGTAAGAACGCTACAGGGATTTTGAAAGAACTTGCATTGAGTTTTTAGAATGCTTTGGGACACAGAGACATTTTAACAAGACTAAACCTTCCAATTAATGAAAACAGGATATCCTTCCATTTATTCGTGTCTTCTTTAATTTCTTCCATCAGCATTTTGTAGTTTTTGGCTTGCAAGTCTTTAACCTGTTTCACTAAACTTATTTCTGAGTATTTTATTCTTTTTGATGTTATTGTAAAGGAGATTGTTTTTCTAATTTCTTTTTTAGACAGTTTATTTTTAGTGAATAGACACACAACTGTATTTTGTATGTTGGTTTTGTATCCTGCAACTTTATTGAATTCATTTATTAGTTCTAACAATTTTTTAATGGAATCTAGGATTTTCTAGATAAAATAATATCTGTGATAAGGACAATTTTATTTTTTTCATTCTGATTTATATACCTTTTACTATTTTTTCCAGTTGCTTTGTCTAGACCTTCCAGTGCTATGTTGAGTAGAAGTGGCAAAAATGGGCATTCTTGCATTGTTTCTTATCATAAAGGAAGAGCTTTCAGGTTTTCACTGTTGTATATTTAGCTGTGGTCTTGTCATCTATGGCCTTTATTATGTTAAGGTACTTTTTTCTGTTCCTAGGTTGCTGAAACTTTTCTTTTGGTTTTCAAGAAATGATATCAGATTTTGTCAAATGCTTATTCTGTATCTATTGAGATTATTATGTAATTTTTATTCCTTATTCTGTGATTATGGTGTATCACATTAACTAAATTTTGTATGTTGAGTCATCCTTACATTTCACAGATAAATCTCACTTGGTCATAGGGTATGATCCTTTTGATGTTCTGATAAATTTGGCTTGTTACTATTTTGTTGAGGATATTTCAATTATATTCATCAGGGCTATTGATTTGTAGTTTTCTTTGCTTGTGACATTCTTGTCTGGCTTTGCTATCAAAGTAATACTGGCTACTTAAAATAAATTTAGAAGTGTTCCCTCATCTTCAATTTTTTGGGAGAGTTTTGAAAGAATTGTCATTAATTCTGCCTTAAATATTTGACAGAATTCACCAATAAAGACATCTGGTCCTGGGCCTTTTTTTGTTGGTAGATTATTGATTACTGTTTAATTTTTATTTTAGTTCAAGTCTGTTCTCTTTGTACTTCTGTAAGATTAAGACTTAGGTTAGGTTAAGTTAGGTTAGGTGTGTTTTTAAAAATTTATCCATTTTTTTCTAGGTTATCTAGTTTGCTAGCATGTAATTGTTGAAAATAGTCTCTTATGATCCTTTTCATTTTGTGGCATCAGTTGTAATATCTCCTCCTTTCTTTCTGATTTTATTTATTTAAGTTTCCTCTCTTTTCCCTACTTAGTTTAGCTAATAGTTTGTTAATTTTATCTTTTCAGAAGCTCAAATAATTGTTTTGTTGGTTTTTAAAATTTGTTCCCCCCCTCAGTTTCTATCTTGTTTATGTGTATTCTAATTGTTATTATTTCTTTCCTTCTCCTAACTTTGGGCTTAGTTTGTTCTACTTATTCTAACTCCTTTAGGTGGAGAGTTAGGTTGTTCATTTGAGATATTTCTTCTTTTTAAATGTATGTGTTTATTGCAATAAACTTCTCAGTACAGCTTTTGCTGAATTTCATAAGATTTGGTATGTTATATTTTTGTTTGCATTTCTCTTTAGGTATTTTTTAATTAAAAAAATTTTTTTATTTGTCCCAATGAATGTTCAAGAGTGTGTTTTTTAGTTTCCAAATATTTTTGGGGTCTTTTTAAAAATTAATTTAGTCACTATGTGTCTTTTAATTGAGAGGTTTATTCTACCTACATTTAAAGTAATTATTAAAGGGAAAGATTTCATTTTGCTTTTGCTAGTTTTCTGTTAATCTTATAGTTCTTTGGGATGTCTTTTCATCTTTTGTTGTCTTCCTTTGGGTTGTGTTGAGTTTTGGTATTGAAATGCTTTTATTTTGTTCTCTTTTTCTTTTGTGTAACTTCTATAGACTTTTTTTGTGGTTACCTTGGGGGTTAAGTAACATATATTTTAGTTATAATAGTCTATTTTAAGCTAATAACAAATTCATTTGCATATAAAAATCTACACTGTAATATCTCCCTCCTCATTTTATGTTATTGTAGTTATAATTTAAATTTATTCATATTGTACATCTTTTAACATAAGTCTAATTACAGTTTTTTAAAACAGTTTTGTCTTTTAACTTCTATAGTAGAATTAAACATGATTTACCTATCACTATTACAGTAATATAGTATTCTGTATTTGTCTATATATTTACCTTTACCAAAGAGTTTTATTCTTTGTTATGCTATTATGTAGCTGTTTAGTATTCTTATGTTTTAACTTGAAGGAATCCCATTAGAATTTCTTGTAAGGCAGTCTATTGGTGATAAATGTTTACAGATTTTGTTTGCCTAAGGAAGTCTTCACCTCGCCTTCATTTTTGAATGATAGTTTTGCTGGGTATAGTATTCTTGGTTGGCAGATAGTTTGTTTGTTTGTTTATGAGATGATGTTTTGCTATGTTGCCCAGTTTGGTCTTTAGCTCCTGGGCTTAAACAACTCTCCCACTTAGGCCTCTCATGTAGCTGGGACTATTGTTGTGTTCTAGTGCACTCAGATGGCAGGTTTTCTTCTTTTAGCACTTTGAATACATTATTTCACTTTTGTCTGGTTTGCAAGGTTTCTATGAAAAAGCCATAGATAGTCTTTTGGGGATTTCCTAGTATGTGACAACATATTTTCCTCTTGCTGCTTTCAAAAATTTCTCTTTGTCTTAGACTTTTAACAATTTTATTACAAAGTATCTCAGTGTGAAGTTTTTGGGTTTCTCTTATTTGATGTCCTTTGGGGTTCTTGGAGCTGGGTGCTCATTTCTTCCTCAGATTTGGGAAGTATTCAGCCATTATTTTTAAAATATGCTTTCTCTTCTCCTTCTCAAACTCCTATAATGTGTATACTGATCTGCTTGATGCTGTACACCAAGTCTCTTAAGTTTTCTTTACTCTTTTAAATTCATTTTTTTCTTTTTTTGATATTTTAGGTTTAAGGATTCATATTCAAGTATTTTATATAGGTAAACTCCTGTTGCTATCAGCATTTTTGTTAAAGCCATTCAACAAGTTCCAAACCTTCCCACATTTTCCTGTCTTCTCCTGAACTTCCCAAACTGTTCCATCCTCTGCCTGTTACTCAGTTCCAAAGTTGCTTCACAATTTTGGGTATCTTTTTACCAATGCCCCACTCTACTGGTACCAATTTACTATATTAATCCATCTTCATACTGCTGATACCTGAGACTGGGAAGAAAAAGAGGTTTCATTGGACATACAGTTCCACATGGCAGGGGAGGCCTCAGAATCATGGTGAGAGGTGAAAGACACTTCTTACTTTGTGGCAGCAAGAGAAAATGAGGAAGAAGTAAAAATGGAAACCTCTGATAAACCCATCAGATCTCATGAGACTTATTCACTATCACAAGAAAGACCAGGCCCCATGATTCAATTACCTGCCTCTGGGACCCTCCCACAACATGTGAAAATTCTGGAAGATACAATTCAAGGTGAGATTTGGGGACACAGCCAAACCACATCAATGCTGGATAAGCTTTTTGATGTGCTGCTAGATTCTGTTTACAAATATTTTGTTGAGGATTATTACATCGATGTTTATCAAGGACATTGTCCTGAAGTTTCCTGTATTTGTTCTTGTGTCTCTGCCAGATTTTGGTATTAGAATAATGCTGGCCTCACAGAATGAGTTGGAGAAGAATCCCTCCCCTCAATTTTTAAAAAATAGTTTCAGTGGCAGTGGTACCAGTTCTTCTTTGTACATCTAATAGAAATCAACTGTGAATCCATCTGTCCCAGGATCTCTTTCTTTCTTTCTTTTTTTTTGGTTGGTTGGTAGGCTGTTTATTAATGACTCAATTTTGGAGCTCACTATTGGTCTCTACAGAGAATCAGTTTCTTACTGGTTCAGTTTTGGGGGGTGTATGTGTTCAGGAATTTATCCTTCTAGGTTTTCTAGTTTGTGTGCATAAAGGTGTTCACAGTAGTTTCTCATAGTTATTAAATTCCTTCTTCTTTTTGTTCCTGGATTAATCTATTTCCAATGACCTGTATTTGAGTTTGCTATCATTTCTTCTGCTTGATTTAATCTGATGTTGAATCCTTCTAGTAAAATTTTTAATTCAGTTACTGTGTTCTTCAATTACATGATTTCTTTTTTACTCTGAGAGAAGCTGAGTCTAGGTAGTCTTTTCCAGATCACACAGCACTGTATCAGGGTTAGGGATTCTGGTAAGAGGGTGTCCCAACCTGCTTACCAACTTTAGAGTCTGGTTTTGCATTTACTGGGGGTGCAGTAGCCTTTCAATTAGTTTTTGGATTTTTCAGAAAGGGAATTTTTAAACTTTTCAGAAAGTGAATCTGTTGCTGAATCAGTATGTTTGTTGAAGGAAGGAGAGTCTAGGGCTTCCTACTATGCCATCTTGCTGATGTCACCTCCTCTATAAATATTTTTTGTTGTCATCTTTTATTTCTTTTTCATCAGAACATTTTTCTGGCTCTCTTATGTCATTATATTTTCACCTAATATGCCAATAAGCAGATAAAATGTTTTGTATTTCATTTGTAGGTGCACTTTATTTAAATAATGTCTGCTTCTAAATATCTTACTTGTCTGTATATAAATATTTCTTCAGCTTTCTTAGATAATAGGAAAAAAGTTCATATTATAAGTGAAATTTCATTCTAGCAACCAAGATTTACAAAGAACTTTTTGTACCACTTCTTTCAGAAATGTCCTCCTTCGGCCGGGTTTTTTTTTTCTTTTTGTGACTTTATAAGTATCTTCTGAGAGTTCTTGAGGGAATATTATGTTTAGAAACTAAATACATGTATTTTTTTAGTGTTATCTAAAATATATATTTGAGAATGATTAACTTATCAAGAATATATTTGAAAATCAGACAAAAAGTTACTCTTAGAGATTAGGGAGAGAAACATGCCAACTTTTTTTTTCTTTCTTGAGGGGGTGGGACCACAAGTGTCCTGAACCAACATCCTAAGATTTTTGTGTAAGAGTTAAAACACAGAACAAATATTTCTTATTTCCCACTGCCTCTATCCTTCCACTACACTGAGATTTTAGTTTGCTTGATGAGAGAAATTCTAACTTATATTTTGCTCTGTGGACCAGCTAGAAGAGTATTGCACACCTTATATTGTCCAAATAAATTTATGATTTGAAATTTGAAAAAGAAACAAGTCAGCTGTAAATGGAAAAAACTGTGAATAAGGAGAAGACCTAACAAGACAAATAAGTCATCTATTTGGCATATAGAAGCACAAATTGACAGAATAGTTTTATGATATTTTCTATGAACATTTTAAAGTTGAATCAATGATTATAATAAGCAATTATTAGCCATGTTTTATATTGTTTATCCAAGATATCTTTAATTTTAACATGTAGTTAGGTTTAACTACAGGGCTGGTATCTGTTTCCTCCTGGCAGCTATATTTATGTATTCATCTAGGTAAAGATTCAGAATTCTAAGATAGCATCATTTTGCTTCATTCATATTCCTCAGTGATGATCATACCGTATTTCCCCAGCTGAATAAAAAAATGCAGGTTCTTTGTTCTGCCTTGAAAGGTGATGTGGAATGAACTCAGCTGCCTTTGTTTGTCCATATCACATGCCATATTAGTCTTAGTGAATAATCAAATGTCAGGAAAGACTGTCTTTTCTAGCTCTTGGTGGTGTTGACACATAGAGAAACACAGTGTTTTATACTATACAGAGGACACTATGTAGAATATAGCTTCATAAAAATAAGGTTATACAAGTATGCAATAAATTAAACAATGCTGTCATGGATGTGATAAGATACAGATAGGCAACATCAAACTGTTAGGCTTACTGCTATAGTTTATTTTTTAACTGATACAAAATGTAAAGTACTCAATTTTCATGTCATTGGAATCTATCTTATTATAATTTTTCCCCTCAATTTTATCATGTCTTAAGGTGTGTTATAGTTTAACCCTACACATGCTTACTATTTATATTATGTATAATTATAGATACAATGTTTGATACGATTACATGTTTGGGCTGATGACAGAAAATCAGTAATGTAAACAGAACTGTCTTTTGGACAAATTTTCATTAAAAAATCCCAAATCTATAGCAAAGAAAGGCTACATGAATTTAGTATTTCCTTCTTTCTTTTCTCTCTATATTTACTTTGTCATTGCTGAGAAAAAAGAAAGACAAAAACTGGATGTGTTTGACTTGCTCTTTCCATAACTATTACAGTAAAATTTTATAAGCCCCCAAATCAGGGATCTGCCAAGAGTAGCAGGACTTGATACTTCCTATGCCAAAGAGAATAGGAGAGGGCATGGTGATGTAACTTAAAGTGAGGAAGAAGACAGATGCTCCTTTAATAGAATATGATGTAAGACAGCACTTCCAGAATAGTGGAGTAATAACCCCGGAAAATTCATTTCTCTATAGAAGCAAAGAGAATGTTGGCAAAAATTGTCAAAATTAACATTTTCAGAAATTTGGAAATTAAGATATGAACACTTGAGGAGGATTTTGTTAAAGAAAAATGACTAAATCTTGGTAAAACAGTGAGCTTTGTGATATTTTAACTTGCTCTATTCTCTGTCCCTTTTCACTTGAAGATAGATCAATTGAGGTGTTCTAGTTTGACAAAAAGAAATAAAAGAACAATGAGCCTCAGAAACAGAAGGACACCATGAAGTATGTCAACAAATGCAAAATGGGACTCCCAGATGAAAAGAAGAAAGTGAAAGATGGTAAAAGAATGTTTGAGAAAATAACATTCAAAACTTCCCACATTGGCTGAAAATAATTAATCTACACATTTGATATGGTTTGGCTCTGTGTCCTCTCGCAAATCTCATCTTTAGCTCCCGTAATTCCTACATGTTGTGGGAGGGACCCAGTGAGAGATGATTTAATCATAGGCACAGGGCTTTCCCATGCTGTTCTCATGATAGTGAATGGATCTCACGAGATCTGACAATGTTAAAAACGAGAATTTTCCTACACAACTTCTCTTTTTGCCTGCCATCATCCATGTAAGGTGTGACTTGCTTCTCCTTGCCTTCTGTCATGATTATGAGGCTTCCCCAGCCACATGGAACTGTGAGTTTTCCATTAAACCTCTTTCCTCTGCAAATTGCCCAGTCGTGGGAATGTCTTCATCAGCAGTGTGAAAATGGACTAATACAACATCCAGAAATCTTAACAAACTCCAAGTAAAATAAACTCAAAGAGATATATATCTAGACACATTCTAATGTAACTGTTGAGGGATAAGCAAGAAGATAGAATATAGAAAGAAGAGAGAACCAACTCATCACATACAAAAAATTTCAATTTGGTTAACAGGTTTCTAACCATGAGGGCCCACAGAACAAAGCTGGAGGCCTGGTACCAGACCCCAGAGTTACAGCACACAGACCAGGAGTGCTGAGCTCTTCCTTGGCCTACTAAAATCTTCCAGAAATAAACCCTGTCAACTGAATCTACCTTATGCCACAGTCAAACTTCCAAGGGCATCAAAGAAAATAAAAGCAAAAAACAACCCATCCAAAGGACAGCAATCTCGGAGATTAAAGAACATAATCCAACACAGATAAGAAAAAACCAGTAAGCCAGAGTGCCTTTTTGTCTCCAAACAACTATGCTAATTTCCCAGCAATGGTTTTTTACTGGGATGAAATGGCTGAAATGACAGAAATAGGTTTCAGAATATGGACAGGAACAAAGAACATCTACATTCAGGAGAAACTTGAAACCTAATCCAAGGAACCTAAGGAATACAATAAAATGGTACAGTTGATGAAAGATGAAATAGTCATTTTAGGAAGGAACCAAACTGATGTGATAGAGCTGAAAAACTCACCTCACAATAAAAACAGAAATCAGTATTGGGAAAATTGCTCAAACCCCTACAATTACGTGGAAATTAAACAACCTGCTCCTGAATGACTTTTGGGCAAACAAAGAAATTAAGACAGAAATCAAGAAATGCTTTGAAACAAATGAGAAAAAGATACAACATACCAGAATCTCTCAGACACAGCTAAAGCAGTGTTATGAGGGAAGTTATAGTGCTAAATGCCCACATCCAAAAGTTAGAAAGATGGAAAATTAACAACCTAATATCTAGGTTTTCTAGTTTGTGTGCATAGAGGAACTAGAGAAACAAGAGAAAACCAACCCTAAACCTAGCAGAAAATAAGAAACAACCAAAATCAGAGCTAACTGAGGGAAAATGAGATGCAAAAAAACATACAAAAGATCAACAAATCTGGGAGTTGTTTTTTTGAAAGAATAAATATCACTGATAGACCACTAGGTAGGCTAATAAAGAAAAAAGAGAGAAGATCCAAACAAACATAATCAGAATGACAAAGGGTACACTACTACTGAACTACAGAAATACAAAAACTTGTTTTTTTTTTTTTTTTTTTTTGAGATGTAGTTTTGCTCTTGTTACCCAGGCTGGAGTGCAATGGCATGATCTCAGCTCACTGCAATCTCTGCCTCCTGGGTTCAAGCAATTCGCCTGCCTCAGCCTCCCAAGTAGCTGGGACTACAGGCCAGTGCCACCACACCCAGCTAATTTTTGTATTTTTAGTAGAGACGGGGTTTCACCATGTTGACCAGGATGGTCTCAATCTCTTGACCTCATGATCCACCCATCTTGGCCTCCCAAAGTGCTGGGATTATAGGCGTGAGCCACCGTGCCCGGCCAGAAATACAAAAACTTTCATGGATTACTCTGAACACCCCTATGCACACAAACTAGAAAACCTAGAACAAATAGATACATTCCTGGAAACATATAATCTCCCAAGATTGAACCAGGAAAAAGTTGAATCCTTGGACAGACCAGTAATGAGATCCAAAATAGAGTAACTAATAAAAGATCTACCAACCAGATAAAGCCCAGGACCAGAGGGATTCACTGCTGAATTCTACTTGGTGTATAAAAAAGAGCTGGTACCACTCCTACTGAAAGTATTCCCAAAAATTGAGGAAGGACTCCTCCCTAACTCATTCTAGGAGGCCAGTATAGCATCATCCTGACACTAAAATCTGGCTGCAATACACACACACAAAAGAAAACGATAGGCCAATATTCTTGATCAACATAAATACAAAATTCCTCAACAAAATTCTAGCAAATCAAATCCTGCAGCACGTCAAAAAGCTAATCCACCACAATGAAGTAGGCTTTATCCCTGGAATGCAAGGTTGGTTCAACATATGCAAATCAATAAATGTGATTAATCACATAAGCAGAAGTAAAAACAAAAACCACATAATCATTTTAATAGATGCAGAAAACCCTTTCAATAACATTCAACATCACTTCATGTTAAAAACTCTCAACAACCTAGGCATTGAAGGAACATACCTCAAAATAATAAGTCATTTATGACAAATCCATAGCCAACATTATGCTGAATGAACAAAAGCTGAAAGCATTCCTCTTGAGAAACAGAACAAGAAAAAGATGCCCATTCTTACCACTCCTATTCATCATAGTACTAGAAGTCCTAGCCAGAGCAATCAGGCAAGAGAAAGAAAGAAAAGGCATCCAAATAAGAAAAGAAGAAGTTAAACTATCTCTATTTACAGATGACAGGATTCTATGTCTAGAAAACTCCATAGTCCCTGCCCAAAAGCTCCTAGATCTGATAAACAACTTTAGCAATGTTTCAAGATACAAAACTGATATACAAAAATTAGTAGCATTTCTATACATCGACAACATCCAAGCTGAGAACCAAATTAAGAATGCAATCCTATTCACAATAGCCACAAAAAAAATACCAAGGAGGCCAGGCATAGTGGCTCATGCCTGTAGTCCCAGCACTTTGGGAGGCTGAGGTCGGTGAATTATGAGGTCAGGAGATTGAGACTATCCGGGTAAGACAGTGAAACCCTATCTCTACTAAAAATACAAAAAATTAGCCAGGCATGGTGGTGCACACCTGTAGTCCCAGCTACTCGAGAGGCTGAGGCAGGGGAATTGCTTGAACCCAGGAGGTGGAGGTTGCAGTGAGCTGAGATCGTGCCATTGCACTCCAGCCTGGGTGACAGAGTGAGACTCAAAAAAAAAAAAAAAAAAAAAAAAAAAAAAAAAAGAATACCAAAGAATATAGCTAACCAGGGAGGTGAAAGATCTGTACAATGAGAATTACAAAACACTGCTCAAAGAGATCAGAGGTGATGAAAACAAATGGAGAAACATTTCATGCTCACAGATAGGAAAAATCAATATTGTTAAAGTGGATATACTGCCCAAAGCAATTTGCAGATTCAGTTTTATTCCTATCGAACTACCAATGACATTCCTCCCCGAATTAGAAAAAAAAGATTTTATAATTCATATGGAACCAAAAAATGAGCTCACATAGCCAAGGCAATCCTAAGCAAAAAGAACAAAGCTGGGAACATCATGTTACCCAACTTCAAACTATACTACAAGGCTACAGCAACCAGAACAGTATGGTACTAGTAGAAAAACAGACACATACACCAATGGAACAGAATAGAGAGCCCAGAAAGAAGGCCACACACCTATGACCATCTGATCTTTGATAAAGTTGACAAAAACAAGCAATGGGGAAATAACTCCCTATTCAATAAATTGTTCTGGGATAACTGATTAGCCACATGCAGAAGTTATGAAGCTGGACTCCTTCCACATATCATACACAAAAATCAACTCAACATGGATTAAAGACTTAAATGTAAAACCTAAAACTATAAAAACTCCAGAAGAAAACCCAGTGAATACCATTCTGGACATAGGTCTTGGCAAAGATTTTATCATGAAGATGCCAAAAGCAATTGCAACTAAACAGAACTGACAAATTGGACCTAAATAAACTAGAGCACTTCTGCACAGTAAAACAAACTATCGACAGAGTAAACAGACAACCTACAGAATGGGGAAAAATATTTGCAAATTACCTCTTTGACAAAGATCTAATATCAATAATCTATAAGAATCTTAAACAGATTGACCAGCATAAACCCAACAAGCCCGTTAAAAAATAGGCAAAAAACACAGAAACTTTTCAAAAGAAGACATACACAATGCAAACAAGCGTATGACAAAAAGCTCAATATCACTGGTCATTGGATAAACGTAAATAAAAACCACAATGAGATACCATTTCATACCAGTCAGAATGGCTATTACTAAAAAGGTGAAAAACATCAGACACTGGTGAGGTTGCAGTGAAAAGAAATGCTTATATACTGCTGGCGGGAATGTAAATTAGTTTAGCCATTGTAGAAAGCAATACAGCAATTCCTCAAAACAGAACTACCATTCGACCCAGAAATCCCATTATTAGATTTATACCCAGGAATAGAAATCATTCTAGCTTACAGACATGTGCACACATATGTTTGTTATAGAACTATTCACTATAGCAAAGGCATGGAATTAACCTGAATGCTCATCAACAGTAGACTGGATAGAGAAAATGTGGTACATATACACCATGGAATACTACACAGCCATAAAAAAGAATGAGAGTATATCCTTTGACTCAACATGAAGGGAGCTGGAGGCTACTATCTCAAGTAAACTAATGCAGGAACAGAAAACCAAATACCACATGTTCTCACTAATAAGTAGGAGCTAAACATTGAGTATACATGGACACAAAGAAGGAAACAGACACCAGGGCCTACCTGGGGTGGAGGATGGGAAGAAGACGAGGACTAATGAACTACCTGTTGGGTACTATGCTAATTACCTGTATGACAAAATACTTTGCACACTAAACCTCCATGATGCAATTTTTAAAATATAATAAACCTGCATATGTACTCCTGGACCTAAAATAAAAGTTAAAAAATAAATAAAAATAAATACTATCAGAGTTTAAAAATCTAGCAAGGTTTTAAGTTAAAATATCAATCTACCTAAATCAATTGTATTTCTATACACCAGCAATCAACAATATTAAAACAAAGTTAAGAAAAGAATTCCATTTAAAATAGCATCAAAAAGAATAAAATACTTAGGAAAAACTTTAACAGAAGAACCATAGGCTTTGTATGCTGAAAACCACAAAAGCATTCTTGAAAGAAATTAATGAAGACCTAAATAAATGGAAAGACAACCCATATTGACAATTGAAAGACTTAATAGTTTTAAAAATGGCAATACTCTCTAAACTGATTTACAGATTCAGTGTAATTGTTAACAAAATCTCAGCTGGCTTTTGTCCAGAAATTGACAAGATGATTCTAAAATTCATATGAAAGTATAAAAGAACCAGAATAAGCAAAACAGCCTTGAAAAAGAACTAAGTGGCCGGGCATGGTGGCTCATGCCTGTAATCCCAGAACTTTGGGAGCCCAAGGCGGGCAAATCACCTGAGGTCAGGAGTTCAAGACCAGCCTGACTCTACTAAAGAGAAACCCTGTCACTACTAAAAAAATAAAAAAATAAATAAATAAAAAATTAGCTGGGTGTGGTAGCACATACCTGTAATCCCAGGTACTTGGGAGGCTGACACAGGAGAATCACCTGAACCCGGGAGGCAGAGGCTGTGGTGAGCCGAGATCTCGCCATTGCGCTCCAGCCTGGGCAACAAGAGCAAAACTCTGTCTCAAAAAAAAAAAAAAAAAAAGAACTAAGTTGGACAACTCATTGGATGGCTCACACTACTTTATTTCAAAATTTACTACAATGCTATCATAATCATGGTGGCATGGCACTGGCATTTAAATAGACAGAGAGATCAATTAAATAGGTTTGAGAATCTAGAAATAAACTTTTATTTTTATGGTCAAATTTTTGACAACGGTACCAATACAACTCAGTAGTAGAAGGAATAATATTCAACAAATGCTGCTGTGATAACTGGATATCCACATACAAAAGAATGACGTTGTAACCCCACATCACACCATATTTAAAAGTTAATTCAAAATGGATCAAAGACCTAAATATAATAGCTAAAACAATAAAATTATTAGAAGTCACAGGAGTCAATCTTTGTGTCCTTGGAATATGTGATAGTTTGTTAGATATGATACCAGAGCACAAATGACAAAAGAGAAAAACAGATGTATTGAACTTCATCAAAATTAAAAACCTTTGGGTTTCAAAGGGCACCACTAACAAACTGACCACAGCCCAGAGAATAAAGAAAATATTTACCAATTATATAAACTATATGACACTGGACCATAGATTTGATCATGAATATAAAATTATCTCCTACAATTCAAGGTAAAATAACTGATATAAGATAAATGAAATAAAAAATAGGTAAAAGATTTAGAGAAACATATTTCTCCAAAGAATATATAGAAATATACAATAAGCACATGAAAAAATGTTCAATATCATTAATCATTAAGGAAATGCAAATCAAAATCCCAATGAGATACTACTTCCAACCCAGTATGAAAATAGTGTTGGCAGTGACGTGTAGAAATTATAACCCTCATATAGTGCTGGTAGGATTATACAATGGTATAGCCATTTTGGAAAAAAGGTTAACAGCTCTTCAATATTTTAAACTTATAGTTAACATATGATTCAGCAATCTACTCTTATGTAGGTATACACCCAAAAGAACTGAAAAACACATACCTACACAAAAACCTGAATCCCTATGTTCATAGCAGCATTACTCACAATGGCTGAAAAATGGAAGCAACTCAAATATCCATCAATTGATTAACGAATAACCAAAATGTGGTATATCCATATGACCAAATATTATTTGGCAATAACAAAAAGTGAAGCACTGATGTTTGCTACATCATGGATTAATTTTTAAAACATTATGCTAAATAAAAGAAACCAATCACAAAAGTGTGCCCATTATATAATTTCATTTATGAAAATGTTCAGGGGGCCGGGCGCGGTGGCTCACGCCTGTAATCCCAGCACTTTGGGAGGCCGAGGCGGGTGGATCACAAGGTCAAGAGATCGAGACCATCCTGGTCAACGCGGTGAAACCCCGTCTCTACTAAAACAACAACAAAAAAATTAGCTGGGCATGGTGGTGTGTGCCTGTAATCCCAGCTACTCAGGAGGCTGAGGCAGGAGAATTGCCTGAACCCAGGAGGCGGAGGTTGCGGTGAGCCGAGATCGCGCCATTGCACTCCAGCCTGGGTAACAAGAGCGAAACTCCGTCTCAAAAAAAAGAAAAAGAAAATGTTCAGAATAGGCAAATCTAAGACTGAAAGTAGATTAGTGTTTACCAGGAGCTGGGATAAAGTGGAATGGATAATGACTACTAATGAGTACAAAGTTCCTTTCAATGGTGATGATGTTTTGAAATTAGATAGTGTGACAGTTGCATAAATCTGTGAATATAATAATACTAACAACTTCTGAATTACATACTTTAAAAAGGTGAATTTTATATTATGTCTCAATAACACTGTATTTTGTTTTGTTTTTTGTTTAGATGGAGTCTTGCTCTATCCCAGGCTGGAGTGCAGTGACACTATCTTAGCTCACTGCAACTCCGTCTCCCAGGTTCAAGCCATTCTCATGCCTGTAACTGGGATTACAGGTGTGTGTCAACATGGCCAGCTATTTTTTTTTAATTTTAATCTTTAGTAGATATGGGGTTTCACCATGTTGTCCAGGCTGGTTTCAAACTCCTAACCTCAAGTGATCCGCCCACCTTGGCCTCCCAAAGTGCTAGGATTACAGGCATGAGCCATCACACCCAGCCTATTTTATTTATTTTTATTTTTTTTAAGATGAAGTCTCGCTCTGTCACCCAGGCTGGAATGCAGTGGCATGGTCTTGGCTTACTGCAACCTCCATCTCCCAGGTTCAAATGATTCTCCTGCCTCAGCCTCCCAAGCGGCTGTGGACTACAGGCACACACCACTACGCCTGGCTAATTTTTGTATTCCCAGTAGAGACTCGGTTTCACCATATTGGCCAGACTAGTATCAGACTCCTGACCTTGTGATCCGTCTGCCTCAGCCTCCCAAAGTGCTAGGATTATAGGCGTGAGCCATCGTGCCCAGCCTGTTAGATTTTAAAATGACCTAAATATTAGACTAGCAAGGTAATAGCTAATCTAGATATAGACTTAGCGAAGGATATGGGAAAGAGATTAATTCTTCTAGTATTAGATATGTTAGAAACAAAAGCCACAATTCTTCATATATGATTGAAAAATACTAAAGAGAAATAAATAGAAAACTGCAAGATGCCACTCCAGTGTCCTTTGTTCTCTTACCCATTGCCAGGACTTAGCCTTTCTCTACTTCTACCCTGTAGTAGAAACTTGTACAAATGGGCCTGTGTAATACATCATTTATAGGTGAATCTTCAACCTGTTGCCACACACACAGCCTACCTCCATTATTATCTATACTATTCTTTACTGTTTTTTGCATATCCCAAAATTCATGAAAGAAATATTCTGAATTACATGTTAGCAATTATTTTGGGAGTTTCAAGTCAATATGTTTTGCAGTTATTTTAATTATGAAACATAGCCCTAGATATTTTTAAAATGGACAGTTTCCTTTTCTAACTTCTCATTTGTAAGAATCAGAGTTCAATGAGAAAAATATAAATTGTCCTAGGTATTTACAGAATTTTTGAGGAGAAAATAATATTTTGCAGGGTGCTACAAAATTGTAGGAAAGGCCAGAAGAGAAAGCAGAAGGCGGAGGTCCTCCCACAAATTAGGAAATCTTAGGCAGGTGCTGCCTCCATTCCAGCTGAAGCCTGACTAAAGATCATAAAACCCAAAAAGGAAGCCGCTGCTGCCATTGGTGTGAAGACTGAACTTCTATGGAAGGAATAAGAGATTCCATTCCCTTCTTCCTTTTAAACCTCCTATAATTTCTTCACTTTGGTGGAATCTCAACTGAAATCCTACTGGGTTTTGGGCTAATGTAGCTCCTGAACTTCTAGCCCCTGCAGTATGAGAATACAGAAGAGTGCTAAAATAATTCTAAGCAGTAGCTAGTATAATATTCCTTCAGAAATCAAAGCACTGGCCAGGCATGGTGGCTCACACTGGTAATCCCAGCACATTGGGAGGCTGAGGAGGGAGGATTGCTTGAGGCCCAGAGTTGGATACCAGCCTGAGCAACATAGCAAGATCCTGTTTCAACCAAAAAAATAACAAAATTAGCCAGGTTGGTGAGTGCTTGTAGTCCTAGCTATTCAGGAGGCTGAGGTGGGAGGATCACTGGAGCCCAGGAGTTTAAGGCTGCTGTGAGCTATGATCCTGTTACCACACTCCAGCCTGGGTGACAGGGAGATCCTGTCTCAAAAAAAAAAAAAAAAAAAAATTTACTGATCAAAATAAACATTATAGTGTTTTTAACCAACTACAAATCAGATGAAACAACACTGGGAATGTTGTATTGTTTTCTTATATGAAGCCATCTACTTCTGGTAAATTTAGCTTTGGGTGAATAATGCTTTAAAAGTTGAGCTTCATTCTTTAAAATAATAGAGTTTACTACCATATGTTTGCTTATTTTTATATTTTACCTTTCTTATGTCTTTGGCTGCCTCATATTAACTAAAACCCAGAACATTTTTGTGTTAGTTTCTTATTGATACTGTAACATATTACCAGAAACTTAGTGGCTTAAAGCAACACACATTTATCTTCTTACCATTGCAGAGGCCAAAAGTCTGAAATTAGTTTCACTGGGTAAAGACTAAGTGTGGTTTTTCTAAGGCACTTAACCTTATTTCTGTTTTGTGTCAATGCTTTTCTGTCCAAAATGCAAGGCTTCTCCTATCACCAACTTTGGATCTGAAATTTTATACAAAGGATACTCAGGCAACTGTCACCCTTTCTGGGATGCTCCTTTTATATGGTGTAAAGTGCTTCAACTTCCCAGGCATAAAGTGCCTTGGTGCTATGGACACGTTTAAACCAACCAATCAACCAAACAGCACAAATACTTAACTCTTTAAAAAGGCATATCCAATTTTTTCTTCAAAAGAAGTATTATCTTTTTTCTTCTTAGCACTTTGTTCTGCTTTTGGTTGATCTTGGTTCTCAAATCCCATATCGATGGTATCCTAACATTCTTTTTGTTTGCTTAAGCAGATTCGCAACTCTGCTATAGAAAGAGGACTAGAATCAGGACTGGGCTCTTTGCTCCACAGATCTTAATATATGCCTTTTCTGCTCCATATTCTTAGATCTTGCTTAACCCCAGGGGTTCCTATTTTCCCAAGGAAGGAAAATTCCCATTGTATTTTTTTAACCTGCCAGTTTCTGGTTCTTATGGTTCCTTCATTGGGGATAATGGTTCCTTTCTGAGCTCTTAGTGATAAAGACAAGAGGGTAGTTGGAGAACCATAAATCTTTCTATCAACTGACCATTGATTTCACTCAGATTACATTAGAAGCCTTTTTGTTATAGCAGGATTTTACTTCAGAAGAAGAAAGATAATATGGAGTAAGAACACGCAGTAATTGGAGGTGAACAGTGGCAAATGGCCATATAATTCCTCAATTTTGGGGATGTGTGTTTATGTTTTCATTTAAACATGGAGAGGATTAGTGTTCTGAAAATCCGAATTAAATTATGAAAACACTATCTGTATGTAGAATAAAAAGACTCTGCAAATCTAACTAGAATTAATTGAAATTCCTAACCAATTTTCTGCACATTATTTTTGCTTGCTTACAATTTTACTTTTGGAAATGGACTAATGTAACCTACTAATCTTAGGCAGAATTGCTTACTTTCTAGGATAGCAAAGTAATTAAATACTTGTTTTTATCAGAGAGTTTTATTTTTGTTCCTGTCTGGAATAAAGAAAAATCTAATTTATGTCAACAAAACATTTTATAAAGCTGAGTAAATGACAATGTCGATAAACACATGAAAGGAAGATTTGCTTCCAATTCATTGGGAGTAATTGAGGTGGCAAAAATCTAGTATCAACATTCCTTCTCGAACTAAAGCTTTGGAGAAAGTAAAAATGTGTTAGCACACCCTTTTTGCCTCCTTCTTCTTGCATCCTCATTTCTCCCCATCTTTTTTCCCATTGTAACCAAGTGACATTCAGACAACACAAAGACAGGCAGCAGTTGGAAAATGACAGGCCCCCTGATGTATTCTCAGTATTTGGTTATAAAGTCGGATTACTTGCTGGCATCTAACATTAGACTAAGTGATACAAAACCTCTATTTCATCAAGCAAATTATCCCAAGCTAGAAGCATAGACGCATCATGTAGGTGTGGGCCTTCCCTGTTAAAGCAATTTTTTTAAGGGCCAAGGAGGAAAGTCTTCAATTTGGACTCATATAGAGGATTTCCTTTGTTCTATGAAATAGTCAGATGTTCAGGAATGATCCTTTATTTACACAGGAAGTTTCTAACAATAGATCCTGATTCCGCTATTAGTTTTCCTCTTTCTCATTTCTAAGAGAATTTGAAATTCAAAAAGAAAAGAGAAGAACCGTGAAAAAGCACGATGTGTTGAACGTGCTATTGAAGTGAAGATTAACCTTTATAACAGGGCATCTGCTACGCCACAGCTCTATGTGTAAAGTCTGTTTACTAAAGAAGGTATTAATCAAGACATGGGCATCCATTTATAATCTCTTTGCACTGTTGCTAACTCCAGAGTGAGTTGGTGAGTGAGATGGTGAAGCCTGACAGCTAATTTAAAGCCAAGGTCTTCACTGTCCAGAGATTTATCAGACAGTCAAGCAGCCTGTATCTTTTATGACTTGCACCTTCTTCTTTTTCAGAGGTAGTAAAGGAAAAAGACGGAAAAAGGAGGTGCCATAAAATCACATAAACACCATGCCGTGGGCTTTCATTATAACACCACCTTCTTAGCTAATTGCTGTCAGCATTAAATTACAGAGTCAGGAGGCCCCACTCAATACCAATTCATTCATTTCAGGTCACAGTTTGGCAGAAAACCTGTAGCGAAAGGCCAAACCTTTATCCACTAAACCTTTTATTTGTGACTAAACAAAAGCGTTGACAAGTAATATAATTTGCATCACGCAGGGCTACGCTAAAGGCCGATTAATAGTTTTTTTATTTAATAAAGATTTGCTTTATCCTCTAGTCTACTTGACAGGACTTATTATTTTGCATACCAAAAGACACAAAAGCTTATAGATTATTTTTTCCTCAATTCAAGCATTGTGTTTAAGTATTACCAACCCTGACAATCAATGAGTAACATGATTAAAAAAAAATAAGCTCACCATTTTACATCTCTCGGATCTGAGCAGTTGTCCTTCCATTCTGTGCTGGAGAGGTAAATTTTTCGTGGTGTTGGTTTTACGATATGTTGATTGGAGAGATTTACTATCACAACCTTTTAAAATTCCATTATTGTACCATTTAGAACACAGGTGGTCAGACCAAAATGAGCTTTTCAGAAATGTAGAAAGCTTTTAATCTGCTTAGGCATTTTCTGAGATAAAAAGGTATATAGAGGTACTAACTTTCCAGAGGGGTTGATTTTCTTTTTTACTATCTAGCTGTCATTCTTCAACAGCTTATTTAGGGAAAAAAAATCAAAGTTTTTCATTGCCTTTTTTTTTTTGAGACAGAATCTTGCTCTGTCACCAGCCTGGAGTGCAGTGCCGTGATCTCGGCTCACTGCAACCTCCACCTCCCAGGTTCAAGTGATTCTCCTGCCTCAGCCTCCTGAGTAGCTGGGATTACAGGCACATGCCACCATGCCCAGCTAATTTTTGTATTTTTAGGAGAGATGGGGTTTCACCATGTTGATCAGGATGGTCTGGATCTCCTGACCTTGTGTTCTGCTCCCCTTGGCTTCCAAAAATGCTGGCATTACAGGTGTAAGCCACCGCACCTGGCCTGTCATAGCTTCTTAAAGGGATTTTCTGATTGTATAGAAGATTGAAACGAGAAATTCAAAATCAACTTATCTTAAACTCATGCAAGTGAGTTTGAATGATGATATTAATCTATAAGAATCAATTTCTTTTGATTTGTTGTGGTTAGGTTTTACAATCCAAGGAAAATGCTTTTGGTGAAAATAGTTGTTGCTTAGAGTGAAGAGTTATTCAACCTTTAATCATGCAAGAGCCTAGCCAAGGCACTTTCTCACACATGATCCTATTTTTATTTGATTCTCACAAGGGTGGTGTCAGTTACAGATAATTATGTATTACAGATGAGGAGAGTCAAGCTAAGAGAAGTTAAATATCTTCCTGAAGGGCACATACTCTTAAGAGAATTGAAGCACAAGTATTCTAATTTGAAAGTCACTGACTTTTCTGCTAGAACACTGTCCATTCTGAACACTGGAATTGTCAGGAGGGTAAGATTATATCTCTTGTTGAGCTCATCATTGCTATTATCAATAGTCAATGTTTGAATGCAGCACCCCCCAGGAAGGTTTCTGGAAGCATACTCTCGTTCTCTGTTAATTGGCAAACCAGGAGTTCTTCTTTGACTCACAGATGGCTTTGGTAGTTTTCACACTTGTGAGCATAAGCAGTTCACTCGGGATGTTGCTCTGATCTGCCCACTGTCTTTTCTTTCATTTTAAGTCAACTGGAAGATGAACAAATCCTTATGACAAGGCGTTAACATGGTGGAAACAGCTAACTTAGAGGGTTTAACTGAAGTGGGTGAGTATGGAAGTGCAGTAGTCTGTGGGAGTCCTTAAGATTTTAGACCCCTGAGACTTGCAGAGATTGGGGCCCGGCAGTTACATTTAACATACAGACATTGTACATCTGCCCCTCTGATATGGTTTGGCTGTGTTCCCACCCAAATCTCAACTTGAATTGTATTTCCCAGAATTCCCATGTTATTGTGGGAGGGACCCAGAAAGAGGTAATTGAATTGTGGGGGCCGGTCTTTCCTGTGCTATTCTTGTGATAGTGAATCAGTCTCACAAGAGCTGATGTGTTTATCAGGGGTTCTACTTTTGCTTCTTCCTCATTTTTCTCTTGCTGCCACCATGTAAGAAATGCCTTTTGCCTCCCACCCTGATTCTGAGGCTTCCCCAGACATGTGGAACTGTAAAAAGTCCAGTTAAACCTTTTTTCTTTCTCTGTTTTAGGTATGTCTTCATGTGAAAATGGACTAAAACACCCTTCTTTGTTAGGGCCCAGTAAAAGGCAACCTTTCTACTAAGATGGATTTTATAACTGGAAAACAGTTGCGAGTTAGGCGTCTATTTTACAAATATGTTGTGTCTTGTCTATACTATTTTCTTGATGAAATCAGGGTGAGGCAGGCTTTCTGAGTGTCTCCAAAGTGCCTGGCACTGAAGGGGTTGATATTAAATAGAACATAGTCTTTGACTTCAAGGAAATGATAGTGCAGTTGAGCAGCAGAAATGGGCAGATGTTTACAATAATATGTACAACAATAAAATGCACAGTATAGAGTAGAGGTACAAGAGGATGTTAGGAACTCTGGGCATGAGGGCTAAGGAAGGCTTTCAGAGAAGGTGGCTTTAAAGACTAAGGAGGGATTTGCTAAGCAGAGAAAACTACAGGTTCAAAGGCAGGCAAGAGGATGTGAAACAGCATAACTCAAATGTCATGGGTCCTGGGTTGAATCAGGTCAGTGGAAGGGCTAGACAGGAAAGCGGATGTTAGGTCATGAAGAGACCTGTGGACCATGGAGCTCAGCCTTGTCTTCAAGGCCACTGAGTGCCACTGAAGGGCTTTAGCAAAGGATTACCATGATCAAATTTGTGGTTAGGAATCAATACTCAACAATGTGGGGACAGATTTTAGAGTGACAAAACTAGAAGAATGGAGACCAATTAGGACTTCATGTCATGTTATCTTTAATTAATTACAAATGGATAGATTAAAAACGCTGACACTCTTAAATGATTTCTAAATTTGGTGATAGTGCTGCTGTTATATTATGCTTTATTTTTTTGAGACAGAGTCTTGCTCTGTTGTGCAGGCTGGGGTGCAGTGATGCAATCATGGTGCACTTTAACCTCAACCTCCTGGGCTCAAGCCAATCTCCCGCCTTGGCCTCCTGAGTATCTGGACTGTAGGTGTGTGCCACCACGCTCAGATAATTTTTTTTCCCTCTACGGATGGAGTCTTGCTTTATTGCCTAGGCCTGCTATCATGTTTTAATGTTTACAAGTGACTAAAGTGATCAACCTTGGTTTTAAGCTGGATGCCCCAGGGAAAGAGATGCTGAGATGGAGATCTGCATACAGGTATGCGGAAAAGTGCTCTCAGAATCAATGCCTAAAGGGCAGTGAAGGAAGCAGGACTGGGCAGAGAGAGGAGATGAAGTGTGCTGCAATCAAGGTAGAAGAATCAAGCCATGGTGCGCTAAGGACTTGGATGGCTCTTAGAAGAAAGGGGTTGGGTTTTTATAACTCTGTGGCCAGTTATTGGATATGGTCTGCTTCCAGGGAGGCAGAGAGACTTTCTTAGGCTGTGGGCAATTCCTAGGGTGGGGTTCAGCTAAAAGGCATCAGCTGCAGTAGTCTGAGAGAGCTGGGGGAATAAATGCTTTAGTCAATGAGCACTCAGCTGAGTGGTCAGATGCTGGAAGTCATCCACTATCACTAAAGACATTAAAATTCCCCTGAGAACACTCTCGTAGCATAATCATGCTCATGTACAAACTCTCTTAGGCCTTTGCACTTGCTCTTTCCTCTGCCTGGTTATTCTTTCCCCAGACCTTTTATGTGGCTGATTTTTTTCTTGACACTTGTTTTTCACTTTTACTATCTTCGCTGAGAAGGCTTTTCGGATTACCCTGTGTGATCAGTCACCACTCCTTACAGTCACTGTCTAGGACATTACACTGTTATTTTTTTCTTTATATAGTGGAATAAAATAAATACAAATACAAATCTCATTATCTGTCCTCCCATCCTTAAAAATGTGAACTCCAGGGATTTTTTCCTGCCTTGTTCACTGTTGCATCCCTTTGGACAGAACAGGGCTGATCACATAGTAGATGCCCAATCAATATTTCATGAGTAAATAAGTAAAAATTAAATTTAAGAAAATGGATACCAGAAAAATTAGAATTTTTCAAATAAGAGATTTTGAGACATTTTTGCTTTTGACACTGGTAAAAGTCAAGTCCAGGCAGGGCGTGGTGGCTCATACCTGTAATCCTAGCACTTTGGGAGGCCGGGGCGGGTGGATCATCTGAGGTCAGGAGGCAGAGATCAGCCTGACCAACATGGTGAAACCCCATCTCTACTAAAAAGACAAAAAATTAGCCGGGCGTGGTAGCACACACCCATAATCCCAGCAATTGAGGGAGGCTGAGACAGGAGAATTGCTTGAAACCAGGAGGCAGAGGCTGCAGAGACCCAAGATCATGCCATTGTACTC
>NW_016107403.1:3052496-3056498 GCF_001604975.1 Cebus imitator
AAAAAAAAAAACTATCTTAGAGAAACATAAACTATCTATTAAAGAGAATTTTGGAATTTTAACATAAAAATCATGAGTGGAATTTGGATAGAATCGACCAGCTACTCCTCTATAATCTCCTAAACCATTTTCCTTTAAATAGAAACAAACTGAAAAATGTAGTAATTTTCATGTGTAGAGGCAAAAAGGCACTTAGCACAGCTTGAAGACTCAAATTATTCTGGAAACAACACTGCTGTACTTGGCTTTAATTTGAACTCCATCTCTTAGAAACAGATTTTGAGTTAAGCCTCATGACAACTGCTAACTTCAGAAGGACCTGAAGATAGCAAGGCATGGAGGCAGAGCCCTTCTTATCCCTTCTTTTAGCCTTCCCCTGCCTGCTTCATCCCTGTTATTGTAACTTACATAGTGATCCCAGTTCAGGAAACACTCCTATGTTTGTTCAAGAAGAATGGAAGGAATCTCTGGAAGTCATTTATTCAAGTTCCTTTCACTAGCCAGGAATGAATGGACATCATTTACTATACATTCACTTTTAGTCATATTTAAATATTTAGATTATTTTACTAAAATGTCGGGTCTTCTGATACAATTAAGAGTCCAGAGAGACAAACAGGTAAGTATTTTGGTAGTTATTAAATCACTGAGAATACTTAGGGCAGATCTATAGTATTTTTAAGCAATGGAAGAGACAGTCCAGGGTAGCACAAGAGACAATGCCTCGTAGGCAGATTTGGCTTTGCTTAAGGAAGTCTCATTAAAGAATTTGAGAAGCTTGGGCAGGCGTGGTGGCTCATGACTGTAATCCCAGCACTCTGGGAGGCCAAAATGGGCGGATCACTTGAGGTTGGGAGTTCGAGACCAGCGTGGCCATCATGGTGAAACCCTGTCTCTGCTAAAAGTACAAAAATTAACCAGGTGTGGTTAATTACTCGGGAGGCTGAGGCTAGATAATTGTTTGAACCTGGGAGCCGGAGGTTGCAGTGACCCGAGATTGTGCCACTGCACTCCTGCCTGGGTTACAAGAGCAAAACTCTGTGTCAAAAGAAAATAAAAGGAATTAGAGAAGCTCAAGGTAGAGAGTGGGGCCTCGGGATATGGTGAACGTTCAGTCATTACAGGTGTTCAAATAGAGCATGTACAATCCTTGCAAAGGGTGTCCTAGAAAAAATTCAAGAAACAGAAGCAAGCTGATCTCTAAGGGCCCTTGCAACCTAAAAGTTCTGTAAGTACAGAGAGTGGCTGGCTCTCCATGATTTTGAGTCTCTAGATATTTGGTTGTTGTGATAAACACTTTACTTTTAAAATTTTCATTGTTATTCTCTTTAAATTCAACCTTTCCTTTGTACTTTCTTATCTTGCTAGATATTTAAATATGAAACTTCTGAGTCATTTATAGATCAGTCTCTGTTTCTCTTTTTCTCATGCACATCTCTCCTTCATCCTTGACCTGTTGCTTTCTTAAATTAAAATAGTCTTTTATTTAGTTTTTATTTTTATTAAACTTTTACTTACACACAGTTAAAACAAGTTTTCCTCTCCCTTCATTTTCTCTTCTCTACAGGCAACCACTGTAAGTTCTTTTTGCTGTTTCATTTGGAATATATCACCATACATCTACATAGTAGGTTCATATTTCTAGGTCTTGATTTTTTACATTTAGGCATGATTTATTGAATTCTCACTAGGAAAATAAGGATTTTATTCTCTGTCACCACTTTCCTCACCTCCTTTCTCATCCTTTCTCCCATTGCATTATAACTTAGGCTAAAGCATCACTCAGTCTTATATTACTATGACTATTCACAGTTGAGGTACACAGTATGTCTTTTCCTTCATGATTTTTAATTTTTTTTGTATTTAATAATTATGCTTTTTGTTTGTGTATTTTCTTTATTTTTTTATTGGCATACTCATCATTAATTCAAACCCAAACTCTTCTACATTTTTCCAAGTCTCTTGTCAATTCTTTATTTAGGTGTGTCAGATAATTTATCAATGTTATCTTCTTGAAGAAATGCTCTCCTAGAATCTTTTAGCTTATTCCAACCTGCTGCAGTCTGGACTTGTTGCCTCTGTAGCTGGTGTAGAGCTGACATCCTATCTTGGGATTTTCCTTTCCCTGTTGATTCTTAGGCCTACTGTGTAGAGCTTTTTCCTATATCCCATGTCTTCTTTCTTGGTTGACTCTGTAAACCAAAAATAAAATTCGAAGGTCCTCCAACCATCTGAATGGACTTCCTCCACTAGGCCAGGGCCCTCCAAATTTAACTTGAAAGATTGGTTCAAGCCATGACAGGAAGGTGGGGTGGCGGGGGTTGGACATACCTCATTATGCCCTTCTCCCTCTTTTCAGGAAAAAGCCTACCAGCCTTTAGCAGCAACACAGACCTTAAGTCTGATAAGAAACATTTATAATCTATCTCTCTGAAGCCTGTTACCTGGAGGCTTCAGCTGCATGATAAAACTTGTATGCAATCCAGACATTCCTTTCTATTGATAATAACGCAACCAATTGTCAATAAGAACATTTAAAAATCTACCTATAGCCTGGAAGTTCCCATCCCCCTTCAAGTTGTCCCACCTTTCTGGACCAAACCAATGTATATCTCAAATGTATTTTATTGATGTCTCATGTCTCCCTAAAATGTAGAAAACCAAGATTTACCCCTACTACCTTGGGCACGTGTTCTCAGGATCTCCTGAGGGCTGTGTCACAGGCCATGGTCACTCATAGTTAGCTCAGAATAAATCTCTTCAAATATTTTACTGAGTTTGACTCTTTACAATGCTCTCATTTTTGGTAGAGTCACAAGATTCTACCAAAAATGGAAGCTTCTTGGAGGCAAATTTTTTTAGACTTTCAGAAGAGAATGTTTTTATTTTACCCTCATACTTGATTGATAACTTTTGGCTGAAGGTAGAATTCTAGAATATTTTTCCTCTAGAATTTTTAGTATCTTATTTTCTGCTTTTTAAGGTTAATGTTAAAAAAACTAAGTCATTCTCCCAAAACTGTAGGAAATAAGAATAAATAAAAGATTCTTCTTTGAAGTTGTCCTCTTAGTTCATTATGAATAAGTAATAGTTACTGCAAAGGTTAATTTACTTTAAAGTTTTGCTAATTATCTTAAAGTAGCTGTTAATCATAATAAAGAAATAAGTGTATTCTGTGTTCTTAGTTCTTACACTTTAATCTAGATATTTGGCCTGACATGCCTGGACAAACCCAGACAAGTTTTTGGTCATAGTTTATTCTCCTTCCTTATTTGGAAATGTTATTGCTTCTGTAAGCCTTCCTCAAGTTACTTCCTCTTTTCCTTTGTTCTCCTCTGCCTTTACCTCTTTAGAAAAGTTTTAAGTTGTTAGCTAGCTGGGTGCAGGCTAGACTGTGAAGTCCAGTTCCAGCCAATTCTAGAGTATTTTTCCTCTAGAAGGAGGAAATCAGGACACAGCAGTAGGGCGGATGTGTTAGATATAAATGGCCCTGTCTCCTTTGTTCAGTGTCCTTTCGTGGCAAGGTGGCTAACGGAAGCACCCTTTTTTCTGCAGAAGGTAAAGTTGCCTTGCTGAGAAAAATTAAATTTATATTCAAGTGCCACTTCTTCTGTGGCACTGAAAATTTACATGTAACAAAAACTTTGCGTGTAAACTGTGTTTTTTTCTTCTCTACCCCCTCGGAAACTTGTAAGATTTTCTCTTTTCTCTGAATATTCTGAAATTTCACAATGATATCTATGTTGACAAAAAGTGTCAAGCTCTGTAAAATATTTGAGGAGATTTATTCTGAGCCAAATATGAGTGACCATGACCTGTGACACAGATCTCAGGAGGTCCTGAGAACATGTGCTCAAGGTGGTTGTGGTATAGCTTGGTTTTATGTATTTTAGGAAGGCATAAGACATCAATTCCCTGTAATCCCAGCACTTTGGGAGGCCGAGGCGGGTGGATCACGAGGTCAAGAGATCGAGACCATCCTGGTCAACATGGTGAAACCCC
>NW_016107403.1:3057533-3094577 GCF_001604975.1 Cebus imitator
TTTATCGGACTTAAAAGGGTTCTTAGTTGATTATCTCCTGGATCTGGGAAGGTAGGAAGGAAAACAAGAGGGATGGAGATTCTCTATAGAATGTAGATTTTTCCCACAAGAGACTTTGCAGGGCAATTTTAAGGTACGGCAAGGGAATATATTTTTGAGTTAAAGATTTTTTTCCTTATCTCATAATGTTATGCCAGAGTCAGATTGAAAAGTAAGTCGTGTTATACAGGGTCAAATAAAGCCCATCTGATGAGGATTTATGGTTTGTAGGGCATGACTCCCTGGACACTTAGGTAGGAATTTGGATAAGATAAAAAATCCAAGCTTAGTCCTGATCTATTTTTATTATTTGTGCTGGCCACGTGGATTAGGCTTGTAAAGTCTAGAAAAACTTGTCCTCTAGCTCTGGGCTATTTTCTTGAATCATTCTTTTAATGGTTTCCTTCCCTCCATTCTCTCTATTCTGCTGGAAACTCTACTATTTGGCTGGTGAATCCACTGGGCTGGCTCTCTAATGTTGCTGTCCTTCCACTCCTGGTTTTCAGCTCTCTTTTTGCTCTCCTCTCTGGGAGATTTCTCCAGTTATTTTCCAAAGTGTCCACTGAGTTTTTCATTTTGACCCTTGGATTTTTAATACGTTTCATTTTGGCTCTTCTCTTTATTTTGTTTTAATACTATTCTGTTTTTGTTTCATGGATATAATATCCCCTTCTAGTTCTCTAAGATTATCAACATTAGATTTATTCCCCAGGGTCCCTTAAGAGTCCATTTCCAAAAGTTGGTTTTTTAAATCAGTTGATTAAATTTTGGTTTCTGTCATTCAGCTTAGATACTTTCCTCATGTGTCTGGTGATTCTCCTATGTGAGAGTAGAGAATTAGACTTGTATGGAAAATCTGCATGAAGCCTGGCATGGTGGCTCATGCCTGTAATCCCAGCACTTTGGGAGGCCAAGGTGGGAGGATTGCCTGAAGCCAGGAGTTTGAGCAACAGAGTGAGACCCCCATCTCTTCCAAAAAATACAAAAATTAGCTGGATGTGGTGGCATGTGCCTATAGTTCCAGCTACTTAGGAGGCTGAGGTGGAAGGATCTCTTGAGCCCAGGAAGTGGAGGCTGCAGTGAGTTCAGATTGCACCACTGTACTCCAGCTTGGGTGACAGAGTAAGACTCTGCCTCAAAAACAAACAAACAAACAAACAAACAAAAAAACAACAAAAAACGGATAAAGAAAAACAATTGTACTGATTTTACTGGATAGCTGGTGATTGTCATTTATGGGATGCACCACAGGATGATTTGGCTGGGACTTTTCATATGTTCCAGTATCAGTTTTTCCTTTTGGGCTGGTCAAATTCACCCAAAAAGAATCTTTTCATCTCCTGTCTGGAAAATATGTGTGTGTTGCTAGAATTCTGGGATCCAAATTGGAGAAGAGAACTGGAAATTTTAGCATGGAGATGTAAACCCTAATTTAATACTCCCACCTTTATTTTCCATATCATATTCTTATCCTATCTGTGCTAGATGCTCCTCAGTATAGAGATCCTGTATTATATTTTTATTTTTTTCAAAGAATAAAACTCCCGTTTGCAAGAAAAGAGGGGTATTAGTGATCTATTTCTCAAAAAACCAACTTCCAACCAGTCTTTTTTTTTTTTTTTTGAGACAGGGTTTCACTCTCTCACCCAAGCTGGAGTGCAGTGGTGTGATCACAGCTCTCTGCAGCCTGGAACTCCTGGGCTCAAGCAATCCTTCCATCTCAGCCTTCCAAGTAGCTGGAAGTGCACCACCATGCCTGGCTACATTTTAAAATTTTTATAGAGGCCTCCCTGTGTTAACCAGGCTGATGTCAAACTCCTGGGCTCAAATGATTCTTCCACCTTGGCCTCACAAAATGCTGGGATTATGGGTGTGAGCCACTGTGCCTGGTCCAGTCCTTTATTTTAAACTCTATTTCTAGAAGTAGCTGGTGCTCCCAGTTTCTGAGGTTCTGGGGGATTCTGTGTTATAAATTGGGTTGCTTCAATCCACCATCTTTATCTGTGAATTTCAACTTTAGAAATCTCTTTTATCTACACTCTCTATCAAGGACATAGTATCTTTAGTATTTTTCAAATGTATGATGTTAATAGCTTTTATTTATTTATTTTTTATTTTGAAATTATCACGTGGCTGAACAGGAATCAAGATCAATAGCTTTTAAAAATAACTGTGTTTTCTGTGGTGTTACTAGCTTTTGGTTTTAATTGTCTTACACTCTTTATGAACAAGCATGGAATACTGCCCAAATTTCACTTCACATTTGTCACTTCTTGTTCATAAAATGGTGATGAATCACTATGTAATTAAATACTATTTTTTATCCTGCATTCTAGGATCTTCATGATGAATTCATATCTTTCTGGGCTAATATTCCATTACTGTATACATTCGATTAAATAAGTATGGACTCTTCATGATTCCTTCTCCTGCTTTATGACTTCTTATCTCTTTGTCTTTGCTTCTCACAGTTCTTGGAGCATGGAAGTTCCTCCCTACCCTTTTCTGACTATTGCAATCTTATTTCCCCCTCAGTGTTCATTTCCAGGGTGACCTCTTTCATGGAATCTTTATTTCAGTATTCCTTTATTCATGTAGTCATCTTTTTGCTTATTCATTGTATATTTATGGAGCTCCTACCATGTGCTAGGCAATGTGCTAGGCTACAGGGATACAAAGTAAGCAACAAAGACATTGTCCCTGCCTTCATAGAGCTTACAGTGCAGTGGGAACAGGATGGAAGTGGGAGACAGACTTAAATAATTACACAATAAATACATAGCTATAAGTTGTGATGAGCCTTATGAAGAACCAACTGTGTCTACAAAGTGAACAAAGTCTTCCCTGCCTAAGTAACATTTGGGCTACAATGTGAAGATGGGGAGGAGATAGAGCATTGTTGGGAAAGGAAGGACAAGGGAAAAACTAGGAAGTACAAAGTACTGAGGAATGTTCAATGACCCGAAGGAAGACCAAAGTGACAGAGAGCAAAGAGAGAGTGATACAGTGGCAGATGGTGGGGCTGGAGAGCTAGGCAGGGGCTAGATCAAGCAAGGCTTTGTGATCTAAATTAAGGAATTTTACACCTTACCATAAGGCTGATGAATAGTTCCTGAAGTGGTTTGAGTGGGAAAGCCTATGACTAGATTTATGTTTTTACCACATCAGTTCACCTGAAGTGTGCAGAGCACATTGGGTGGACTCAGAATGGAAGCAGAGAGGCTACTTAGGAGGCAGTGCAATTCATGCCTATGGGAGATAATGGTGGCTTGAACTCAGACTATGGCAATGGTGATGGAAAGAATGTTTGAAAAATATTTAGAAGGTAAAGTTGACAGGACTTGTTGGACTGGACGTGGCTGGTAAGGGAGAGGGAATAATGAGGAAAGATTCCTGGATTTCTGGCTTGTTCAAAGGGGTGGATCTTGATTCACTGAAATGAGAACAATTGTCTCCTCTTTTAGAACATAAAAGAATAATGCAAGCCAAAATGTGCTATTTTGCATTGTGTTTTTTTTTTTTTCTGACTCTCCCCACTGAGCTATAAGCATAGTGAGGGAGAGAATCTGCTTCATCACTATATTTGCAGATCCTCCTATTCTCAAAGTGTCCAGTCTAGTGTTTATTGCTGGGGTTTGTCCCAGAGACCCCAGCTGCATGACAGATGAATAAATGTACTCACACACAGAATACAGTGAATGAGTGGGCTAGGGGCTTGTGAGCTACTCACAGAGAGAGATCGCAGCTACATGACCCTGACTGGTTTGCCCTCTCTGCGTTTATTCAGTATAGATTTAGTAACATAGGCTGTAAGTCAACACACTTGTTGAGCAAGATTAAAGGCCAGGTTTCAAGCCCAAAACACTATTAGAGGGTAATATCCCTGGTTGACCTTACCCCTAGAGGGTTATCTGGCTCAAGAGTTAGTTTTAAGACCACATGAGTAAACAAATTATTCAGATAAACTCCCTCACGTACCTTAGCTATTTACTTTTCTTATTAACTAAATGTAAACGGGGTTTAGGCTGCCTTCAGCCGAAACTTCTACTGAAACTATGCAAACTTCTTGGACTTCCAAGAAGGTTTGTGATTATATTCTATAACATTCTCTAATATGTTTCCCACCACCCTGAGTGGATCCCCACAGTTTATACCAGTGGAAGGAAGAGATAATGCTTGATTCTGATTTTAGAAATTGGAATGTGCCTGAGAGTTGGACTTTAAAAAAAATAGGTGACCGGGTGTGGTAGCTCATGCCTGTATTCCCAGCATTTTGGGAGGCCGAGGCAGGCGGATCATGAGGTCAGGAGATCAAGACCAGCCTGGCTAACATGGTGAAACCCCGTCTCCACTAAAAATACAAAAAAATAGCTGGGCATGGTTGTACACACCTGTAATCCCAGCTACTCAGGAGACTGAGGCAGGGGAATTGCTTGAACCCGGGAAGTGGAGGTTGCAGTGAGCCAAGATTGTGCCACTGCACTCTAGCCTGGGCAACAGAGCGAGACTCTGTCTCAAAAAAANAAAAAAAAAAAAAAAAAGGCTTAGGGAAGATTTTTGCTTCCATCTTCTAATATTTTTTTTCTAAGTTGTCTGAAAACCAAATGAAATGGCAAATATAAAAATATTTGGGAGAGAAAAATATCTCTCAAAAGGAATTTATGTCATTATTATCATTATACTTATGTTTTCTTTGGCTCTCAATTTAAGTTCCATATATTTCTCTTATTTGTAAAAAAGAAAACTAGGTAAGACATATTAGCAAAGGATCTAATCAGTGCCAGATATAATGAGATAGCGTTGTTTTTGTTACTGGGATGTCTGCTGGACCACTTCCAGATATTATCCCATATGTGTTTGCAGAAACTTCTTCCTTAGTGAATTATACAGTATTTGTTCTCATTGAATCTTATTTTTTCAGTGGAAAATAACTTTTATTGAGATTCCACCAGCTGCAAAATCTGTTTCTGGCATTAAGCTCCTCCTTCCTTTGCAATTTGGTCTTTCCTGAGTGGTCCCATGAATACTTTCTTCACCTCTATGGTCTGGAAACAGCCATGGCCAAACTTGGAGGTAGTGTCGATGAACTTAAAGTCAATCTCCAGAGCCCACTGCTTAGTCTGCACCCAAGGGTCAGCACTCACTTCTTGGTTCCCACGACACAGCCTTTCAGCATAACAAAATCATTGGTCACTTCACCATAGTGGACAAAGCCACCCAGAGGGTTGATGTTCTTGTCAGACAGGTCATAGTCAGTGGAGGCATTGTTCTTGGTGAGCTTGCTGTCCTTGATAAGGTAGCCCTGGCCAATCTTAGAGATCTTGTTGATTTCAGTGCAGTGATGGTAGCCTTTCTGCCCAGCATGTGCCACAGAGAAGGCCACATGGGTGGGATGCCATGCCCCAATACAGGCCACCTTGCACAGGTCTTGGTGGGTCTTGCTGGGCAGCTTCTTTCTGTGTCAACGACTGGTGACCCCTTTGTAGACTTTGCCCTTGGTCACTCTGACGGTGTTGATCATCTTGTCCTGCCCAAACTCTTGGTTCACAAGTACCTGCTGCTCCAGCCTCTTGTGGGCCCAGTCCAGCTTCTCAGCCATGGTGCCTCTGTTTGCCTGGATCTCCCCATCAGATGGGTCTTCTTCTGGTGCAGAGGAAGCAGGAGCATCTGGATATGGGCAATGACGCGGATGACTTGGCAGGCCTTCTCCAGCTACTTCTTGCCATCCTCATCCTGCCATTTCTTGCAGTACTTGGTGAAAGCCTTCTTCTTAGATTTATGCCAGTTCTTATAGAAATGCCTCTTGCACTTATCATTGATGTGCTCAGCAAAGATGGTCTTGAAGGTCCCGAGGCCTCAAGGGGTTTCCACACAGCCCACAATGACCATAACTACCATGGGTGGCGTCTCCACAGTGGTCACAGCCTCCACCTCCTTCTCATTCACCTTGGATCCTGGCCTGTTGACTTCCTGCATGATGTAGATCATGCCAGGAAGGCTGTGAGGTGGACTGGCTTGGAAGGGTCATCCTTGGGGAAGCTCTTCACCTTCCTACGATGCCTGCTGCTGTGCTTCCGAGGCAGGAAGCCAAGGGACCCCTGTCTGGGAGTGGAGAGCTTTCTGTGAGATATCATGCTGTCAAATCCCGCTGGTAGAGCTGTACTCATTGAATCTTAATCAGTCTTTAAGTAAAAGCAATTACTTAATAAATGTTGCAATTAACTGGTTCTTGAAAGCATACATGATTTGTTAGGAAGACCTTTGTAAATATCAGTAAAACAAATGTCATAGGACATTTGGAAGACAAACAAAAGATCTTTCTGGTTCATAGAAAGATGAACCAGAATACTATAGACCCCTAAAACAGTGCAGCTTATCACCTAGCCAGTGTAAAGGATTGTGAAATGCTCAGTGGTGCTTTCTTTGATGGTTAAAAAGGGCTTTTATTTATCTTTTGGGGTAAATTAACTATTTGGAAAATATCAATCATGAGCGACAGTATTTTGCACTTTGATCTTTTCTATTGCCTCATGTTACCCCTGTACTAGCAAGCAGAAAAATATTATATTCCAATTTATTTGAGTGATATATCTATACTGAAGTTCAATTTCATCTCTGAAGTGAATATGAATTGTATTTAATGAAACTCTAAGAGCAGTTGTACAAAGTGAAAAGGCCAAATATTTGGAATCAAATTTGTCAAGTAACATTTTACAAAAGTGACATATTTTCTTTTTTCATTCTTCATCATTCTCATAATTCAAAACTGAGTCCAAATGTCACATCCTGTATTCTGATTTGTCTCTTTTCTACCTGGCAGAATTAGGCTTTTTCCCCTGGGCTGAAACAGCCTCTTTTCCTTTCCTCTGAAATAAAACTTACAACATGATATTGTAAATTTTGGGTTTCCTGGAGGCAATGATTTTCTATTACTCATCTTTGAACCCCCTATGCCCATCAGAGTTCTTGGCCCACAGCAAGAGCTCAGCATGTTTGTTGAATGAATAATGTAAATTCCCCCAAAGCACATGAATTCATTTCATGCTAAAAATTTCATGTTCAAATGTGTATTAGCTAGTTTCTGTAACAAATAAATTTCAAAATTTCAGAGGCTTAACCAAATGGAATTTTATTTTTTATTCATATAACAGCAATGTGGTTGTTCTTGGTCAGCAGGAGGATATCTTTTAAGGACACATACTCCTTTCTTATATCTCTGCCTTTCTCTAGGGCCTCAGTCAGATCTTAAATTTATGTTGATTTACATCCTTAAAATATAGAAATCCCTGGATATATTCTTATATAATGCAATGCATACTGCATTAGGCAAGCCACTTATCTCTCATTAATTCATATACTTAATATTTATTTGAGAGTCTCCTACATATAAGACAATTCTTTAGGCTCTTAGAATATGACAGTGAATGAAATAAAGATCTCTGCCCTTGTGGAACTTACATTTTATTGAAGGTATACAACAATTAATGAGTTAAATAAATAAAATTATACAGCATGTTAGAATGTGATAAGTGCTATGGAAAGATAAAAGGTGTTGCCAGGCAAAGGAGATTAGGAGTATGTAGATGGGTAGTTGAAAGGTGGATAGATTTACATGGTAGTGGAAATCAACAGTTCTGTTTTGGCCACTCACTTTACAGAAGGGCTGTGAAGGAGGCAGGAGGTTTGAGGAATCTGGAGTTTGTGGGAGAGGACTAAGCCTGAGATAGAAACTTGAGAGTCATCAGTGTGTGAATGTGATTTGCACCCAGGAAAGTGTATGAGATCTCCGAGGGAGTAAGGTTAGGTTGAAAGGAGGTGAAATCTGAGGACTGAGCCCTGGGGATATGCCACCATTCATAGATTTGTAGAGAAGGCAGAGCCAGCATGAGCCAGCAGTGCCAAACCAGTGAAGGGTTTGGGTGTAGGAACCTCATGCAGAAAGTGTTTCAAGGAGACTGTAGATGAGCACATCAAATGCGGCTATGAGGATGAGGAAGATGAGGACTGAGAATTGTCAACTGGCTTTTGGAAAAAAGGAGATAATTGCTGATCTTGGTAAGAGGCACTTCTGTGAAGCAGAGGAGTAGAAAGATTGATTAAAGTGGTTGGGGGGGAATGAATAAGTGTGAATGGTAAATATATAGTACTTTTCCAAGGAGTTTTGCCATGAAAGGTTGCAGAGAAGGGAGTATATACATATATCTATATCTATCTATCTATCTATATACATATATCTATATATCTATATATCTATATATAGATATATGTATATATATATGTAAGGTTTATTGCTGAGGTAAAATGAGGAAACTGAGGCAAGTATAAGAAAATGAGAAGCCAATTTATTCAGCTCCCGAGGTTCTGTGGTCCAGGGAGGGGCCAGAGAGGTCGCTGTGCAAGGCTGTTTAGGTCATGGGGTTTTATGGGAAGGGAAGGCGATTGATTGGCTATTGGGGAAACAAAGCAAAGGCAATTTTGTTGGCTGTCAGGAAGCAGGAAGTGCCTGAAACTAGTTGCTACTGGTAGGTGGGTAGGACTTTCGGTAAGTGAGTCTTGATTGGCTGTTGGGGAAACAAAGTGAAGGCAATCCTATTGGCTATTAAGAAGCAGGAAATGCCTGGAGCTAGTGGTTATGGGCAGGCCTGTGGGACCTTGGGTAAGCGGGCCTTCCAGGGGCCTACAGAGCAGACTGCTACCGGGCAGGGTCTGATGGGGCTTCTTTAAAAAATTTTCCTGCAGGGTTTATTAACAGCGGGCTGGGGGTTGAATGCATAATTTAGTGCTGAATGTGGGCTTGGGTCTGGTATTCGGAGGCAGGTGCAGGGAAGCCATGTGGCAAGGCCAGGTAACGAGTTTGGGTGATGATGCAGTTATCAGGCACAGAGAGAAATGGATGTGTCCGTTTAACCCTCTGCAAGGCAGCTGGCCTTACAATATATCACACACACTCTCTCCCTCTCTACATATATATACATATATATACACATATATATGTGTATATACATATATATATGTGTATATATACACACATATATATGTGTATATATATGTATATATATATGTGTATATATATGTATATATGTGTATATATATGTATATATATATGTGTATATGTATATATATATATATATGTAGAGAGAGAGAGAGAGACAGAGTGTGTGTGTGTACCTATGGACAAAGGAGGTTGTTTTGCTTTCTTTTCTCTTCTTTAAAAAAACAAACAAACAGACAGACAAACAAACCATGGGTATGTTATTACAACATGTGTGCCACGAAAGGACTTGACCCAGTAGAGAGGAGGCATTGTTGAGGTGGAAGAGATAGGAGAATTTGAGAAGTGAAGCCTTGCAAAGGCCAGAGAGGATGGGATTCATAGCTCAAGTGGGTCTTTCTTGAGGGAAGTGACAGAGGGCAGCTTCGCTAATAAGGGAGCTTGGGTGCTGGATGAGGCAGCATGCCCTCTTTTATCCTATTGGACAATTCTCTAAATTCAAATACATTGTCGATTGAATGCTTACCTGGATTCGAAAGATCTTATGACATTGAAATTCACAACATGTTCTCAATTTGGTGGTGGAAGAGATAGTGAGAGGCCTGGCTGACTCTTCCTATCCTTTTACTCTCAGTTTATCACTTCCTTGAGATACTACCCTCATATAGATTATGTTCTGCTATTTGGTAATACAGAACATGTACTTCTCCCATTATGACACCTACCAAATTTTATTTTCGTTTTTTGATACGTTTTCTTGTTTTTTCACTTAACTAAAAACTCCATGAGAACAGCAACCATATTTTTCTTTCTCTCTATTGTATCTCCAAAACCTGCACAGCCAGGCATCAAAGGAGAGTTGAATACAGATATGCTTGGCAGGCAGTGGGAATGTAATACATATATTTGTTGAAAAATAAATAAATGAGATTTATTTATTTATTTATATAATATGATGAGAGAGTGTTCACATTTAAATTAACTACCTTTTAGATTTCTTTAGCAAGATCTCAGGAAATCCTTTTCTAATCCAATGAGAGGTAGGGATTTATGTGTAGAAGAGTCTTTAATGATATCCACCCAGACATCCATTTTTTTTCCTTCCATTGTCACAAAATATCTGAATTACATTATGGCTAAAAAAATATAATTGCATCACATTCAAATGATTTAGTGACACAAATTATTTGTTAATAAAGCTTCTTACACATATGTAATAGATACCAATTTTTTTCCTGACATTCAGGAAATAATTTTATCATTCTTTAGAAGGATTTTATTAGAACTGGTATTAGCTCCCACATGTATAAACCAGTGAAAAATTCAGTATTAATCATTTTTAAAAGATGTCTGACCTTGTTTTATACAGTCATGCTGTAGGCTTGTATCATCTTTATAAAGGGTCCTACAGCCTCCCAATTCTGGAGAGGGGCAGATCCCTGGTCTCATCCAGGGTTGCATTTATGGCTGTTATTCCTATGGTCACATGATGCTGTGGCTCTGATGCTGGGTCCATTTGTGGTCCCATTTGTGGGCCCAGCATTGCTATTCTACAGCTCCAGATCCAGGTCCTTGCTCAGGTTCTGCAGAAACTCTACATGATAGAGTCTTGGGTACGTCCCCAACTGGACTCCTGATGTCCTGGCCTGTACCTTTTAAGTGCCTGACACCTTCAAGACCCTGCCCCTGAGCTGCTGCAGAATCTGCAAAACTTGTCCTTATTCAAAATTCTGCATTATCTAGTGGAGCAATGCCTACTTCTTCCCATCCAATATCCCCAGTACAGAAAAATTCATCCTGCTTCTTCTTTCAAAAACAGGGCTTCAGGAAGCACTAGAAAACCCAGAGAACCTGGCCTCAGACCCACCACAAACAAATCTATGTTTTTGGGAATGAAAAGGATCTGACCTCAGGAACACAGAGGCTTGATTCCTTCCTTTCAGATGGAGCTACAGAAACAGGGGAAAAAAAAAGTACAAATTAATTTCCCAGCTGGTCACTCTGCTATGTAATATTTTCAATAAGTCATGTCATAAACATTCAATCCACATTTGCTGAATGCACTGGATTCTAACACTACACAAGAAACTCCTTTAGTATACAGATAACAATTTTTAATTAGCACTTTGCATAAATGGTTGGGCTAGAGGCCTTAAAAATTTGTGGTCTGGAAAGTAAAATTAAACATTTATCTTTAACTTCACTGTTTTTAATATTCTTAATTTGTCTGAAACATTTTTCACACAAAACTGACCTATTTCTATGTGGCTGACTAAAGCTACTTAGCTCATGTAGGATTTAACTGTTGATATTTTATTTTCTCTAGCTTGCAGACAGAAATATTTATTTTGGTCACCTGAAACATATACTCACAGTCAGATTTGGGGGTTTGTAAGCATTGTGTTTACAGGCAAAGAATGATCAAGTATCTGCACCTCTCTGTTCCTCTCCGGGATTTACTGTCAAGAGCCCATGCTTGCCTGGTCACAGGATCACCTGGTCAGTCTGGCTTCTGTGGAAGTCTGTTATTTTCCTAGATTTCTGGGGTTAGAATGAGTGACCAGAAACACATTATGTCTCCCAGGGTACAAGCCTATTGAGGTTGCTGGAAAATGAGCACAATTAGGATCAGCTCATTAACTGCAATGGTTTTCAATGCATCACACTGAGCATGTAACCCTTATGTGGTCAAAGGCATTGCGCCCATTAACCAGTATCTGGACAATCACCTTTCCATGTGGTTTTTCTGAAAGATTTCACACTCTCTATAACTGAATCAAGGAAAATAGAACACTTTTAATGAGGAATTACAATTAATACCCTGATTCATTGAAAAGTAACAATTGTGGTATGTTAGGTATTAGTGTATTATTTGTAATCATGTTTGATTTTATTTTACAGCTAGCACTTTTTCTAAGAAGAATTCTTGAATATTTTTGGAAAGAAACAATAGTTCTGATTCAATATAGATTCAAAGACTAGGTATATGTGGCCCTGCCCATGACATTCTAGGTGGCCTCGGGCAAGACATTTCACAAATAATGAGGAGCTGGGCTAAATCAGTGCTTCCCCATCATGGGGAAAAAAATCCCCTTGGGAGCTTTTAAAAGTACCAATTTTCAGGTTCTATCCCCAGATCAATTAAACCGGACATTGTGGGGTGGGATCTGGCAGTTGTATTATTTAGCAGCTTCTCCAAGTGATTTTACTGTGCAGCCAGGATTGAGAACCAATGGACTGGATGATCTATACCTGTTTCACTAGCTTTCACAGTCTATGAATTATTTCAGTGTGTTTTCCCTGGAAGGAAGTTTCTATTATACTGTAGTCTTTTTATTCTAATTTTTGGTGGCATTTCCCTTATTTTTCAATGTAAACATTCATTAGGTAATTTGAAGAAATAAACATCACAATTTTATATTTGAGGTTTCTAACAACAGATCTGGAGAGGAGGGTACTTTTGGTGTTAGCTGTGCTGTGAGTCTATATGCAAATGAGGGGTGGTCTCGAATGCCTGTCCGTTATTCAACCAGTGTGTTTGTGACCCAAGGGCCTGGCTAACTCCCTCAAGAGTATTCAATCCTGCCTCAGCGCTAAGATTAGGATTCAGAATCATCTGAGCACTACTGAATAGAAATCCTTTAGAACTCCAAGTGTGAAGGATGCTGGGTGGTGCTAATGTGCAGCTGGCTTGAGAAACATTGACCACATTGGTACAATCTAATTCCTTATAAAATGTAAAATATAATTGGCACCCTGTAATTTAATTACCAAATGTATAGCATAAGACTAGCTGTGTAGTTTAGGCTAGTTGATTATCTTCTCTAAGCCAGAATTTTGATCTGAAATATGGAGCTAATAATAGTACCTTTTAATTGGATTATAGTGAAGCTTGGTTGAGACGACTGAGGAAATGAGCGTAGTTCACTGCCTGGAACATGGTAATCACTCACTATTATTACTAAAACCATGACTAGTGGGGGTGCGGGGGCGAGGTGGCTCATGCCTGTAATCCCAGCACTTTGGGAGGCTGAGGTGGGTGGACCACGAGGTCAGAAGATTGAGACCATCCTGGCCAACATGGTGAAACCCCATCTCTACTAAAATTACAAAAAAATTAGCTGGGCATGGTGGAGCACGCCTGCAGTCCCAGCTACTCGAGAGGCTGAGGCAGGAGAATCCCTTGAACCAGGGTGTTGGAGGTTGCAGTGAACCAGGATTGTGCCACTGCATTCCAGCCTGAAGTCAGAGCGAGACTCTGTCTCAAAACAAAAAAAACTATGGCTCTATTATTGTTATATTATTATTTACCTTTATATTGATATTAAAAAAAAACCACGGATGTGGGAGTGGGAGAAGGGACAAGACTTCTTTTTTATGATTAACAGGAGGAGTTGATAGGAACCAAAAGTTCCAGGGAATTAACACACACACACACACACACAATTTATATATATCACATTATGCATATGAGTCCCAGAGAAGCAGGAAGCAGCAGCAAGAAGCAACTAGCACATGACAACACCTCTGCATGTGCACCACACACTCAAGCAAAGCCATTCCTCTGGTTAGGGCAGCAGCAATCCCCACCTTCCCACCTGCTCACAAAAGAGAAAAAAGAAACTTCCTTTTTTTTTTTTTTTTTTTTTTTTGAGATGGAGTCTGGCTCTGTTACCCAGGCTGGAGTGCAGTGGTGTGATCTTGGCTCATTGCAACCTCTACCTCCTGGGTTCAAGCAAGTCTTCTGCCTAAGCCTCCCGAGTAGCTGGGACTACAGGCGCCTGCCACCACGCCAGGCTAATTTTTGTGTTTTTAGTAGAGACGAATTTTTGCCATGTTGCCCAGGCTGGTCTCGAATTTCTGACCTCAAGTGATCTGCCCACCTTGGCTTCCCAAAGTGCTGGGATTATAGGTGTGAGCCACCCAGCCGGGCCAAAACTTCCCTTTTTAAGGGCCATCCAGTAAAATTTCTGCCCTCATGACCAGGAAGAAGAAAAGAAAGGAAAAGAAGTCTAAGCTGATACTGTCTTGAAGGCCGGCAGTGGCCATTTTCTCGTCTTTGCCAAAGCAGGACATGTTTATTTATTTATTACTTATTATCTCTTTCCACAAATTCTGAAGGACACATTATTTTTAACACTGAGGCTGGAAGGGCACATCACTGTCCCTCACAAATACTTCAAACAGTTGTCTTCAAGATCCTGTGGTTCTATATTTGACTTTTTTTTTTTTTTTTTTGATACCGAAAAGAACAGTTGGGATGAAAGGCATTGGTCCCTTGCTTCCTTTTAGATGGCCTCTAGGCAGTGGGTTTTCTGTAAGCCTGGCAAAAATTCTGGAGCCAATCTCTGGCACATCAGAGTGCCAGGCAGGGCCTTGGGACTCAGGGTCTGTGCTTAAAGCCTCCTGCTCACTGACCTCTAGAGATACATAAATATTTTTTAATTTAAAGGGGAGGTGCACAGCACACCTTCCTCCACTGGGAGAAAGGAGATCCAATTCCCACTCCCCCAAACACACATAGGTACATATTGAGAAAGAAACAGCTAGGGTGGAGGTGAGCAGAAGGCCCCTTGGGAGGCATCGACAGCTGCAAGGGGTTTGGAGGTGTGGAGCTCATCGCCTCTGGAGGTGGGTGGGGGCAGGAGAAGAAAAGTGTCAGGGCTCCAGAGGAAATAGGAGAAGCTGGTCCGGAAACAGGCAGATGAGAAAAGTAACAGAAAACCTAGAAAAGAGATGAAAGGAAGGAAAGAAAAGAGAGAGCTGAAAAAGAGGAACAGCTCAGGGGTGAAAACAGACTGTGGGCAACAGAACAAAATAGGAAGGAAACAGCCAGAGGGAAAGGGAAGAAGATGCATCAGGGAACTGGGAAAGCGTGCGATGAATTTAGAAAAAAAGTAAAAGCGGGAGGAGGGGAGACAAGAAGAGAAAAACAGAGGAAATGAATACTCAATAAAGAAAACTCGGGGGAGAAGGATGAAAAGGTTGCAGAAGGAAACGGAGCCTTTTGGACGTCTTAGACGTTGACAAAAACCAGGTGGGCAGAGTACACCAGGTCGCCCACATAGGCCAGCAGGTTGACAGCAGTCAGGATGGTCACAGCCAGTCGGCGGTCCCAGCTACACACATGGTAGGGGTTTCTGTCACTGCAGCTCACATCTACTGCCCGCCGGACCTGGGCGCTATACTTTTCGCCGAACTGGTAGAGAGGCCAGAGGACAAGGGCAGTGGCATAGAGGGTGACGGACAGCAAGGCCAGTCCCAGCAGGAACCTGGGGAAGGGGATGGGCAGCATGTTGGTGCAGTGCCCCAGGCTCAGCAGGATAGTGAGGGCCGCCAGGACGAAGCAGATGGCGTACACCGCCACGCACCACTCCAGGGCCGGCCGGTTGTGGTACAGATAGGGGCTGCTGATGAACACGAAGATGATACAGGCTACGAAGGTCTCCAGCACCTTCAGCAGCCCCAGGTGGGTGGCCATGTAGCCAGCAATCTCACCAGGACTAGCCCAGGTCCGGGCTACTTCGGTGGTGTAAGCCACACAGGCGATGCAGGAGAAGACGGTGGCGGTGATGGCGTGGTCGCGGGTACGGCCGTGGGACAGGAACTGCACGTAGGTGGTGGGGTAGATGATGGAGGCCAAGAGGCAGGAGAGGGCTGAGTAGCAGGCGAAGGTGATGGGGAAGTTGTGCCAAAACAAGGGGAAGCGGGCGTAGAATCCGCCCAGCTCCACAAGGAGGATGACCAGGGTCATGGCGAAGCAGAAGCACCAGATGAACATGGACAAGTTACCCATGGGTCCGGCCCAGGCGGCTGCACTGGCCACCAGCGAGAAGGCCACACAGGTGGACAACAGCTCCAGCAGGCGGAGGAGGCCCAGGGGATGGGTCAGGGCCCGAGGGGACCCTACGACGGTTGGGGACCCCACAGTGGTCGTGACGGTCGTGACGGTTGGGGGGGTAACAATCACCTGCATGGCAGCGGTCCTGGCTCAGGAACTCACGGAGAAAGCGCTGGTTGTGGGAACGGATTAAGCCACATGCCTGGAAAAGGCTGGGTAGAGCGCCAGAGAGCGAGAGAGGATGTCAGTGTCCACTGAGACTGGGCTCCTCCCTCCTGGCACCCGCCTCCCGGCGGGACAGGAACCTGGCACGGAGCCCGGAAAAGGTGTGGCTTTGACCCCAGGGAAGTCCTGCCCCTTTCCTTCTTCCGGTTCCACTACGTGTATGGGCCGCGGGCGGAGGGAACGCAGCGGAAGTGCACGCCCACGGGCAGGCGTGCGTGCGTGTGTGACGGTAAGCCTGCTCTGACAGGCGCCTGGGGGCAGCGCTCCGGGGTGGGCGGTCCAGTCAGGCCCGGCTTTCCTCACCTTGTAAAGTCAGCCTAACCATCACTTTTAATTTTTAGTTTGTTTGAGGCAGGGCCTCACTCTGTTGTTCAGGCTGGAGTGCAGGGACACGATCAGGGCTTACTGCGGCCGTGACCTCCCAGGCTCAGGTGGTCCGCCCACTTCAGCCTCCCAGGTAGCTGGGACTACAGGCACCAGGCACCACCTGCCTGGCTAATTTTTGTGTTTTTTAGCAGAATTGGGATTTTGCCATGTTGCCCAGGCTGGTCTTGAACTCCTGGGCTCGAGTGATCCACCTGCCTCAGCCTCCCAAAGTGCTGGGGTCAGAGGCGTTGGAACCAGAGCAACTTCATCTTGAATAGGAGCTGAGTAAAATAAGGCCACACCTGCTGGGCTGCATTCCCAGAGGTTAGGCATTCTAAGTCACAGGATGAGATAGGAGGTCAGCACAAGATACAGGTCATAAAGACTTTGCTGATAAAACAGGTTGCAGTAAAGAAGCCGGCTAAAACCTACCAAAACCAAGATGGTGATGAGAGTGTCCTGGTCCTCCTCACTGCTACACTCTTACCAGTGGCACGACAGTTTACAAACGCCATGGAAACCTCAGTAAGTTACTCTATATGGTCTAAAAAAGGGAGACGTGAATAATCCACCCATTGTTTAGCATATAATCAAGATATAAACATAAAAATGGGCAACCAGCAGACTTCTGGGCTGCTCTGTCTGTGAAGTAGCCATTCTTTTATTCCTTTACTTTCCTAATCAACTTGATTTGACTTTATGGACTGTCCTCGAATTCTTTCTTGATCGATATCCAAGAACCCACTCAGGGTCCAGATGGAGACCCTCTTCTGGTAACAATGGGATTACAGGCTCGAGCCACCATGCCTGGCTGTTATTATTATTGATCTATGGCCAAGGCTGGCTCCAGGAAAATCTGCAGTCATACATTCCTTTGCTTGTCATTCTTTGGAGTCCACACCCAAAGCTTGTTGAGACCACAGGCTGTGGGGAAGTGGAGGGCTGAAAAGCCATACACTCACCTGCAGCTTTTCTTTTCATCTGCTTTGTGCAGCTCTACTCCCTCAGGTCATCTACCCTTGGATGAATAAGTGTCCTGGCTCTCTTATAGACCCTAGGTTCAAGGTTCTTCATATCCATGCACTTGTTTATTCATTCATAAATTCATTCATTTATGTACTTCCTCATTCAAAGCAATACTTAGGTATTAAATATACTGAAAAGATTCTTTCTTGAGGCAGAAATAATTTGTATTCAATCATATAAACACAACTGTTTCATTCTGTTTTGTTTTGAGAGTGAAAGTGTGTATTTTAAAGAGGTAGGGAAAGACCTCAGAGAGAACTGCATGTTGATTCTGAGAAGTTGTGGAAGCAGTAAAGAAGCTGGCTGAAATCCAAGAAAACCAAGATGGCGATGAGAGTGTCCTAGTCGTCCTCACTGCTACACTTCCACGGGCGCCATGACAGTTTACAAATGCCATGGAAACTCCCTTACAGTCCAAGCTGTGTGTGGGAGCAATTGCGCCATTGGGGTGCTAGGAAATACCAGCAGCACCCAGACTCCAGAGCCCAGGTTCTGCCCAGCACAGAGCAGACGTTTGCTCATACTACTTCTCTTCACCATATGTTTACATTAAATGAGCATCTGTGTTCATCACATTATTGGGCAGGTAGCCATGCTCAGTATAAATAATTTATTTGTTTGAGGGTGTGACCAGTTTACACGGGGTGAGAATTTCAGTTGAGTCACTGGGTTTGAAATCCTAAGTAGAAAATGTTATTTTCATAGAGCAAAAGAATGAAGAAACTTGTAAACTTTGTAAACTTGTATTTGTTGTTTTTGTATCACTGAGGCTCTTGCTCATTGATGGTCAGCAAATCGAGGTCAGGCTTTCAATATGCTCACTATGCTGGGTGCTGCAGGAAGTGACAGGCTGCTGCTAGTGTTACCCACATAATGCAAAGTTGCTGCAAAAAGCTCTTCCAGTCTTTTCTATGTGGAATATAGTAACTAAAGGATGGAATCTATGGCCAGGTGTGGTGGCTCACACCTGTAATCCCAGCACTTTGGGAGGTCGAGGCAGGCGGATCACAAGGTGAAGAGGTTGAGATCATCCTGGCCAACATGATGAAACCCCATCTCTACTAAAAATACAAAAATTAGCCAGGCGTAGTGGCGCAGGCCTGTAGTTCCAGCTACTTGGGAGGCTGAGGCAGGAGAATTGCTTGAACCTGGGAGGCGGAGGTTGCAGTGAGCCGAGATCGCATCACTGCACTCCAGCCTGGGTGACAGAGCAAGATGCTGTCTCAAAAAAAAAAAAAAAAAAAAAAAAAAAAAAAAAAAAAAAAAAAAAAAAAATAGAATCTAGTGACTAAAGAGAACATCTGAGGGCCCTGGTTTACAAAAGATGTCCTCATTCACCAGTGTTCTTTTTAAAATACGTATCTAGGTGAATACATAACTGATAATTATAACATGTTCAATTTGGTCAGTTTGCTTGTTTTTTTTTTTTAAATGTATCTGACATTCACCTTTCATTGCTGATTTTAAGAAGTGATTTTGTATATGTTGCCTTAATTGATTTGGATGTTGCGTTTCCATAAATGTCTGAGACATATCTTCTGTGTGCATTATACTGTCAAGCTTTAGGAGTTTAGTTCTTATCTCTACCTTGAGGGACCAGAGTGGACCTGTGATTCAGAAAGGATGCCTGCACACTGGCACTTATTGTAGTCAAGGTTTTTGTTGCGGAAAACCTTAGCAAATAATTTTCCTAGCTTTAAAACATATTAGATTTTATTGCAAAAGTGTTTGCAACTAGAAGAAATTACAAAAGAGAAAATAAAATCACAATCTGACTGTGTGTAAACATACATAACTATTGCCTTCCTTAACACTTCTTCCCTGGGTCATTTTAACAAAATTATATTCTCTTTGCTCACTCTGCATTCTATTTGAAATTTTAACCATATCATTATATATATTTATTTATTTAGAGGCAGGGTCTTAGGTCCTGCCCTGTTACTCAGGCTGGAGTGCAGTGGCACAATCATAGCACATTGCAGCCTTGAACTCCTGGGCTCAAGCAGTCTTTCTGCCTAAGTCTCCCAAGTAGCTGAAACTACAGGTGCATGCTACCATGCCAAGCTAATTAAAATTTTTTTTTTGTTTTGTTTTGTTTGTAGAGATAAGCTCTTATTACATTGCTCATGCTGATCTTGAATGCCTGGCTGATCTTCCTGCCTCAGCCTCCTAAAGTGCTGAAATTACAGGCACGAGCCACTGTGTGTGGCTCACAATGCTTTTTGAAACAATTATTTTTAGTGGCTGCATAACATTCTGTTCTTTGAATAGATAGTTTACTATTTATCCCTTATGTTTGGTCATTTCACTTGTTCCTGAGTTTTTTTTGAATTATTGACAATGTTATAAATAGAAAATAAGTGCAGGTATGATTTATAGATGGTACTAATAGCATTCTAAAATGTTGGTATTAATCTGGATTACAGCCAATTCCTAATCTGGATAATATTCCAACATGCTAATCCTTATCTGGATTATGGCCCCTTTTCAAGTCTATCTTTCCTGCCTGTCTCTCATCTGCCTCCATCCTGGGAAAGCTTTTCCTTAACTTCAGGACGTACAGGGTTCCAGTCCCAGGCTCTGCCCCTCACAGTTAGTAGAAGGTTAGAAGTTTATGCATGATAACTAACTTTTGTCTCATGATTAATATGTAGCTTGGTTTGAAGCTTGTTCCTAAGATTACACCACAATCATTTTTTCAACGAATATAGACACATTCTTAATTCAGTATTCTGCTTCTTTGTTTAGTGGGCTACTCTTTACGACCCAAAAAGTCCAGATAATACTGCAGAAAACAGTACAAACCCTTTCAAGTATATTCTCTTATACTCATGGTTACTTTCTAGAATAAATACTGAGAATATTCCACCTCATTCCATTAAGTAGTTCTTATGATTTAAAAGAATCATAGAACAAAAGAAGAAAATAAAAAGACAAATCAAAATGGAATCATGAAAAATAAATCCTAAGAGTTTATGCCTAAGGGAAAGCTATAGAAACACAGAGTGGCCCAGATGGCCCCAAAAGTTATGAATGTTGAGCTTGAATTAGGCCCCGAACTGCTAGATCAAAATGAGAATGATGTTCTGTCACATAATTCACAATAATCTCAAACTGAAAACATACCCTACATTATGGGTTAAAGCAATTTGTGAAGCACTGAAATAGTTTTACCTTATTCAGCCTACCCTTGTAAATTTTATTAAAGGCACCTAGAATATTTTATGATTGTTGATGATTAAAGGCATCCTAAAATATTTTATGTCTGTCTTCCCACTGAGGCACATACCATGAAAAACAGAGAAGTAAAACACAGATATGGTGACCTCCAGTGTACATTCCAGATGTCTATGGTTTGTTCATTTGGGTCTGATCTGAGACTGCAAACCTCTCTTTAAATTTATATATTCATTTTTGACTAGATGATATATTCATATCACATGGTTCAAAATACACAAGGCCCAAAAGGACATATAGTAAACATCTTCCTCTCATCTCTGTCCCACAGCCACCCAGTTCCTCCCCTAGAGGAAACCCATGTTACCCAATCTTTTTGTGGGGTCTTGAGGATTAGTTGAAATCATCGAATGAGATCAAGAAAAAATAAGTACAATTTATCAGATGATTTCAACACTTGGCTTGGAGAAAGAGGAATGCCAATAGCTGCACTCCCAAAATGTTGACTCAGTTTAGCTTTTCTGATTTCTGTGGACACCGCTGCTTCCTGGGCATGTTACCCATAAAGTTACACTGAGCTCCCTGTGCTTGGCTTAGTGCTCTGCTCCCACTATCTTGAAATTCAGAATGATTTTTGAACACGGGACCCTGCATTTTCATTATGGGCTGGGTCCCACTAATTATGTAGCTAGTCCTATTGGTGATACTTTTGAGATTAAAAACGATTGGATAATTTATGACTCAAGTAGTCCATGATTGACATGGGACAGTTGCTTGCTTTGAATAAAATTCGTATTCTTACCTGTCTCTGAGGTTCACAGTGTTGAAACATTTGCTAAAAAGGTGAGAAACCTCTTGATAGAAAAATGTTCTAAAAAGAAACCTCTTGATAGAAAAATGTTCTAAAAGAATGGGAAAATACCAAACTGAATAGTAATGAGCTGCTTTTGAATATTAAATTCCAGATAGATATGTTATGTTCATACAATTGTATGTTTAATATTTACTGTATTCTTTAAGACTAGATAGGTTTGTTTTTGGCAATTGACATTTTAACCATAGCTCATGGCTAAAGTTAAACTTAAAAATGGCTACTTAATGTATATTTTGTACTCACGTTATTTTTGCATGTGTTTGTAGGTTTTTTTTTTTTTTAATGTATTTACCACAGACACTGAATATTAAGTTCTGATCTCAGTTATTGCTGGAGATGAAGGGTGGATATTACCCAGAAAGGTTATGTACAAATGGAGTTGTTTCACTCCCAACAGGAATTTTTCTAAGTAAAAGGGTTTAATCTGGCTCACTTACTACCATAGAGCAGAAAGAAGCTGATTCCTTGGGGAACAGTACATGCAGAGAAAACAAGTTCAGACACAGGTTACTTGGTGAGTTAAGGGAAGAGCTGTAGGACTTCAGGATTGAGGCCATTATTTTGCAGAGCGTATTGGAGAGGAGTCAAGGCTTCAGTAGAAATCCATCTATAAATATGCAGTACCCTGTGGCTGTGCTTTGAACATGGGTACTTACTAAGTCTTCATAATAAGGGGTATGAGGCCAGAAGTTGGCCATCCAGCCTAGTGCAGACCTCATGGGGGTAGGGTTGCCAGATAAAATATAGGACACCCACCTAAATTTAAATAAACAACAAATAATTTCCTTAGTATAAGTATGTACTAATAATGTTGCATAATTTTTATTTAGTATAAGCATACTAAATAAAATGAAATATACTAAATATAACATTTGAGACATAGTTATACTAAATATAATATAAATGAATATACTAAATATAACATTTGAGACATATTTATACTAAAAAATCATTAATTTTTTGTCTGAAATTCAAATTTAACTGCATTTCCTGTATTGTTACCTGCTAAATCTGGTCATTCCATTTCTGGGACAAGAGAAGCATGAGAATTGCAGAAGTTACAGCCTCGACTGAAACTAACCTTCATGCTGCTTAGGGTCAAATGCTGCGTCATAGTGGGGAAGACCTGAAAGTTAGTTAAGAACCCACTGCACACTTGTCATACAGGTTGAATATCCCTTATCTTGAGATGCTTAGGAGTAGAGTGTTTTAGATTTTGGATGGTTTCAGATATTTGCATATGTATTAATATAATGTGATATCTTAGGGATGGGACCCAAGTGTTAAACACAGTGTTTTTTTTGTGGTTTATATGTATTGTATATATGTATCTTGAAGGTAATTTTATACAATATTTTAAATAATTTGTGCATGAAACAAAGTTTGTGTGCACTGATCCATCAGTATGCAACCCATGTGGACACTATGTGGTTGTTTGGCCTCACCATAATTCCTGACTCTGAATTTATATGCTACCAATAAGCAATCATTTTCTTACACTTATTCATATATAAGTACTTAACCATAAAAAGTGTGATATACTGGCTGGGTTCGGTGGCTCATGCCTGTAATTCCAGCACTTTGGGAGGCCGAGGTGGGCAGATCATGAGGTCAAGAAATCGAGAACATCCTGGCCAACATGGTGAAACCCCGTCTCTACTAAAAATATGAAAATTAGCTGGATGTGGTGGCGTGTGCCTGTAGTCCCAGCTACTCGGGAAGTTGAGGCAGGAGAATTGCTTGAATCTGGGAGGTGGAGGTTGCAGTGAGCTGAGATTGCGCCACTGCACTCGAGCCTGGCGCCTGGCGATAGAGTGAGACTCTGTCTCAAAAAAACAAAAAAAGTATGATATACCATTAATACAGTGAAAAAAATAATGTGTCCAGGATAAGTAAGCAGCACAATAGCATCACTAGAATACCTGTAATCTGCTGTTAAAATTCAGCAATAATGAGTGACAGGTTTTCAGTCTCCACCTATGATGCTATGTTTTGATTAAATGGTTGCTATATACTGGTTTTTTTTTCTTTGTAAGAGGAAACATCAGAAGCATTGAAAGACCAGAAAGTGATTCCTCTAGGGATGAGAAGGCATTCTGCTGGATGTCCTTTTAAAAATGTTCTTCCAAAGTCATCTGCCTCATTAACAACATTTTTGTCTTGAAAGTCTCCTTTGATTTTATGAACTGACATTTTTTCTTCTGTTATGAATGAACACTGTTCTAGTCCTTCAATAACCACATCACACATTTTCACCATGTTATCTATAGATACTTTTTCTGTAGTGTTAATGTAATCTACATTATCACTGTTATTATGATCACTTGATTCAAAACTATTTCAGGCTGGGCACGGTGGTTCACGCCTGTAATCCCAGCACTTTGGGAGGTGAGCAGATCACCTGAGGTCAGGAGTTCAAGACCAACCTGGCCAACATGGCAAAACCCTCACTCTACTAAAAATACAAAAATTAGCTGGGCATGGTGGTGAGTGCCTGTAATTCCAGCTACTCGGGAGGCTGAGGCAGGAGAATTACTTGAACCCGAGAGGTGGAGTTTGCAGTGAGCTGAGATTGCCCCACTGCCCTCCAGCCTGGGTAAGAATGAAATTCTTCTTCCAAAAAAAAAAAAAAAAAAAAAAAAAAAGAACCCCAAACTATTTCAGTTATTTCACCACCAGTCAACCAGTGAATGAACAAGTGGGGCCTCATTATTGATGTTAAAAACTTGTTTGATCTCCATGTCCTGACACACTCTGAGGGTGTGTGTGAGTGTGTTTTTGGTATATGTTTTGGTACCACCTCTATTTTTGGTATATGTAAGATAGACATTATTTTATCTCACTTGACATATAGGATCCTTCAGAATCACCACCTCTTTCATCATCATCACTGAACATAGTTGTATGCCAGAGGTTGTGCTAGGCATGCACAACTGTGTCTTTAATCTCTGTGTTCCAACAGTTGGCAGTAGCATATGTGGCATCCTTCATGCTAAATTCCTTTTGGAAACTTTCCACATTCATGCCTCTGTTCACTGCTGCTAGCATGCTGTTCAAGAAAGTGTTTTTATATTTACTCTTTATTGACTAAAGGATACCCTGGTCACATGACTGCTTTTGGCAGTATGGTCATTTTCACAGTATTGATCTACCCATTCATAAGCATGGGATGTGTTTCCATTTGTTTGTGTTGTCTATGATTTCTTTCAGCAGTATAGAGATCTATTAGTTTTTGATGTTTTGAATATGACCATTCTTGTAGGAGTGAGGTGGTATTGCACTGCAGTTTTGATTTGCATTTCCCTGATAATTAGTGATGTTGAGCATTTTTCCATATGCTTGATGGTCATTTGTATATCTTCTTTTGATAATTGTTTATTTATGTCCTTTGCCCACTTTTTGATGGGATTGTTTGTTTTTTTCTTGCTGATTTGTTTGAGTTCTTTGTAGATCTGGGTATTAGTCGTTTTCCAGATGTAAACATTGTGAAGATTTTTCTCCCACTCTGTGGCTTGTCTGTTAACTCTGCTGTTTCTTTTGCAGTGCAGAAACTTTTTAGTTTAATTAAGTCCTATCTGTTTATCTTTGTTTCTGTTGTATTTGCTTTTGGGTTCTAGGTCAGGAAGCCTTGCCTAAGTCAATGTCTAGAAGGGGTTTTCCAATGTTATCTTCTAGAATTTTTATGATTTAAGTCTTTGATCCATCTTGAGTTGATTTTTGTATAAGGAGAAAGATGAGGATCCAGTTTCATTCTTCTACATGTGGCTTGTCATTTATTTCAGCCCCGTTTGTTAAATAGGGTATCCTTTCCCCAGTGTATGTTTTTGTTTGCTTTGTTGAAGATCAGTTGGCTGTAAGTATTTGGCTTTATTTCTGGCTCTTTTATTCTGTTCCATTGATCTATGTGCTTATTTTTATACTGGTACCATGCTCTTTTGGTGACTATGACCTTTTAGTATACTTCAAAATCAGGTAATGTGATGCCTCCAGGTTTTTTTGTTTTGTTTTGTTTTTTGCTTAGTCTTGCTTTGTCTGTGTGGGCTCTTTTTTAGTTCCATATGAATTTTAGGATTTTTTTTCTAGTTCTATGAAGAATGATGGTGGTATTTTGATGGAAATTGCATTGAATTTGTAGATTGCTTTTAGAAGCATGATCATTTTCACCATATTGATTCTATCCATCCATAAGCATGGGATGTGTTTCCATTTATTTGTGTTGTCTATGATTTCTTTCAGCAGTGTAGAGATCTTTCACCTCCTTGGTTAATTATATTCCTAAGTATTTATTTATTTATTTTGCAGCTATTGTAAAAGTGGTTGAGTTCTTGATTTAACTCTCAGGTTGGTTGTTGTTGGTGTATAGCAGAGCTATTGATTTGTGTACATTAATTTTGTATCCTGAAACTTTACTGAATTCATTTATAATCCCATCAAAAAGTGGGCTAGGGACATTTACCAGTTCTAGGAGTGTTTTGGATGAGTCTTTAGGGTTTTCTAGGTATATGATCATATCATCAGCAAACAGTGACAGTTTGACTTCCTCTTCACCAATTTGGATGCCTATGATTTCTTTCTCTTGTCTGATTGTTCTGGCTAGAACTTCCAGTACTATGTTGAATAGAAGTGGTGAAAGTGGGCATGTTTGTGTTGTTCCAGTTCTTACGGGGAGTGCTTTCAATTTTCCCTCATTCAGTATAATGTTGACTGTAAATTTGTCCTAGGTGTCTTTTATTACCTTAAGGTTGTCCCTTCTATGCTGATTTTGGGGAGGATTTTAATCATAAAGGGATGCTGGACTTTTTCAAATGCTTTTCTGCAGCTATTGAGATAATCATTTGATTTTTGTTTTAATTCTGTTTATGTGGTATATAGCATTTATATGTGTTTATGTGGTGTATCACATTTATCACTTGCGTATGTTAAACCATCCCAGCATACATGGTATGAAACCCACTAGATTATGGTGGATTATATTTTTGATATGCTGGTGGATTCAGTTAGCTAGTATTTTGTCGAGGAGTTTTACATCTATGTTCATCAGGGATAGTGGTCTGTAGTTTTCTTTTTTTGTTATATCCATCCTGGTTTTGGTATTATGGTGATACTGGCTTCATAGAAAGATTTAGGAAGGATTCCCTTTTTCTCTATCCTGTGGAATAGTGTTAGTAGGGTTGGCACTATTCCTTCTTTGAAAGTCTGATGGAATTCAGCTGTGAATCTGTCTGGCCCTGGATTGGTTGTTGTTGTTGTTGGCAATTTAAAAATTACCGTTTCAATCTTGCTGCTTATTATTGGTCTGTTCAGAATTTCTATATCTTCCTGTTTTAATTTGGGAGGGTTGTATATTTCCAATTTATCCATCTCCTCTAGGTTTTCTAGTTTATTTATGGAAAGGTGTTCATAGTAGCCTTGAATAATCTTTTGTATTTCTGTGGTGCCAGTAGTAATATCTCCTATTTCATTTCTAATTGAGCTTATTTGGATCTTCTCTCTTCTTTATTTGGTTTGGATGCTTAACATAGTCCTAAACTTTTTGGAGCCTTTGTTCATTTTTTTAAATCCTATTTCTTTGTCTTTGATAGATTGGGTTAATTTGAAAACCTTGTCTTTGAGCTCTGAAGCCATTTCTTCTGCTTATTAGATTCTATTGCTGAGACTTTCCTGAGTACTTTGCATTTCTCTAAGTGTGTCCTTGATTTCCAGAAATTGTGATTGTTTTTTGTTTATGTTATCTATTTCACTGAAGATTTTTCCTTTCATATCCTGTATCATGTTTTTTATTTAAGTTGGAGTTCACCTTTCTCTGGTGCCTCCTTGAATAGCTTAATCGACCTTCTGAATTCTTTTTCTGGCAATTCAGAGATTTTGTCTTGGTTTGGATCTATTGCTAGTGAGCTGGTGTGATCTCATGGGGGTGTTGAAGAACTTTGTTTTGTCGTATTACCAGAATTGTTTTTCTGGTTCCTTCTCATTTGGATAGAATATATTGGGGGAAGATCTGGGACTCAAGGGCTGCTGTTCAGATTCTTTTTCGCTGTGGGCTTTCTTGATGTAGTGTTCTTCCCTTTTTCCTAGGAATGGGGCTTCCTGAGAGCCAAACTGTAGTGATTGTTTTTGCTCTTCTGGGTCTAGTCATCCAGCAGAGCTACCAGGCCCTGGGCTGGTAGTGGGGAGTGTCAGCAAAGATTACTGTGATGTGATTTGTCCTCAGCTCTTTTGGCCATGGATAACAGCACCTACTCCTGTGGAGGTAGCAGGGGAGCGAAGTGGACTCTGTGAAGGCCCTTGGTTGTACTTTTGTTTAGTGCACTGGTTTTGTGTTGGTTGGCTTCCAGCCAGAAGATGGTACTTTCAAGAGTATATCAGCTGTGGTACTATGGGGAGGATGCAAACTTACTCTAGGTTCTCCTGGTTAAGTATCCAGTTTCTCAGGCAGTGGGCAGGGCCATAGAACTCCCAAGAGATTATGTCCTTTGTCATCAGCAACCAGGGTCGGTAGTATCTACAGCAACCACCAGATGATGTAGAGTTGCTCAAGTCCCTGGGAGCCCACCACTTATATCGGTATGCCCTGGATGTCGAACATGGAGTCAGGAGATTATTTCTGAGCTTTAAGATTTAGTGACTGCCTTGCTGGATTTTGGATTTGTGAGGAGTCTGTAGCCCCTTTCTTTTGGCTGATTTGGAACAGAAATAATTACCCAATGCCTATACCCTCATGGGATCTTGGACATAACTGACATGTTTTTGATTTTACAGGCTCTTAGTTTGAAGGAACTTGCCTTGTCTCAAATGAGTCTTTGGACTTTTGAGTAGAAGCAGGAATGAGTTAAGGCTTATTGGGAAGGCATGAATGTATTTTGCAACGTGAGAAGGACATGAGATTTGGGATGAGCCAGGGGTGGAGTGATATAGTTTGGATGTTGTTCCAGCCTAAATCTCATATTGAAATGTAATCCCCGATGTTGGAGTTGGGACCTGGTGGAAGCTGATTGGATGAATTGGGGTGGATTTCCCTCTTGGTACTGTTCTCACAAGTGAGTGAGTTCTCATGAGATTTGATTGTTTAAAACTGTGTAGCAGCTGGGTGCAGTGGCTTACACCTTTAATCTCAGCACTTTGGGAGTCTCAGGCAGGGGGATGACCTGAGATCAGGAGTTCAAGACCAACCTGGGCAATGTGGTGAAACACCTTCTCTACTAAAAAAATACAAAAATTAGCCTGGCATGATGATGGGCACTTGTAATCCCAGCTACTCAGGAGGCTGAGGCAAGAAATTGCTTGAACCCGGGAGGTGGAGTTTGCAGTGAGCCGAGATCACACCACTGCACACCATTCTGGGTGATAGAACAAGACTCTGTCTCAAAAACAACAACAACAGCAACGAAAACTGTGTAGCACTTCCTTCCTCTTCTTGGGCTTTTCTTCCTGCTCCAGCCATGTGGCCATGCCTGCCTGCTCCAGCTTTGCCTTCCCTCATGAGTGAAAGCTCCCTGGGGCCTCCCTAGAAACGCTGCTGTTCTTCCTGTACAGCCTGAAGAACTGTGAACCAATTAAACCTCTTTTCTTATAAATTACATAATCTTAGGTATTTCTTTATAGCTGTGTGAGAATGACCTAATACATAGCCTAAAAAAGGATGATGATAGGGAGATCCCTCTAGCTTTCCCTGTTCTCTGTCTCATTTCCAAATACTCTACTTCTCAGTGCCTGAGTTACAGAAAAAATAGCAAGTTATATATAAAAGAAATGGTAGCTTCTTTGGAAGCTTTACAAAGTTTAATACTTCCTATCAGTCTTCCTCTTTCTTATGTTGCCAAAGAACAGAAAATAAAACCAAGAAAATAAACATACACAAAAAACATAAAGCAAGAGGGAAATGGTTTGAGGGCTACTGTTGTTTTACTACTTGTGTTGATTTCACTCTTTTTACACTACCCAACTGTGCAAAGGCCTACAACTCATGCAAGCAATAGGCAGCACAGAGAACAGCAAATAAACCAAAAAGAGCATCCCATTTCGCTCCTTAGTAGCAACTCACTAGAATTCCTCCCACTGTAAATGAGAATCCCAAAATGCAGGAGAGAAGCAGTACCTTTTTTCTTCTTACAGCTCCAGTTAGTCAATATTTAACCATTCAGCTAGGAATCAGATATGCTTCATTCTAATAGTAGCTTCTTTTACAGTGCTTTGTTAGAGGGAGTGTGGAAAGGGGAGAATGTTTGAGTCAAGCTGTTAAAACAAAGCACATGTGCCAGCTAGTCGGAAGGAGGCACCTTCCCCCTGGGCACAATTTCAAGCAGGGGCAAGAAAAGGTAAATCTTGAGTTTACTTTCCCATTAAAAACTGAGATTATGATTTTGATCCTACTGTTCAGTGTCCTTTTTCTGCCTCCTTTTTCCAGTTGAAAAATTCCTAGTCTGTCAAAAATAAAATTTAAAAAGAACCTTTCTGGCTCCCTGCAGCACAGGCACATAGCTCCTACACAGTGAGACTGTTCACAAGTCCCACAGATGCTCTGATGTTGCTTCCTCCCTCGTAGCAATGGGTACCAGGAATGCTTTGCTCTAATTCTGGGGGGTTATACAATTGGGGCAAACGACTCAACTTCCCAGTGTCTGAATTTAACTTGTGAAATGAACAACAAGCAACTTATCCACAGGGGTTTAGGGAAACTAATTAAGGTTTATAAAGACATTCTTGGATGAAAGACAATAAAATGATGATCATAAATAATTTTACTACAACTTTCTACATTATCCTCCCAATGCGTGGGACCCAAAGTACTTCATGTATATGAGTCTATTTAAATTGCACAGATCCCTGATGAGACAGAAAAAAGAATGATCTCTTAAACTCATATTCTGCAATGGGAAACTGAGGCCTCAGACAAACTGAGGTCGCATTGTTGTTGCTTAACTCCTAGTAGAATGCATTTGTCATGAATTCATATTGCACTTTAGGTAAAATCGGGGAGAAAGCTCGATATGATAGAGACTTGTCTCCCGAGAGCACTGTGTTTGTATTTTCATTATTTAGTAATTTACATAAGAGGAAAAGATTGCTGATGTACTTTCTCTACAATGTCATAGCATATAAATAAGATAGAGAAAACAGACATTGAAAGAAAAAAAAGATGACAAAGAATAATTCAACAAAACACTTTGGAAATGACTGATACATTTCTATCCAATTCAGACAGTAACACTTATCCACAGACACAGACACAAAGCTCCTTTGGGGAGTGTCAGTGAAGAAAAAATAGTACAGATTATATCTTTGTATATAATGAAAATTACTCTCCAAATGGCAGTTTAACTTATCTTGATGGAATATTACCAGTATATTACAAAATGCCTATAAATAATTAGCTGGCTTTTATCATACTGACCTGTTCTATTTTAAATACTTTGGAAGTTATACTCTGCTAACTGGATTTGATACAACTGGTTAGAAAAGAATATATAGCTCACTTTGGAGAAATACAATAACTCTTCTGGGCAATTTGGATGTCATTTAGTACATCAGGTGGAGTAATTTTCTAAATGTATTCTAGAATTAATGCATGTTTGAAAGAGAATAATTTACCCCTTTCTTAGTGGTAGGTTCAGGCTCATTCTTTACAATACAATTCAATGGCTAATGTAATTAAAGCAACAGTGACTTGATTTTTCATGTTTGATCAGTCCTCGTCCTGAACACAGAGGAGTAAGTCCTCCTTTGCGGGAGCTACAAGATCTTAATAGCTCTGGTTAGTGCCATTTATGAGGTTTGGATTTAATATTCTGTTTAATCCCACTTCTTTCCTGAACAAGTCATGGAATTTTAGAGTTAATAGAGATGTTGTTGTATCTTTTGAGGAAGTTTATTTGAGTCCCCTCTTCCTTTTCTTCTTTTCTGCTCTCTGGGATCTGGTGACTAGAATGTTTTGAAGCCTCAATATGTAGGACGTCCCTGTCTAAGTTTGAATGAAGAGAGTTTATTTGAGAATGTGTGTCGCATGCATTCTTTGATTGCCTATCTATGAGTCAAGGGAAAAGACATGATATGAGAAACGGGATTATGATCCAGAATTTTGGCTATCTTGGTATACATTGTGTGGGTCCTTGAAGAGGATGTGTATTCTGTTGTTGGTAAAATGTTCTACAAATGCCATCTAGATCCTGTTGGCTGATTGTGTTGTAGAGTTCTTCTATATCTTTGATGGTTTTTATATGGTTGTTCTATCCACTTTTGAGAGATGGTGGTGGTATTCTCTAACTATAAATGTAGATTTGCCTGTTTTTCCTTTTACTTCTGTCAGTTTTACCGCAATTGTTTTGCAGCTCTGTGGTTTGGTGCTTATGCATTTAAGATTGCTATGTCTTCTTGAGTATTGATCTATTTATCATTACATAATAATGTATCTCTCTGTGTCTGGTAATTTTCTTTGTTCTGAGCTCAACATTTTTTTCTGTTATTAATGTAGCCACTTCTTTTTTATTTTGATTAAGTTTCATATAACATATCTTTTTCCATACTTTTAATTTCAACCTGACTAGATCCATTGTATTTGATGTGAGTTTTTGTAGACAGCATATAGTTGTGTAATATTTTTAATCTACTCTGACAATCTGCGTCTTTTAGTTGGTGTATTTAGATAATTTACATTAAGAGTAATATTAATATGTTGGGGTTTAAGTCTAAAATTTTATTTCTGTTTTATTTCTCTATTTTTTTCTTTTTTCTTTTTTTTTTTCCTCTTGGCAGGCTCATATTTTTTTCCTTTTTCCTGCATTCTTGTGACTTACTTGAACTTTTTAAAAAATTGTATTTTGATTTATCTTTAGTGTTCTTGAGTACATTTCCTTGTATTTTTAAGTAGTTTCACAGGTGTTAATTTGCATAAATATAATTTATCATGGATTACTACTGTCAGTGTTTTATCAGTTTGAGTGATTCATGGAAAACTTAGTTCTCTTTATGTTCCTATACTCTCCTTCACTTATAATATAACTGATGTGATTCTCAAGTGTTATGATTTTTGCTTTATTCATCAAATGTAATTTAGAAAACCCAAAAGGAAAAAAAAAGTCTTGTTTTAACTCATATTTTTGCTTACCATGTTTTCTTCTTTGTTGATGTTTCAAGGTTTCTTTTTAATTGTTTTCTTTCTGTTTAAAAACCTTTAAATATTCTGTTAAGATAGGCCTGCTTCCAACTAATTCTCTTGGTTTTTCTTAATCTGAGAATTCCTTGATTTTTCCTTCACCTTGATGGATATTTTTGCTGGGTATAAGATTAGGAATTGACAATTTTTTTTTCCAGCACTTGAAAAATGCTGTGGGTTTCCTTTTGGTCTCCTTCATGAGATCTCTGCTGTCATTTGAAGTGTTTTTACCCCTATAAGTAAAGTGTTATTTCTCTCTCGCTATTTTCAAAACTCCTCTTTGTTTTTAGTTTTCAGAAGTTTGACTATGATGTATGTCTTTGGATATATTCTGTTTGCAGTTAATACAGTTTCTTAAATATGTAGGTTTATATTCTTTGCCAAATTTGGGAAATTTTCATCCATTATTTCTTTGAATACTTTTTAGTCCCATTCTCCTCCTTTGATACAAATGTTATATTTGTTTTTTTTTTTTTTTTTTTTTTTTTTCAGTTTCAGAGTTCCTGGAGCCTCTGTTCCTTTATTTTGTTTGCCTATATTGTCTCTACTCTTCAGATTCGATAATTTCTATTGTCTATCTTAAAGTTTACTGTTTCTTTCCTCTATCCTCCTGATTCTGCTGTTGAGCAGTAGAACAGTTATTATCTAAAAGATTTCTTTTCTGTGTTGCTAGACTGCCTCTTTCCTGATCTTTTGGCTAGAGAGAGCGAGCAGGCTTTTCTTGGGATGAATTTTTTTTTTGCCTGTGATCATTAGCATTTCTGGGTTGCTAGCTTGTCAGTACCCAGTCTGGGCATGTATGAGGCAAGAAGAAAACTCAGGGAACTTGCCACTAAGTCATTCCTCATGTTTGAGGTCTCTATCTTGTCTACCTGCTTCTTTCCATCTTTCAGGTCTTCTCATGTTTATTTTATGACTTCCAGGGTCTTTAGTTGTACTTAAGTGGGAGGACTAAGGGAAAATATGTTTGTGCTGTCTTTCCTTGGATTATAGACTTTTCAAACTGGGAAGAACTCATTAGTTAGCTTGGGCTACCATAACAAAATACCATAGATTGGGTAGTTTAAATAACAGAAATTTCTTTTCTCACAGCTTTGGACAGGGTGACAACATGCTCAAGTTCTGTTGAAGCCTCTCTTCTTGGCCTGAAGATGGCTATCTTTTAGCTGTGTCTTCACAGAGTGAAGAGAGAGTGAGAACAGGCTCTCAGATCTCTTCTTATAAGGGCACCAATCTCATCATAAGGTTCCTTCTCTCATGGCCTCATCTAGTCCTAATTACCTCCTAAAGCCCTCATTTCCAGATGCCATTATAGTTGTGCTTAGGAATTCGGTATAAAAATTTTTGGGGAAGAACATTCAATTCATAACAGAACTTAAAAGATACTACAGATGGACTTCTGAGGCCCATGGACATTAATTGGTATCTTTCAACTACCCACTTAATATTTGGCAAAAACTATTAATATAATAAAGGCAGGGTGTCCTAATTCTTAGCCTGTTGTTATTCAGGTTGTACTATGTTACATCATGACTACTGAAAAATTATTTTTGAAACATGAGAGAGAACTATATCATGATATTTCTACCCCTTATACTGACCAAAAAGAGCCTACTGAAAAGCCTGAGACTTATTCCTAACACAATGTTCTTTCTTATAAGACTGGTTTTTCAAATAGGAATATGTTCATATAGAATGATAGAATTTTTTTAGTTCATGTGTGATTTTCCTCTCAACTTGTTAATATTTTGAAGTGATGAGGGGCATACTTTTTCACAATTAAAGAGAAAATCAAGGCATTACATAAAAACCATAAGAAAGGAGTTTCAAGGCTTATAAATGTGTCTTTGAGTGCAAATAGTAGCTAGTTTAGTGACTTTAGGAACTACTGTGTTTCCTAAAGCATGAAGCTTTTTGGTAAAGCTGTCAGTGCAGATGAAGAATGTGTAAAGATATAACCTCTGTGTTAAAACTGATTGTTGAAAAAGGCTATCCACTGGATTACATTTTTAATTTTGATGCAATTGGTCTCTTAAGGATCGAGATCTCAAGGGCAAAGAGAAATTCCCAAGATCCAAGAATGTGAATAACTATGATGTTGGATGCAATGATGTTAAACTAGTATTAAGCCAGAAGTGGTGGATGGTCTGAGATTTTACCCTGCTTGTAAGCTAACAAGTTAGCCTACCATACATAGGATCTAAATCTACATCACTCTCTCTCTCTCTCTCTCTCTTTCTGTCTCTAGATCTCATAAGGAAATAGAGCCAGAGACACAAATGGTTTATTATTCATAGCATAATGGACAGAGTAGCTTCTTGCATCAATTTCCCACAGGGAAATGTGAATGAGGGCCAAATTCTGCCTATGCATGCTGTGGGTTTTCATTATAGAAAACAAACCCTGAACTTGGGAAACTCTAGCTTTTATTAGGGTTGCTGGTGATCTGCTCATTCTTCTCTCTGGAGAGCTATTCCTCATAACCCTGGAACTAAGTAACTATCCTCTGGGAAGGAAGCAAACCTTTCAGTTCTGGAATGCCTTTGGAGAAGGAGATATTCTCTTTTTTAGGGTTTCTATTCAATTAACCTTGAACAAAAATTGTCAGTGCCCTTTGCTCAGAAAGTCTAGACTGTGTAGAAAGTAAGGAATCCAGGGAGAATTGTCTCCCAATAAATGCCGGTGGATATTTAACTGTGCTGGTATTTTTATTTGGATTGGGATTGTTTGTGTTAATGCCCTGGTTACAAAGTTGTGCAGGTTGTGAGTGATCTGTTCTAACTTTATTTTTCCCATAAACTCTCTAATTTTTAATACCTAATTTTGCAGAAAATAAAGTTTATCAAGAAAATATACATACATTATTAGCCTCAATGTCTATTACCTCCACATCTGGAAATAAACCAAATTAGTGGATTTATCTTTTCCCTTCTCGGACTCAAGGTATTAGAATGAGGATGAAATACAAGGAAGGAAATGGCCCAGGGGTTCATATGCATTGGAGAAACATTGTAAGACCTGAGGATGCCCATTCATGCAGAGGCAGATTTACGCTAAAGATAAAAGGCTTAGCCTGGCGCAGTGGCTGATGCCTGTAATCCCAGCACTCTGAGAGGCTGAGGCGGGCGGATCATGAGGTCAGGAGTTTGAGATCATCTTGACCAACTTGGTGAAATCCCATCTCTACTAAAAATACAAAAATTAGCCGGGCATGGTGGCATGTGCCTGTAATCCCAGCTACTCAGGAGGCTGTGGCAGGAGAATCGCTTGAACCTGGGAGGCAGAGGTTGTAGTGAGCCAAGATTGAGCCACTGCACTCCAACATAGGAGACAGAGCAAGACTCTTGTGTCAGAAAAAACAAAAAAAGATAAAAAACGTAAGCTTCAGAGACCCTGACTTGCACAGGCCCTTTCTAATGCTGTGAGAGGGGCCTTAGCACAATGTTTTGGCATCATCATGTGTTTTTGTAAAATTTGCAAAAGCAAACTATTTTAACTTCAATCAGTTAAGAGAGCTGCTTTTTTCATTCTGGCTTCCCCTTGTGCTGGCAATAGAGTGGCCAACAACAGTTTTTGGGAACTAGCTAAGGGAATGTTGATCTGCAGATATAGTTAGATTGGATTTAGCAGGATATATTGAAGTGGCTCATGATTCCATCATGAATATTTAAATTGTTATTAGCCCTCCCAGTGTAGAAATTGCCCTCAGGAATACTACCTTCTGCTGTGCAAGCTCAACTGGAGTCATTTTAAGCAACTGTAGAGTCAGAGGCCATGTAATGATATGAAAGTGTCCTATTGTACCTGGTAGTGGAAATCTGTGGGTGCTGGAGGAGAAGCAAGGTTTGAAAAGTTTGGAACCAGAAGTTAGAGCATGAAAAAACATTCAAATATGATAGTTTACATATGAAAGAAAAATGACAGAGAACCCCAAAATTGATAATTCCCCAAACCTTATATGACCTCACCAAGAAAACATTATGATGATTAAAGAAATTCTCAGCAATAAAACCATGGATAATATAAGCATATTTTGGTAAATATGCTAGTAGACACTAAATTGTCTCTAGTCTTCTCACTAAAAATGATTTTACAAAAATTGTCATATTAAGGGGTAAATGAAAGATTGTGTCCATAAAGATAGGGAAAAAGCATTATAGTAGTGTATAGGTAGTTAGCTAATTATTATTCTGAATACAGTGTTGTGGGTTTTGCTGTTTTTTTAATGCTCATAATGTTTTGGTTTCTTTTTTCATTCTGAATAAAAATTTATGTAGAATTTGACCATAATTTTGTATTCTTTTTCTTATAGAAAGTCCATCAAATTGTGTAAATTACAGGTCTCATAAAACCCA
>NW_016107403.1:3094789-3133678 GCF_001604975.1 Cebus imitator
TTTTTTAATTTTAGTAGAGATGGGGTTTCACCATGTTGGTCAGCCTAGTCTCGAACTCTGACCTCAAGTGATCTGCCTGCCTTAGTCTCCCAAAATGCTGGGATTATAGGCGTGAGCCACTGCACCCAGCCCGGATCTATCCTTGATCCTATAGGATGTGCTACCTCACCCTCACCAGCTTTCCCACATGGATGGAGCAAACACTCTGCGAAGAAAAATGGAGCCCACGTGTTCTTCCAGAGCCTGTACATAGCATCAGGTGACCTCCTTCTTTTTTTATACTCACTCCACCCTGCTGTGACTCAGTCTGTGTTTGAATATGAGATGTCCAACTCTCTAGTTGTAGCTGAGAAGAGAAAACAAAAAGGTATTAGGCACAGTGGTAAAAGGGAGGTAACCCCACTATTCAGAGAAGAATTATTGGGATAGAGTAGCTCAGATTGGGCATAGTATCACGAGAAGAAATGGCAACACAAAGATGAAAACATACTCCAACAGCAATAAACACAAATATGAACAAATCTAAAAAGTAACAAATAATAATCCAGTCTGGGAGGCACCATGACAATGACCCTGGACAAAAGAAAATTCCTCACAAGTGTTCTGCATTATTTAGCATCTTCATAAAGGTGACAGTCACATGGTGTCTCAGGGAAGAGATGACAGATAGTAATGAAGATGCTGCAGAGTAAATGAAACAAATTAAGGATCAGGCCAACACATGACAGAAACAACAAGGTGATTTGAAAATCAGGGAACAGGTAGCATAGGTGAAAATAAACATGCTTATATATAGGAAAGGTTTTAGATAAACATAATGAATGCAGGTGAAAAAAATATGATATTAAAGTAGTTAAATATAAAGTAATAGGCAATGGTGAATAGACAAAGACAATCCAATGTAAAGATAACTGATGACCCTAAAATACATAATACAACAGATGGAATTGAAAAAGTATTCAGAGATTAATATAATAGAAGAAAATTCCCTGAAACAAAGAAAGAAGTGAGTAAGTTTATTGGAAAAGGCTACTGCATCCTAGGCAAAAGTAAAAAGCAGTTGACATGGAGCCATATGCTGATTAGGTTGAATTTGAGGGATAAAGAAGACTTCTTTAGTCATCAAGGCAGAAAAAGGAGCTTCACATACAAAGAAAAATGTAACATGTTGCCCTCAAGATTTTTCAGTATGACACTAAGTGACATATTGGAAACAAAAGTGATTTATATTATAATATTCAGAAGAGTTGGTTTTCAAGTATAAAGGAAACATGCATTCTCAATATTGTACCAAATACTTCAGGCAGTGAAGCATTCATGAACCTTTTTCCGAAAACAATAAAACAAAATTTGATGAAATTAGAGAAATAGAACAAAATCAACGTCCCTGTGGTAGGAAGAATACTCTTCATCCCCTCCCCTCCATAAAGATATCCACATTCTAATCCTCAGAACCAGTGAACATATTACCTTATATGGCAGAGGGGACTTTGCAGATGCGATTAAGTTCAGGATCTTGAGATGGGGAGACTACTGTGGATTATCCTGATGGTCCCAGTGTAGTTACAAAGCTCCTTATCAGCAAAAGTAGGAGGCAGGAGGGTCAGAATTAGAGATACTTGAAGATAGTACACTGCTGACTTTGAGGATGGAGGAAGGGGCCATCAGCAAAGGAATGCAGGGAGCCTATGGGAGTGGTGCAGGGCAGGAGAGCCCCACAGTGGAGCTTAGCCCACAAGGATTCTTGGCTTTGCCTAGGAAAGAATTGAAGGGCAAGCCAGAAATAGAAGAAAACAGCTTTAGTGAAGAGGCAGTGTTACAGCTCCGTGACTGGTCCTGCAGAGCAGGGCTGCCCCATAGGCAGAGAGTAGCAACTCAGGGAGTTTTACAGTCGTATTTATACCCACTTTTAATTGCACGCAGATTAAGGAGTGGTTTGTGCAGAATTTTCTAGGGAAGACGTAGTAATTATTGGGTCATTGCTAGGGAAAGGGGCAGTAACTTTGGGTGCTGCCATGGCAAGAGTAATTGACATGGCACACTTTTGGTTGTGTATAATTGGAAAGCTTCTTCTGCCCCCACCCTGTTTTAGCTAGTACTCAATCTGGTTTGGTGTCTGAGGTCCACCTCCTATCTCAGAAGCTGGAAAAGGCAAGGAAATGGATTTTCTTCCAGAGCCCCCCTGAAGGAATGTGGCCCTGCCAACAATTTGATTTTAGCCCAATAAAATCTGTTTTGCAATTATGACGTACAGAACCATAAGATAATAAGTTTGTGTTGTTTTAAGCACTAAGTTTGGGGTAACTTTTTACAGTAGCAATAGGAAACTAATATGCCACCAAGCCAACCAACCATACAAAAATAGAAGAAAGAAATCACCCAGAATTCAGGAATAGGGACACCCTGGTAAAAGGTATTGGCAGGGAACATTGAATGCCTTTAAATATTGAATTCAGACAAATTAGGAATTGTCATTTCAGTGTAGACAATAATTATATAGCCTGTTGATATATTGGTTGAGATATTAGTCAAGGTGCAGTTAGGATTCTATAAAAAGAAACCTAAAAATAAATGGGCACAAATGAAGTAGAAATATATTTCATTCGTACATCAAAGTCTGAGTCGACAATACAGGACTGGTTTGGATGCTGATGGTACTGGGGACCCAGACTTCTATGACTTTGCTGTCCTGCCATCATCAGCATGTGGCTTTCATCTTATGTACCCATGTGGATTCTTTAGCTGCCACTGTTGTGTCTGTGTTTCAGTCTGGAGAAAGGGGAAGGGGACAGAGGCGAGGGTACAGTCCTCTTTAAAGGCATAATCCAGAAATTGCATCCATTCCTTCTCCAATATTTCCTTGCCCAGATTTGGTCAGATGATCACACTGAACTACAAAGGAGGCAGGGAAATGTAATCTCTATCAAGGGGGTCTTATGCTCACCTAAAACTTGTATTATAACTGAAAAAAGGAGAAAACAGAGATTGACAAAGACCAAGCAGTTTCTGCCATACTTAATAATGTAAAAATAATGACATAACCTGAATCAAAGAGTGTGGAGGGTGTGGGGAGGTGATGTGATCTGCTTCCTTCCTCACGTTTTTCTAGCAGGTAGCCAGTGCACTGGAAGCACCTTCAGTTGAAACATAGTTAAAATTATTTCAACTTATAGCTTTTCATGATCATCTTTTGACCTAAGAGTGATCTTTTAGGAGATACTTCAGTGAAGAAATATTTCTTTAATATTCAGAAATTACTTTAATTTTGCTTCAACTTGTTTTGTAAATAAAATTAAAGAATTTTATAAGTTAAAATAGCATGTATATGATTCAATTTTAATGAAAGTTGATCTGCCTTTCTGAATATATGAATAGACAGACAACTAGAATAATATTCACAAAATGTAGATTCTGGCTATTTTGGGGAAGTAGGATTTTAGATAAGTTTTTTTCCTTGTTAGGCTTTTCTTTGTCACTTTAATTTTTATAATGAGCACACATCATTTTTAACAAAATGATAAAGGCTTTGTTCTTTTTTTTGAGGTAGAGTCTCACTCTGTCACCCAGGCTGAAGTACAGTGGCACAATCTCAGCTCACTGCAACCTCCGCCTTCCAGGTTCAAGCAATTCTCTTGCCTCAGCCTCCTGAGTAGCTGGGACGACAGGCACATGCCACCACGCCCAGCTAATTTTTTGCATTTTACTAGAGATGGGGTTTCACCATGTTTCTCAGGCTGATCCTGAACTCCTGAGCTCAGGCAATCGGGCTGCTCAGTCCTCCCAAAGTGCTGGTATTAGAGGCGTGAGCAATCACACCCAGCCAAAGGCTTTGTTCTTAACAAAGCTATAGTCGTTACTAATGTGAGGAGGCAGAGATTTTAAAAAATTATAAGTATTATGGAATATCTTTAATTAATGCAAAAGCTTGAATTTCTAAAAAAAATCTCTTTAGCAACTTTTCTTAATGTATTAATTATGTTTGCTATTTTACATATCCTTTCTGTTTTCCTGTCATGATTAGCGGTAAACCTCTCACATTCAAGAGTGAATATTTTTAGATAGCAAAATTAGGGAGGTGTTTTCACTCCAAGTTCTTGCTTAGGCCAGGATCTCCAAGAAGCAGAGGAGGTGTTGATAGCTTGAAGAGAAAAAGATGCAGATTGCTTTCCAGATTATGGAAAGAAAGAGACAAATCTGTGGGTTATCTGTCTGAGATTGATAAAAGAATGTACCAGATGTATCAAAATGCCATCCCCTCTGAGCCACACACAGCCTAGAACCTGTACTGCCCTGAAATGGTATTTTCTAGCATACTACATATTTTCCTGGCCATAGCTTATTGGACTAGGAGTGGGCACTTTTTCTGGGGCAGCCGGTATTTCAGCTGGTTGGTGACCACCTATATGGCTTGGCTTAATGATATGATGCATTACCTCTGGGCCATGATCCTGTCACTAACTGGGCTCCTGGGAAGCTGACTCTGCGAGGGAGATCAGTGTACAGGAAGTTTATTAGGAGTGCTGTTGAGATCAACATCTCTGTAAGAAGAGAGGAGGGGAGGGAAAGGGAGTGGAAAAGAGTGGCAGGAAGGGACAGGAGCAGGAGTGGGCAGAGGGAGAAATTGAATAGTAATGCAGGCTAAATTCAGGGCTGAGCAGATAGCACCGGGGGTCCTACAGTTGAGATGACCCTTTAGAGGTGTCCTGAGTTGGGACAAGAGGACTGGGCCTTTATCCTGTCTATTAGTCAGTTCCAGCTGCCCTGGGAGGGGACATGACCTTGGATGAGGCAGCTTTCTTCAGCTGAGGCAACCTCTCTGCAAGAGACTGACAGCTGGGGGCTTTCTGCCAGCAGTTCCCAGGGACTAGGGCAGAAATCTCTTCATTTCTGAAAGGGATCTGGGTGGCACAGCTCAGTGCCTACTGCAGCTCTTTTCATCTTTTGGCTGTGGTTTGAATATCTGTTTTGGGATTTAAAGTAGGTAAGAAAGTATGCATTATCATTGTCCTTGGAAGAGAGTAAAAGTCACTGTGAAGAAAGGGCCATTAAGGCCATCATGAGGTGCACACAGTTAATGTCATGAAACAGAAGCTGTGAGTACACAAGGAAGCTACTTGAAGCAGGAAGTAGAGAGAGTGACACACTAGAGAACAGAGCTGTGTCACCGAGCGCTCCAATGACATAACTGGAATTAGAGTGTATAAGATCTTATGGCTGAGCCCTTAGAGACACCTCAAGCTCCAGTATGGTTTTTTATTTTGTATGGATGCCATCTTCTTTATGGTTCTACATATATTCTTCCTTTATATGGTAGCTCAAATATCTGAAATTCTTTGATGACATAAGCGTACATAATCCCCTATGTGAATACTAGGAATTCAGACAAGATCGAGATATGCAGCCATACTGTTTTTTGGGGCCATTTATCTGTGTCTCTGTTGTTGTGATAACATGACCCCAGGCAGTGCAGGATGATAAAAACTATTGGTGTATATTTAATGGCCTTTTATCACATCGCTCCAACTCCATTTCTATGTTCTTGCTCTGAGACACTCCTAATTGTGCATATGTTTACGTTGTATGCTGGAAGAAAAAGTTCCTACAACAGATATTTAGTTAATAAATACCCTGAGAGTATTTAGTTACATAAATGAGATGGAGCACTATTTGTTACTGATCTTCATAATAGTATTAAGAATATACACATTATTGGGTATCTATTATATCCCAAAGACTAAGCAAAGGCCTCTATATAACATTATTTCAATGACCACATGAACCCCACTGTGGTGGGTAATTTTTTTTTTTTTAACCCCCCTCTGTTAATTTTTTTCTTACAAATGAGGAAAGTGAAGCTTAGGCGATTTAAGCATCTCACTAGTCACAAAGTTAGTAAGTGGTAGAACCAGCACTTCAACTAGGCAGCTTAACTTAAGACTCTGTGCTTAACTATTCACTCCTCTGGATTGTAGATCTAAAGGATTGTAATCCTTATGTCAGCAGTGCTGGGCTTTTGATGGGGTCATGGGTGGCGGTCTGGCAAGCTTTGTTCTCATCCAGGGGTTCTTCTGTCTGAAATCCAACAGTTTGAAGTTTCCTCTTCATGCTCTTCTCTCAGCTGTCCTCTTTTAAGAGGCAGAAATTTTATAGGACACCAGAGACTTGAATTAATTCTCAGTAAGATGTTCTTGTATTGTTGAAACAATTTAATCCTATAAAACCACCCTCAGATATTGGATATCTGGGAGTCTAGGGCACACCGAAGAGAGGTGACAGATTGAAGGCCACCGAAGACAAATTCACCTTGGAGGCATTTTCCCCTACCATTGACTCTATTTAAAGAAAAGCTTGTGCATAGTACATCTTTTTGAGAACACAGAAGATAAATGCCAGGTGAATTTTAAAAGTTGGATGCATTCCAAAAAGGTTTATTTTACTTATTTTGTAAATAAATGTACTATCATTGGTAAAATATGCTCAGGTACAATTTGGGGGGAATGGTGGTGGTTCTGAGCTGTGTTTCGACTCCTTTCTGTCAGTGTTCTTTTGTTGCTGAAAGCAAGACCCTTCAGGTGGTGGCAGCAGTGTAGTTTCTTTGTTACTTTAAATGCTAAGGCCTGTGCTAGGCAGTTGCCTAGCAACCCTTGTCTCTTTTGTATTCCTTTGTAAGAAGGGTTTTTTTTTTTTTGTATTGCACAATGTGAAATTTTGTATTTGTATTTATTGACGATTTAAAATGAGATTCTTATGTGTGTGTTAGAATACAACAAATTCCATGTGAGTCCATCAAACCCCCCCGCCCCGAGTAATAATTATGAGACACTGAAGCCTTATTTGGTGAACTACAAGCACTAACAGCCCCACAATTATTTCAAAATCCTGCTGGAAAGCATAAAGGTCTCAAAGAATGTGCTGCATCTAATGGAACTGCTTGTTTTTTATGAAATGTTGCTTTTTAAATATATATACTATTGGTGCTTTCCTGGGCTAAATGTACTTTTATTGAAGATACTATCCAAAGTTGCTTAGTACTCAAAGTTACAGCAATAAAAAAGATACAAAAAATATAAAACGTGTAGAATATCTTTCATTTTTTTTTCCCCAGAACTTATGAACATGATGACTTGCTATTTGTTTTGTTTTGTTTTGAACTCTGAATGAGGAAATCCGTAGGCTTTTATGTGATTTACATTCTAACTTTCATTTTTTAAATTGACTTTCCTTGGTTCTCAAGGGTTCCACAGGATGATATCTAGAAGGTTTGAGTACTGAACTTTTGTAAGTATTCATGTTGGAAGCCATGATCTTTTTAAAGCCTGGAGAAATTAGATTCTGATCTGCAGAGATAATCTATGGCAAATATTTAACTGTGCCAAACATAGAAGCTAAGTTTGTGTAAACAGTGAAACCTACATATAGAGTTGAAATGGAGTTTAAGGTCTTCACCTGAACAAAAGATTTCTAATTAAGTAAAGTCAGGATCAAAAAGAAGATTATTTTTAGAAGTTAATGTGATCCTCTCAGTAACGTGGAGCTAGTATTAAACAGTGCTCAGAAACTTTCAAATTCTCTTACCTTTGACAAGTTGTTGGTATATGACTAATTATAGAAATAGCCATGTTAAGCACATTCTCTAGCTGGTCTACCCAAATGTTCTGAGGCAGAAGCATGAAATAAAGGATCATTCATTTACCAATGGCTCATTTGGAACAACCTTTTATCTGCAATGTGAGAATTTTATTTACTGTATATTCTAAAACTAAGATAGGACTTGAATAAAGCAGTGGAGGGAAGCCTTTTTGGCAGTGCTGCCCCAGAGCTTGCCCAGTAGGGGCTGTTTTGCCAGGGGTAAGCCACATGGAGATTCAGAAAGGTCCCAGGTGGCAAGAAAAAGGAAGCTAAATTAACCAATGTTCATAAAAGACCTAAGGTTGATGTTTATTCCATTATTGTCTAACCCAATGACCAACATTTCCGTGATTTTGGCAAACCGAGTTCATGTATATGTGTGCACATGTGGTGACCTCTTGCTTTTCATTTATTTCCTGTTTGCAGTTTTTGTAACTTAAAAATTTTTTTTTCTCTCTTCGTCCTACAGTAGATAATCATCCTAAGTTTTGCAGATAGGAAAATGTGTGTGTGGGTTTATGGGCATGGATGAAGAAAGACAAGAATCTGAGATTAGTAGGTGATTCATAGCAGTGTTTACCCATTCATCCTTTTGAGTTGACTTATGGACATAGCATGTTTTTGAAAAGTTATATTCATAGGAGGTATGGGTGAGGAAAGATTCTGAATTTGAGAATTATCTGATTTTTCTTCCTTCATACTTTAGGAAGGAGAGACATGGAATGTGGCACCTGTCTTCATGGAGCCAGTTATGCTTAAATATCTAAATCTTTTGGATAGGGAGAACTACTTGACTTATTAGCTGCAATGTCCTATCATAAGAGCCATGGATAAATAAGTGTGACATTGGAATCAAGTTCCCTTTCCTCTCTGTTCTTGAACAGAAAAAAACTAAGAGACACTTGGAGTCTTCCTAGTCAAACATGCCTCAATATTAGTTCCTGAATTTCAGGAGCTCGTTGGCTCTTGACTGACTCACAGATGGATCTGTATTAGAGTTCTCAGAGGAAGTCTTCTGTGTTGTCACAGATCAGCCCTTTTGCTTCTTTCTGCTCCTGGGCTAGTCTGCCAAGATGCCTTCCATGTGAGATGTTGCTGCCTGGCTCTGGGACTCTGTTTATCTAGGCTGATAGTCTCCTGGGGCTAGCATGCTGCTTGGAAATCGCTTCCTCTGGTGTAGATTCCCTAGAAGGGTCTAGTCACAAATTCTCTTGGTCCTCATACTGCTATAACATTGTAGTAGTCTGCTTAGACAGAAGGATTGCAGTAGACAACTGCTTTTGCTTATCCAGTTTTCATTTTCTTCATCTCATTTTCTTCCTCTGGGGAGCTGTGCCTCCCTGTTCTTGTGGTCTAGTGAAATTGTCAATCACAGTGCCTTACATACATGGCCTGTGGGTGTATGCCCCAAACTAGGACTAGCTGATTCAGTCTCTAGGAAATTTACACCTTGACTGTAGGGACGTATTGTTGGAAGGAAGTTGTTATTCCAATGGAATTGCTCTAAAAAGCCTGTCTGATATCTGTCCTTCCTGGGTTTACATGGATTAGCTTTTCTTCTATGGCTGAAATATCCAGAGTCAGTTTGGATTGCTTAAAACCAAGGAACTGTTACTGATACTGAAGAGGAATGGTTACTTCCCTGATCACTTAGGGTTAGTTGTGGCAGGTTACTGGGTTTTTAAGGAGTTAGAAGATTTAATGAGATGCTCTTTTGGGTTATAATGATAACTTCTGTCTTTCCAGAAGATCTGCTCATTTCCAAGGTGACTGGGGTGGAATGGGTTCAGGTGATACCCCTCTAAGCCCAGGCCATATTACTAAGGCTCTTTTGTACCATGATTTTCCACTAAGGGCACTAGGTCCAGTGGGGCAAATAATTGCCTGGAGATACAAGTAATTTCAGAAAGTACATTGAATGTTATATAGTGACATGAGTTACAAGTTGGAAAAATTTGACATATACCACCATGTGGTAAGCATATGCCATGCTTCTACCACAACTTCTCTTCTTGTATTCAACTCCATTTTACAAATTCAAAACATTATAGGATCTGAAGATATAAATGTATTCTATATGTTAACTGTTCTTGAAGCACTTACCATTCAGCAGCAGAAAGAACCAGCTTAAACAACTCACTTTAATTAAAGTACGTGATTAGAGGCAAGTAAAATGTCCTGGGAGCTCAGGGAATATTAATTCTTCGCGTGTTTGGTTCATGAAGGAAGACTTGTTGGAGGAGGTGACTTCTGGACTGAAATTTGAAGATCAATAGGAACCTACTCGGCTGAAGCTCTCCTTGACCTGCTCAGAGTCTGGCACCCTATGTTAAGCAGTGTGGACTCCTATCACAAGTGTGAAGGGTAGATGAGCATTCTGCTTGATATTACCTAATGACTTTTACACCGAATAGTCCAAGAAGGGAAAGAAGGGATATGATCCAAAAGTAGGGAAGGGAATTGAAGGGAAATGAAGCAAGGGAAAAGCAGAAGAAGTGTGGGGATTAGAGAGGAAAATGGAGTGAAGAGGAGTGAAGGAGAGGAGAAGAAGAGAATGAGAAGAGGAAAATTGTGTTTTAGCTTTTCCATTCTTTCATTTTTAGCAGGTGCATATTATTCTGTTGCATGAAAAGCCCACAGTTTATCTATTCTTCTAACGAGGAACGGTTAGCTTATTTCTGTGTTGCTGTTAAACATTTGAGTCAATTTCTAATGTACATGCAGTTATGAGAACACTGGAAAATAACTATCATTAAACTTTAGTTAACCGTGGTCTCTTTTGCATATTTTCCATGTGTGAATCTACCACATTTTTTATCGTGCAAGGGAGCAGCCTTGAATTTTAAAACAAATTCAATAGGTTCTTTAATCTTATAAATGCATATTTGAACATTCTTAGGATATCTCCTCAGTTAGACTGGATGGATTAGATAAACCTGGAATTTTAAAAAATGATTTTGGATGTATACTTTAAAATCTAAAATAAAACTTCTGTACTCTTAAGTTTAGATTTTGTTTGCAGTTCTAATTCTTACTGGAAATTGTGTACTTCATTTAAAACTATATGAGACTCTTGAGAAAAGTATTTTTTTTTAAATTGCATTTTAGGTTTTGGGGCACATGTGAAGAACATGCAAGATTGTTGCACAGGTACACACGTGGCAGTGTGATTTGCTGCCTTCCTCCCCTTCACCTATATCTGGCATTTCTCCCCATGCTATCTCTCCCCAACTCCCCACCCCTTGCTGTCCCTCCCCTATTTCTCCCCAGCAGACCCCAGTTTGTAGTGCTCCCCTCCCTGTGTCCATGTGTTCTCATTGCTCAACACCCACCTATGAGCGAGAACATGAGGTGTTTGATTTTCTGCTCTTGTGTCAGTTTGCTGAGAATGGTGGTTTCCAGGTTCATCCATGCCCCTACAAAGGACACGAACTCATCGCTTTTGATGGCTGCATAATATTCCATGGTGTATATGTGCCACATTTTCCCTGTCCAGTCTATTGTCGATGGGCATTTGGGTTGGTTCCAGGTCTTTGCTATTGTGAACAGTGCTGCAATGAACATTCGTGTGCACGTGTCCTTATAGTAGAACGATTTGTAATCCTTTGGATATATACCCAGTAATGGGATTGCTGGGTCAAATGGAATTTCTATGTCTAGGTCCTTGAGGAATCACCACACTGTCTTCCACAATGGTTGAACGAATTTACACTCCCACTAACAGTGTAAAACTGTTCCTATTTCTCCACATCCTCTCCAGCATCTGTTGTCTCCAGATTTTTTAATGATTGCCATTCCAACTGGCATGAGATGGTATCTCAATGTAGTTTTGATTTGCATTTCTCTAATGACGAGTGATGATGAGCATTTTTTCATATGTTTGTTGGCCTCATGTATGTCTTCTTTTGTAAAGTGTCTGTTCATATCCTTTGTCCACGTTTGAATGGGCTCGTTTGTTTTTTTCCTGTAAATCTGTTTTAGCTCTTTGTAAATTCTGGATATCAGCCCTTTGTCAGATGGGTAAACTACAAAAATTTTTTTCCATTCTTTTGGTTGCCGATTCACTCTAATGACTGTTTCTTTTGCTGTGCAGAAGTTATGGAGTTTGATTAGGTCCCATTTGTCTATTTTGGCTTTTGTTGCCAATGTTTTTGGTGTTTTTGGTCATGAAGTCCTTGCCTACGCCTATGTCCTGAATGGTTTTGCCTAGATTTTCTTCTGGGGTTTTTATGGTGTTAGGTCTTATGTTTAAGTCTTTAATCCATCTGGAGTTAATTTTAGTGTAAGGTGTCAGGAAGGGGTCCAGTTTCTGCTTTCTGCACATGGCTAGCCAGTTTTCCCAACAGCATTTATTAAACAGGGAATGCTTTCCCCATTGCTTGTTTTTGTCAGGTTTGTCAAAGATCGGATGGTTGTAGATATGTTGTGTTGCCTTCGAGGCCTCTGTTCTCTTCCATTGGTCTATATCTCTGTTTTGGTACCAGTACCATGCTGTTTTGATTACTGTAGCCTTGTAGTATAGTTTGAAGTCTGGTAGTGTGATGCCTCCCGCTTTGTTCTTTTTGCTTAGAATTGACTTGGCTATGCGGGCTCTCTTTTGGTTCCATATGAAGTTTAAGGCGTTTTTTTCCAGTTCTGTGAAGAAGGTCGTTGGTAGCTTGATGGGGATAGCGTGGAATCTTTAAATTACTTTGGGCAGTATGGCCATTTTCACGATATTGATTCTTCCTAACCATGAACATGGAATGTTTCTCCATCTGTTTGTGTCCTCTCTTATTTCATTGAGCAGTGGTTTGTAGTTCTCCTTGAAGAGGCCCTTTACATTCCTTGTTAGTTGTATTCCTAGGTATTTTATTCTCTTTGTAGCAATTGTGAATGGCAGTTGTTTTTGATTTGGCTCTCTTTAAGTCTGTTATTGGTGTATAGGAATGCTTGTGATTTTTGTACATTGATTTTGTATCCTGAGACTTTGCTGAAGTTGCTTATCAGTTTCAGGAGATTTTGGGCTGAGACGATGGGGTCTTCTAGATATACAATCATGTCGCCTGCAAATAGAGACGATTTGACTTCCTCCTTTCCTATTTGAATACCCTTTATTTCTTTTTCTTGCCTGATTGCTGTGGCTAGAACTTCCAGTACTATATTGAATAGGAGTGGTGAGAGAGGGCATCCTTGTCTAGTGCCAGATATCAAAGGGAATGCTTCCAGTTTCTGCCCATTCAGTATGATATTGGCTGTTGGTTTGTCATAAATAGCTTTTATTATTTTGAGATATGTTCTGTCAATACCTAGTTTATTGAGGGTTTTTAGCATAAAGGATTGTTGAATTTTGTCAAAGGCCTTCTCTGCGTCAATTGAGATAATCATGTGGTTTTTGTCTTTGTTTCTGTTTATGTGGTAAATTACGTTTATAGACTTGCATATGTTGAACCAGCCTTGCATCCCCGGGATGAATCCTGCTTGATCATGGTGGATAAGCCTTTTGATGTGCTGTTGCAATCAGCTTGCCGTATTTTATTGAAGGTTTTCGCATCTATGTTCATCATGGATATTGGCCTGAAGTTTTCTTTTCTTTTTGAGTCTCTGCTGGGTTTTGGTATCAGGATGATGTTTGTCTCATAAAATGATTTGGGAAGGATTCCCTCGTTTTGGATTATAGAGAAAAGTGTTTTTAAGGCATGGCTCAGAGTGGTGGATGAGGGCTGAGAGTGAAATAGCTAAAATTAAACATTCCTGGGGAGGTTTTTAAATGTCATAAAGAAATTTCTTCACTTTTAATGGACATATTTTTCAGAAATAGCATATTTCGAAGGATGCTTAACTTTTATTTAAATGTATATGTGTCATTAAAAGGATATTATATTATTTTGAAATTAAGCTATGTCTTCCCCAGTTTCAGCAAAGCCTTTAGGACTCTGTATATTTCTTTGTTCACTTTCCCTTACTCATCTCTCTCTCCTTCATTCACTCAGAAAATATTTGTTGATCACCTACTATGTGCAAAGCACTGTTTTAGTTGCTGAGGTTATAGCACCGAACAAAAGAAACAAAAATCATTGCTCTCACTCAGGAACTTATGTGCTACTGAGAGATAGAGCATAAGCAAGTAAACAGATGTGTATGTTTAAGTAAGATGTATATGTCAGATTGTGATAAGTGTAATGGAGTAAAGCCAGGAAGAGGGATAGGCAATGTTGGGTGTGGTGGGACAACTTTAGATGAGGTAGTGACATCTGTAATGAGATGGTGACATAGGAAGAAAATTCTGGGCCAAGATAGCAAGCGCAAAGGAATGTGAGATGCAAACGTCCCTGATAGGTTTAAGGAAGAGCAAGGAGGTAAGTGTGGCTCACAGAGGAATGGAAGGAAGGGTAGCAGGAGACAAGTCACAGTGTTAATGGGGATGGCAGTGCACAGCATATAGGGCATTGTAGATCACAATAGGGACATTGCAGTTTGCATTTACTGAGACAGAAAGGGAAAGCCATCATCCTGACTTCTTAGTACCTGATCCTTCTCACTTCTAATGATCTATGGTTTGAATACATGTATGCCTCCAAATCATATGTTGGAACTTAAAACCCAAGGTGATGGTATTAAGTGAGAGGTGATTAGGCCACAAAAGATGATGTATTTTATAAAATGTTTTTTAGTATCTCAGAGGAAGACTATGTAATTTTATCTCCTTCAAACTTACTGTGATGAATCTATTAATATGTATTGACTGTTGTCATTCTTGGAATGAACCTATTTTGTTGTAGAGTGTAATTCTTTCACTGTATTCTCTAATCCTCTTAGTTTATATTTTCACTGGGGTTTTTGTCATTCATTCATTCATTCATTCATTATTTATTTATATTTGAGACAGAGTCTCGCTCTGTCGCCAGGCCAGAGTGCAGTGGCGTGATCTTGGCTCACTGTAACCTCCGCTTCCTGGGTTCAAGCGATACTCATGCCTCAGCTTCTGGAGTAGCTGGGACTACAGGCTTGTGCCACCACAACCAGCTAATTTTTGTGTTTTTGGTAGAGATGGGATTTCACCATGTTGACCAGGATGGTCTCGATCTCCTGACCTCGTGATCCACACTGCCTCAGTCTCCCAAACTGCTGGGATTATAGGTGTGAGCCACCACACCTGGACTTGTCTAACATTTATAAATGAACTTTGCATGTTCTTTCTTTTTGTTGCATTTCTTTTCAGGTTTTGATATATGATATGTTAGCTTTTAAAAATTAAGTGTTGTTTCTACCTTTCTCCATTTTCTTTGATAATGTATTATTTTTATAAACATGATTACTATTTCTTACAAGTAATTCAAGTTCGAAAGAAAAAATAGTCTGGGCACAGTGGTTCATGCCTGTAATCCCACCACTTTGGGAGGCGGAGGTGGGTGGATCACGAGGTCAGGAGACGGAGACCAGTCGGGCTAACACAGTAAAACACCGTCTCTACTAAAAATACAAAAAATTAGCCAGACCTGGTGGCATGTGCACCTGTAGTCCCAGCTACTCGGGAGGCTGAGACAGGAGAATTGCTTGAACCCGGGAGGTGGAGGTTGTAGTGAGCTGAGATCACGCAACTGTACTCCAGCCTTGGCAACAGAGCAAGACTGCGTCTAAAAAAAAAAAAAAGGAAGAAAGAAAAAACAAAAGAGAGACTTATTCTAAATTCTGTCATTCAAAATTAACTACCATTAACATTAGATGGACATACCAGATATTTTTTGATGTGTGTGTATTGTTTTTCTGGTATGTATTGCTTTTCTGTATGTGTGTGCACGAATGTTTGTCAGTGTGTATAAAAAACTGCCACTGGAACATAGTAGATGCTCAAATAATGATATTTTTTGATGGAACAAGTAGAACATTAGATGGAATGAATTTTGCAAACATGGAGTCAAACTAAACTATTTTTATTTTTAAATCTTATTAATTTTTATTTTAAATAAAAAGTAACAAAATTAATTTTATCAAAATAAGTAACTGAAATAACTGAAACTGTAGGCAGTTTAGAAACTTAGGTAAAATTTTGTTTCTGTAAAGTACTTATTTCTAAGAGATCCCTATATTGTTCAAGAAAAACAATGCAATAAAAGGAAGGTTTGATTTATTACATTTATTTTTACTTGCATTTGACTCAGCTTATAGCTGAAATTGATTGATGACATTTAAATAATTTATTTTTACCTCATTTTCTATTAGCTTTATGTTATTTTAAGTTATATTTATTTTGCTTAATTTCCATTCTTTACTCATAATTTCCAGTTCGCTTTAGCTGTATTACTATAATTTAATATTTTCAATACTTACCAGTGATCTTTTTAACAAGCCTTCTTTATTCATTTCAGTTGCCTTGTTTGCACTGTTCTGGGGAATTTGCAAGAAAGTCTTATGGGTGCTGAACTCCCTGAGTTCTTTCATGTTGAGAACATTATAATTAATCAACCTCTTCCTAGTTAGGTTCTTGATTTTCACATTCCCTCAGAACTTTGCATATATTGTTAATATCTTCTGGTAGTGAATATTTTTGTGGAGAGGTCTAAGGCCATCATGTTTTTAAGTTTTATTTCATTTTATTTTATTATTAGGCCATCCTGTTTTTAGGTTTTATTTCATCTTATTTTATTATTTTCTAATGATAACTTAGAGTATCTGTCAGAGAGGAGAACACCCTGTATCCACATTTTCACCCACCCCTCATTTCCCCAAAGCCTTTCCAACTCTATCTGATTGCAAATGGGAAATAACAAGGCCGTCTCTCTGCTTCTGGTCTTATTAGGGTATCTTAGACAGATACCCTGTTGTGATGCTGTCGTCTTCCCAGTCACTCAGTTTACTTCTCTGTGAATTGAGGCTATTAGTGGTGCCTTAAAATCAGATTTCAGAAAAGAAGTGAATCGTTTTTTAGTATAAGTGTGTCCAAATGCAACTGGACATCCTGTGATTTTATTAGTGAAATCTGGCAACGTAAGGTACTATTTGTTTTCTGGCCTTTGGTGGGTGTGAGTGGGTGAAGAGAACTTGCCTGGGGCTTTGCAATGTTCCTTCTCTCCCCTGGCTTACTGTTCTCTATCTCATTTCATTAATTTTCTCATCTGATTTCAACCCTGCTGAGTCCTTGTTCCTTGCTGGGGATAATTAAGTCTGGTTTGAAGTAATAAATACACCTTCCCTCTCTGTGTTTCACCTGGCCTGCAGAGACAGTTGCTGTGTTCCGCCCACCTCACTGGGAGCCTAGAGAAAGTTGGCCAGGGCTTCTACCCCTCAGAATTAGTTTGTTCAAGTCTTTCCAGGGAGCGTCGCCTTCTCAGTCATTCAGTTTGCTTTTTTGTGAATTGGGGCTGAGTGTGACTTATCAACCTGTCTTGCACCTGTACTCCCTTGCACCTCTTGTGATGTGGACCAAGGGTCCCACTGCACCATGCCACACTGTACCAGCATTTTGCCTCTTTTCTTCTGGAAATTTATGGTGGAAATTTAGGTTCTTGCTTGTTTGATTTGTTTGTGTATGTATTTGTTAGTTTTCCCTACTTTGTCTTCATTTTGGAAGGAGGAGATGGCACATCTGTGATCTAGCTTCAATTGACCATTTTTACTTAGAAACAGTGTAAATAAGATGATAATTATCCTAGCCTTAAACTTTGAAATATTTCATCTATGAAATTGCCTATGTCAAACTCTCATAAGGGTTAGCTCTTTGAAAACTTTGGAATTTCTTTCATGTTTTTGTTTTATCTAGTTTTTTAATTTTTATTTTTTGAGGATTTCAATATTTTTAGAAAGAAAGTGTGCACTTTAAAATTATCTTAGTTTTCCTTGTATCAGTTATCACTTACCTTTCTCATTCTTAAATTTGTGTATTTGTGTTATCTCTTTTTACTGATCTTTGATAGTGTAGTGGTTTATTTAGTTTATTTATTTGTTCCTCCATCCCCACCCCCCTGCTCTGGAGTAGCTCTTATATTTTTCAACCCTTTTTTATTTTCTAATTCATTAATCACTATGTTTTTAATTAAAAGTTTTTCTGCAAGTTGCAGTATGATTTACCAGCGTAACACGCACACTGCTTAAGTGTGGAGCCTAATGAATTTTTACCTTCATGTCTACCCTTATAATCACCACCCAGGTCAAGTTCTAGAGCTGTTGATTACTCCTAGAAAGTTCCTTTGTGCCTTTTTCCTATGAATACCATTGTACCTCACCCTAAAAGGTAATCCCTCTGCTGATTTCTATGGCCGTTAATTAGAATGGACTGTTTATAAGTTTCTAATAAGTGGAATTACATTACATTATAATGTATATGTGGGCAGGATATTCTGACTACTTTTGCTCAACATTTTTTTTTGAGACAGTGTTTCAATCAGTTAGTGAGGCTGGAGTGCAGTGGCACAATCTCATATCGTTGCAGCCTCTACCTCCCGGGTTCAAGCAATTCTTGTGCCTCAGCCTCCCGAGTAGCTGGGACTTCAGGGGCGTGCCACCACACCCGGCTAATTTTTTGTATTTTAGTAGAGACGTGGTTTTACCATGTTGCTCAGGCTGGTCTCGAACTGCTGAACTCAGACAATCCACCTGCCTTGGCCTCCCAAAGTGCCAGGATAACAGGCATGAGCCACTGCACCCGGTCCAACATTTATTTTTTAATTAATTCATGTTATTGACTGCATCTGTTCATTTAAAATGGATTTAAATTCTGTTTTTATGTATACTTTTTATTTTTCCAACTCAAATGTCCCAATTGTTTTCTTCATATTTGTTTGGTAACATAAGTGTTTCAGGCCATAGATTTTCCTTGCCCGCAGTGCTAGTTTTCCCTGTAGATTTTAGTAAGTGTTGCTTTCATGCTCATGGTTTCTAATTCCTCTGCTGTTGCACTTTGATTTACACTTTGACCCACAAATTGTGTAGAAGAATCTGTCTCAAAAATTTGCAAGCATCTGGGTTTTTAATTTCTCTGTTTGGATTTCTAATTTTATTGCACTGATTATAATCAGAAAATTTGTTTTGTGCTATTTTCATTAAAAATTATATTAAGATTTCCTTTACTGTATACTATAATATATACTCATTCAAAAATGTTCTCTGCTACCTTTAGAGAGCACTTTTTGTCTTTTTAAAGAGTTCATGGAATATTTACAAAGATTGATTTTGTGGATAGACCACAAAAGCTGAACTCTATAATTCACAAAGTTAATAATGCATTTTTCCTCTCAATCTGAGGCATTATTCCATTTTCTTCTGGCATTTAATATTGCTGAAAAGTATGAGTTTAGCTTGATTTTTCTTCTTTTGTAGATTCTGTTTCTTCTGCTTAATTACTTGTAGACTTTTTCTTCGACATTCAATAGCATGACTATGTTTCTGTTTCAATGGTTTGTTAATAATTTTACTTGTATAGCGTGAGCCCTTTCAATCTGTGCATTCCTATCTTCTTTTATTTCAGAAAAATGATTTTCTATTATAACTATATTTTTTTCCTTTTCACTTACACCACTTTTTTCTCTAGGACTGCAATTCAGATGTTAGATGTCCATTATCTTTATTTCATGCCTGTCATCTTTATCTCTAATTACTTTTATACATTTTTCTTTTCCTTTTGCATTCTGTGTTTTTCCTCTACCCAGTCCTTCATATCACTGACTATTTCTGCTAATATTGAATTCTTACTGCTACCATTGTGGTTTTCACAATGTAATGTCTTATTAATCTTTTTTTCCTTTTCATTTTCTTCTATTGTCTTATTTCTTAGTTGATCTCATGAATCTGAATCTCTTCTTTGATGTCAATTTTTGTAAAGTCTGTACCCACTCTAATTTTTTCCAATACTTTAAAAAGGTCAAATCTATATAGAGTTCTGTATTGCAAAGCACTGTTCTTGCAATAACTGTTCTTCCAATATATCGTCTTTGTCTTGTATTTGTTTAGTGGAGTCTTTTTTTCCCCTTCCACCTCCTTCTCATTTTTTTTTTCTTTCTGTTTTTGTTTTGGTATGAACTCTGCACAGGTGCCATGTTTGAAACTTCATCTTATTAATTCTTTTTGTCCGAATGCAGGCACTTCTCTTCTGTCTGGCCTGTTATTTACTCAAGAGGTGGATAGTGGAATTGTCCTTCCCTTGAATGTATTCTTCTCCAGATAGATTTGCAAACTTTAAAATTATGCTACCAGACTCTAAGGTAGAAAGTTAAACTCTGTTTAGTCCTTCATGTGCTTGAAGGACAGAGGGACAAAATAAGAAGTCTTATTTTATGTGTATTGTCTTAACATTCTTTGCAATTACATATAATGAATCCTCTGTTTTGGGACCTCTCCTTCTCAGTTTCTGTCCATTTCCTACTTTAGGTCTGTGGTTCACTCTGGCAGGAGTCTGGAACCCTGGGACTCACTTTCAAGACCTTTTATTTGCTGACTTAGAGTTCATTTAAGTTAGCCAAGCAGATGTATAGGCTTCCATTTATTGTCTCTCCTCATCTCAAGGATTTTTAATGAATAGATTGTGAGATAGAAAAAAAAGCATAAAATGTCCCTGTCTTGCAGCCACTCCTCTTAGCATGTACAGTTGTTCAATAAATATTTGTTAAATTGATCCTTGTAGCTCCTCCTACTGATTGTTCACAACTCCTGCTCCATTTTCACATCTATAGAATTTTGGGGCAGGCACTTTAGGGCTCTTGCTTTTTGTAAGGGAAATTTATATTCTTCCTACGGTGTGTGGAGTCAGGTATTGGTTTCCATGCATCTTGCTTTAACTTGGTGTGAATTTTGGCGTGAACAGATACTCATTATGGTGTCTTTTATGCCATTTTCACCATTTCCTAGTTTCACCATGAATGATGATTATCTGGCTCTATTTTTGGTTGTTGTTATCCATTTCAGTGGGTTTCTGGCAGAGGAGCTAAGTAAATGTGCATTCATTCTGTCACCTTTTAGCAAAAATTCTCAAGTTGTTATTTTAAGACAAAATATAAATAACAAGACAACTGTCCTGTGGGACATATTTCAGAAACTGTTTGAGATAGCTGTCACCTACATTTCTAAGTCTCCTTGTTGCTAGTACTGTGGTGTGCTGTTTGGATTCCTGAGACTCCAGAATTCATGAGGTCCTCAATTCATGGCTAATCCACAGGGTTTTGACTCATATTCTTTTGATGTTTGGGATCCATGTTTCTATGGACACATGATTGTCTCTCAGCCTTTTTGCCCAAGTTTCTGAACACCTTGAGTTTAGCTAATTTCCAGGTTGTTACTGATCTTGCTTTTAATTTCTCACCCTCCAGTTTCCAGCTTTGTATTCCCAAGTCTGAGCTTGTTTGTAGTAAGAACTTAAGCACTTACATTTACTACTTCAAATTCCTTTGAAGTTAGTCCAATCTTGTTTCCCCACAGTTGAAGGAAAATGTATGAATGAATGAAGTTTGAATGAATGAAGGTTGAATGAATTAAGGTTGTTAAATGAATGAAGATTGTTAAAAACAGATGAAACTGAGCTACTGAGATCCTGTGACATTTTTATTTAATTGATTTAATTGCACCAAAATGTCCGGAATGGTGAAAGAACAACACAGACCCAACTCTCTGTAACCCACACTATCCCATAGTACATCTGGCTTGGAACAAAGCAAGGAGTGGAGAACATTGAAGTTACCTCTAAAGCAGTCTCATTTGTATTTAGAGCAAAGGTGCGGGTATGTAGAGTGAAAAAGAGGGTTGTGGCTCAGTGCCTGGATTTTCTTCAAGGATTTGCCAATGCCTTAATCAGTGATTATAAGTCAACCATTAACTTGGCTATTCATTGCTTCTGATTATCTGTTTATGGAATTGGAAACTTTATCCATCATGATTTCTGTAGCCTAATAGATGTTGTGATGATTGATGAGACAATGTAAACTCACCAGATGTCCTCATCTATGAAGAAAGCCTGGGATTCTACATACTTGGCTAGGATTTCTAATTGTTCACTTTAGTCTTGGATCAGGATTTCAGTAGCCTGCCGGTAACTGGTCCAAAAGGAAGTTTCAACTTTTTGCAGACTGGGAGAATGGTAGGGAAATAAACATTTAAAGTTTTAAGTTATGGCTTCCTTTCAAGTTAGCATATTTTGGCCAGACTAGATTACTTTAAATAACATAAAAGATTCTATACCTTTTTAAAAATTGTTTTACAATGCTCATTGTAGATTTTTTTTCAATTAAAATTTTAGTAACACTCAGCAATGAGATTCTTAATTTGGAATTTCAAATGAAGTCTGAAATTATAGTCATCAAAAAAAATTTTTTTTGAGACAGAGCCTCGTCTGACTCCATTGCCCAGGCGTGAGTACAGTGGTGCCATCTGGGCTCACTGCAGCCTCTGCTTCCTGGCTTCAAGTGACTCACCTGCTTCAGCCTCCCAAGTAACTGTGATTATAGGCATTCACCACCATGCCCACCTAATTTTTGTATTTTTAGTAGAGACGGGTTTTGCCATGTTGGCCAGGCTGCTCTCAAACTCCTGACCTCAGGTGATCTGCCCGCCTTGGCCTCCCAAAGTGCAGGGATTCCAGGCGTGAGCCACCAAGCTTGGCTGGTTATTAGAAATTGAAGCAACTTTATGATTTTCTATTTGTGTATGTTTTGTTTTTAAGTTGTGCTTTTTATTTTTATTTTAGGAATTACAATCCTATGTTAGATATTCCCCAGAATGCTCAGGATCACACTTGGCTGCTCCTTATTGTCACTCAGACCTTAGCAAGCCCCTCCTTGATAATCCATGAAAAATAGCTGCTGGTCACTCCCTTTCACTTTCTCTATTTCAATTCTGTGTATAGTGCTTATGGTCAGTGAATATGTTCCTTCCCTTCCTTTTTTCTTTCTTCCTTTCTGCACTCTACTGCACCTTCTCTCTAATTTTAGATCCTGGCCTTGTTTAGATATCTGTTTGCAGCTGCTCACAAGATCATATGAACTCCAAAGTTTTAATAGCAGGGAACTCGTCTGTCTCTGAGTCACCTCTATTTCCAGCATCTAGATCAAGACCCAAAGTAGGTGCATGATCAAACATTAAATGAATTAATAAGGTATTAAGTTTGGTTTGAAGCAATCTCCCTTTGTATTTTAATTTGGCTTAATGGTTTCTCCATACATAGTGGGCTGTAACCTAACTTGATGTGCAAACAGACTGTAACCTCTTCTTTTGTAACAAGTAGCTGAGTTTCAGCCAAATACAGGCAGCCAGCTGTTCACACCAGGCTCAGATAAGGCAAACGCTCAGCTATAACTAATCCTGCAGTTTCTGTACCTTGCTTCCATTTTCCATAGGTCACCTTATTTTTTCTGTCCCTTAATGTTAATGGATCATGTGTCCCTTAATGTTCATGGATCAAGTTCAGAGCCCTGTAGTTGCTCTTAACTTCTGGTTCTGGTGGCTGCCCAATTCACAAATTGTTTTTTGTGCTATTAAACTCTATTAAATTAAATTTGTCTGAAGTTTTTCTTTTAACAGAATGAATGAATTGAAAGTTTCCTAATAGGCTATTGAACATGATATTCAAGTAATTATAATTAGTGAACATTCCATAAAGCACCATTTAATGTTTGAATGACTGTCCAAATGACTGAACTGCTATATCCTTAGGGTAGATATGCTTCTTTGTACAGACCCTTGTGTAAGTGTTTAACCCATCCCTTCTCATTAAGAGTGTTTGCTTTTTCCAAACTCATGGCTCTTCCTTTGATCCCATTGCTATGTCTATCCTGAGCACAACCCTTGCCCTCCTTTTTTGCTTTAATTTTACCTGGGCAAATATGATTCCTTCAAAAATTGACGTGATTATGTAACAGGAAGGACTAACCCCACACAATGTTTAGTTACTAAAGTATTTGTTGAGTTTTAGATTGCATTATGTTCTTTCAGCACTTTACATATTCAGGAAATAAATTCATGCCCACTATGTTTTATGTACAGGAATACATGAGAATGCAAAGTTCTTATTTTTGAATGGCTAATATATTATTGGGGGAAGATAAACTTAAAAACACACAATCTGATGAATTCAAAAAGGTCTCATAGGACAGATGCATTGTTTCTTGAAAGCTGCATAGAAATTTGCCAGGAAGGTAAGAACCAGAAGAATATTCTCAACAAGAGCCCAGTAGCCTCTTAGGCATCAATTTCTACTCAACTCCGTGTTGCTTCTCCACTGATACTTACCCTTTACCAAGTAGGTCTTAGCAGGGAGGAGGCTGCTTAGCATTGTCTGGCAAATGCTGCACATTTAATACATGTTCAGTGAATAGATGAATAACCTTGCCCTTTGGGTAAAGAAATCCATCAAAAGTTTCCTTGTGGGGCATACATGAGTAATATTTTTTGTTGTTGTTTTGTTTGTTTGCTTTAAAGGAGGCTCACACTGACAGCAGGGTGGAAAAATCAACTGATGGGGAGAGTCTTGTCCCTGTGTGGCCTGTCGGAGACAAACAGGAAGGAGCCCATTGTTCCTGCTGTCCTCAGAGCCCTGAGTGATAGCATGTATAGCACATATGCAAAGTATGTGTGTGTTGGGGGTAGGTTCAGGATAAAAAAGTAGAGATGTTTAAAGGAAGAGGCAAGGGCTATTCTATTCATGGACGATTGGGCACTGGATATTCTTTCTAAGTTGCTCAGAAGTGTTCTGAAGCAAACATTCTGTGATTTTGAATCATTGGATTGTTATTGTTACTCCCTGAAGTTACAACTTCTGATATAAAATCTTTTGCTGTTTTTCCCTAGGACCTGATATTTGTCAACCTTGGCTCCTACTTTAGGGTAATTTGGCTTATTTAAAATTTTTTTTCTTAAAGAAAAGCATTGCCAATCCTTCATCAATAGGGATTTGTATGTGATAGAAAAGTCTCTCCCCCAGTATTTCTACTGCATTGACAGAGATTGAACTCAGGATAGAATCCATTTGTCAAGGCAGATTGGAGAAGGGAGTCCTGTTCTGTTGGCTGCCACTAAAGTTCCTCTGAGGCTAAGATGCTATGGTAGCCACTAGTATATGCTGTTGTGGTGCTTCCTGAATCTCAGTCGGGCAAAAACTACCCCAGAGAGGTATCACATATGTTATTATTAATCTTTTTGATTAAATACAAACTTCAAATTTACTTTAAAAAGTTAGGCCTGTTCCAAACAATCACATCCGTGGAATCACAGATTTTGTGTGCTCGTTGTGTGCTCGGCCCCAGCAACCCAACGTACGTAAGATGAATTTATAACTGATAAAATGTTTATTCTTGTATCAAATAAAGTTAGCCTGTCTCTCTGCAATAGTATAGGACCTCCACACTGTGGTATCCTGACATAGTGTATTTAAGCTTGCTGAGACACACATATCTTAGTCCTTTTGTGTTGCTATAAAGATATACCCTGGCTGGGTGCTGTGGCTCACACCTGTAATCCCAACACTTTGGGAGGCTGAGGCAGGCAGATGGTGAGGTCAAGAGATCAAGACCATCCTGACCAACAAGGTGAAACCCTATCTCTACTAAAAATAGCTGGGCATGGTGGCTGGTGCCTGTAATCCCAGCTATTTGGGAGGCTGAGGCAGGAGAATTGCTTGAACCTGGGAGGCAGAGGTTGCAGTGAGCTGAGATCATGCCACTGTGCTTTAGCCTGGTGACAGAGCAAAACTCTGTCTCAAAAAAGGAAAAAAAAAAGAAAGAAATACCTCAAGCTGAATAATTTATAAAGAAAACAGGTTGATTTGGCTCATGTTCTGCAGGTTGTGCAAGAAGGGTGGTGCCAGCATCTGCTCTGGCATGGGACTCAGAAACTTCTACTCTTGAGATGTGCAGATCACATGTCAAGAGAGGCAGCAAGAGAGAGAGGAAGGAGGGGCCAGGTTCTTTTTAGCAGTGAGTTTTCCTCTTAACTAAAAGAACAAGAACTCATTCATGACTGGGAGAACAACATCAAGCCATTCATGGGGGATCCACCCCCATTACCCAACACAGACTCTAAGGCACAGCAGTGCTGGCTAAAATCCAGAAGTGCATAAAGAATAGTGGGGTTTGCTGGGCACGGTGGCTCTCACCTGTAATCCCAGCACTTTGGGAGCCTGAGGCAGGTGGATTGCCTGAGGTCAGGAGTTTGAGACCAGCCTGGCCAACGTGGTGAAACCCCATCTCTAGTAAAATACAAAAAATTAGCCAGACGTGGTGGTGTGTGCCTGTAGTCCCAGCTACTCGGGAGGCTGAGGCAAGAGAATTGCTTGAACCTGGAAGGTGGAGGTTGCAGTAAGCTGAAATTGTGTCACTGCACTCCAGCCTGGGCAACAGAGCAAGACTCCATCTCAAAAAAAAAAAAAAATGGTGGAGAGGCCTGTACCTCCATCCACTGACTGCTGACTCAGCTGGCACATTGAGGAAAAGTAAGAAGGTCTTAGCAAGTGAAGAGTGAAAAAGACACGTTTTTCTTCCTGGATAGTTCACATTAAGCCCAGAAAAAGGAAGTTAAGCTCTAGCTTTCATGTGGCAAAAGAAGAAACGAATACCAGAAGCTTAGAGATCTTCCGTATCCTTTTTGCCCAGACAATGCACAGCACAGAAGGTGAAGCCACAGCCCCACATGAAGTACAAGAATCAAAGGGGCCAAGGAGGGATTCATGTTGGATGAGAAAATTATGTTTTCTCTGGAACCTTGGCCCCCAGTCTGATCTTGGCTGCTTGGGGAGTGACTGGATCTCCTGATAGCTAGGGCTTGCTTGCTCACACTGGCTGAAAGGAAGGGACGTATTGGTTTATAGCTCATATCTATGTTTATAGCTCACAGATAGGTTTATAGCTCATGAAGCATCAGGTTTCTCATTGACCAACACATTGCTCTGTTATATTTATTCAGTAATGGAGAAACTAAGGGGAAAAAGATGACTGCTTTTCACAGCAACTACAGGGGGAATTGAGGATGACAGAAATGTAGTTACAGTGACATATCAATTAATAAAACCCATGGGAAACATGCCCTTTTACAAGGAAATCAGCATGTTTGAGAAAATACAAAACAAAAACGACTATAAATCACAAAGTTGCCTGTATGTGCTTTTGCTTGACTTAAAACCAACCAACAAGTAAAAAATCCAAACAATCAACCAAAACCCTGTTTCACAGCTTGTGTTGTCTCCTCACAGTGTGAGGTGAATAAAAAAATCTTTGAGCAAAATTTCTTTTGAGCCACCAATCTCACCTTTCTGTTACTTGCTAGTATTCTGCCAGTCTTCCCCAGTGCACACTCCCTCCTCAATCCAGTGGTCATTCCCTCCCCTGCCTTCAAGATTTAAGACCTTCTTTTATTTTTCTTCCTTACCAAAATTGAGAAAAATCTGGAAACCCAAATTATTTGTTACTGATTGCTAGCTGATGGTATCTTAGCATATCTGTGAGTATGCTCCCCTGGACAGTTTTACAGATGTCAGTAGGTGACCAACACATTGCTCTGTTATATTTATTCGGTGCTTTTTCACCAGAAGGAAAAGGTTATGTATCAAGTAAGATTGTAAAGTTCTGGGTTGAGCAGCTTGAATGGGTGTCATTACTGCAGGACTTTTCAGAAACTTTAACTTGTGAAAGTAAATTAGGAATCATAAGAAGGGTGTAGAGCGTTCAGCGTTTTCCAAACTTTGACCATGGTAACAAGTTTTGAACATCTTGAGGAACTAATGTTTGTCTTACACACTCTGAGGAATGCTGTTTCAGCTAAAACTCTTCTACATATATCTAAGCAATCTGTTGTCTGTAGTGGCCCCCAAAAGATACATCCATATCCTAACCCCCAGTACTTGTGAATATGACCTCAATTCAAAATGGGGCTTTGCAGATGTAATGAGATTAAGACTGTCAAGATGAGATCACTCGCTTCAGGGTGGGCCCTAAATTCAATGACAGTGTTCATATAAGAGATAAGAAAGGAGGAGACACAGAGACATACAGAAAGAAGGCCATGTGAAGAAGGAGGCAGATTAGAGTTATGCTACTGTTGTATTTGACCAGAGCGTAGTAAGTTATCACAAGACAAAAGTATGCCAGATTGCAGGGTCATTTATTATGCCGGCGACCACAGAGGACTCACGTCTCTCCAACCTGTGGTGGCAACAGGAGGGTGCCACGATTTTTTATACCCGAAAAACCACCTTGGGAGTGGGGGTGAGGGGCAGGGATGGGGATGAAAAGGCTTCAGACATTCCGAGGGCTAGTGGATTCTGTAAATTACCTCCTGGGCAGAGATGAGGGTGGGGGTTTCCGGACATTCCAAGGGATGGGGACTTTTGTCATTCCGTTTGTTACTTAAGTGGTTTACAGAAGTCAAGATAAACATTTGTTTACACATTATCTGGTTAAGGTGGAAATCACAGACCTTAGTTACTTATTACAAGTCACAGGAGCCAGGATGGAACTAGCTTGGGCTGCTTAGTCTGGCAATTGCCGGTAAGCAAATGCTAGCAATTCTGGCAGTTACTGATAAGAAAAGGTAAGCAACTTTACATAGTTTTGAAGAACAAACTAGAGGCCAAGGACAGTAGTTATTGTGAGGAGAATGGGGCAGCCATTTCAACTTATCTAAAAACAGTTTTGCATTTTATAAAATAGTTTTGCTCTGGTTCTGGCTCTAGGCCAGCACAATATCACACTACCAAAAGCCAAGGAACACCAGGAGCAACCAGAAGCTGGAAGAGGTGGAAAGAGATTTTCTCGGAGAGCCTTCGGAGGGGACATGGCCCTACTTATACTCTGATTTTGGACTTCTGGTCTTCAAAACTGTGAAAGAATACATTTCTCTTGTTTTTAGCTCCCTAATTTGTGGCAACTTGTGCCAGTTCTAGGAAACTAAATACAACACTATCTTTAATTGTAGATTGTGCTGAATCAGGCTTTGGCCTTTCATCACTGTAAAAAGACTAGGCATCTGTGAGCAGAGGGCAGATATTTTCGAGGAGGGCAGAGCCTGATTCTACTTTTGATCACTGAAAATGAAATCTGTTTAATCTGTTTGAAGTGATTGGCCGAGGGGTGTAGTACATTAGAAGAAATAGCCATGATTCTCTCTAAAGACAGTTCTCTTCTTTTTGCTCCTTTTCTGGTGTTTTCCTATTTTGGTGAATGGTGACTGCATCCATTCTGTCTCTTTTACTTTCCACACTTATAACCACATCATAACCACAAATCCTTATGATGTTAACTTCCAAATATTATTCCCATCCATCCTCTCATCTGCCACTTACTGTTGCGTCTGAGTCTAGGCTTCATCACCTCTTGTCTGGACTACTGGGATCCCCTGACTGGCCTCCCTGTATTTACTCTTGCTCCTCTCCAAAATGTTGTACATGCATCCAGAGCATGTTACATTTCTTCCACCTCCCCAGCTACCACTTAAAATACTACCATGATGTATTACTTCTTTTAGATAAAGGACAGTATTCTTAATACAGACTACAAAGCTTGTCATGTTCTGGGCTCCACTAACTCTGCAAACTCGTTTCTTCACACCCTGCTTCCCTCTGTTCTCTTATTTGTAGCCATAGAAAATTTATTTCAGCTCCTCAAAGACACTTTGCTCAACTTGCTATAGGGCCTTTGCTCATACTATTTCCTTTGTCTGAAACATCTTTCTCTCCTGCCCTGTCACACAGTGAATTTTTACTTCTTTTTCAGATTCCAGCTCAGTCATCAGCTGCTCAAAGAAGTCTTCCCTGGATTTGATGATGATTACTTCTCCCTAGAATATGGCTCTTTCCTGAACAGTTATCACAGTTGCACTGTTACATTTATTTGTGTGATTATTGCCTACTAAACTACATGTGCATTAGAGGAGGGACCATGTCTGTTTTTGCCAATTGGCACAGAGTGAAAGTTCAGTGTTTGCTGAATGAATGAATGAAAACTAAATGACTGAATGACTGATTAAACAAAATCAATGAAGTAATGAAGAGAATGAACAAAGGTTGATCAACTGAAGATGTTGAAAGTTTATTCCTTATAAGATTTGAGAATTATAAAATCTTACTTCCTCCAGAACCTTAAAGCATCAGTCATGGTTTTCAGTTACAAGTAAAAGAAACCAGCTCTTATTAATTGAAGCAGAAAGGGGATTTGCTGAAATATGGTAGTTTCTCACAGAATCTCTGATAAGGCTGGAAATCCAGGCTTGGAGACTGCAGCCAGCACAATGTTCACATATGCATCAGAACAGAGCCTGTGAAGATATTGTTATTAGGCTGGTGCAAAAATAATTACGGTTTTGACATTGCTTTCAATGGCCAAAACCACAATTACTTTTGCACCAACCTGATACTATCATACCATGTTGAACAATGGATGCTGCTGATAGACTTATACCTACTGCTGCCTCTGGAAGCCAATTGCAGCTTCCGTGCCTGATGCTAATCTCACCAGAATGGCTTCTTTGCAATCCTTGCTTCTTCAGACCAGCAGCCTCCTTCCCAACGTCTGAGGGGGAATCTGGGAAAGTGAGCATCTGGCATTTTTAGTTTCACTCTTGAGTGGTTAGGTCAGTCTTACAAGGTTGGGGAATCTCCAGCCATTGTAACAGTATGCAGATGTTGGAGAATACAAAGAATAATGGTTGTTCACTGTAGCCCACTTGGTTGCACAATGTTAACATATCGTCTTTTCCCCTTATTAACATTAAACGATAAAAAACGTACCTGTCTAGTAATGTTAGCACCCCTCATCCAGGTGGGTATGTGGTCAAGGCACAATAGTTACTATATCTAGCTCCAGAACCAGCATCTCTGGTTCCATCATGTCATGCTTCACTATTCTAGACTAAATTCTAAAGCTTACTTCTACCACAGCACCATATATAAAAGAGTAGGAGAAAGGAAGAGGAAAGAAGAGAAAAAAGTCTCATAAATAAGCACTGGAGGCTGCAGGGCTACAAAGCTGTATTCCTTATTTCTGTAACTGACCCTAAGGCCATAGTTGATACTTGTCTTCAGCCATCTTAGCTGGTCAGCATCCTTTATCAGCATTTTCCATCTCTATCCCTGAGGGTTCTAAAACCTATCTGTGTGGGTTGCTGTTATCTTCTAGTAAAATTTACCACTGAATATGGAACTATAATAAGGTCCCTCAGGGAAACTGTCCCCATAGTGAAACAATAACACTGCTTGCCTTTGACAATCAGGATTGCTCATCCTACTCAGCACCCTAAAACTCCTTTTTTGTCTTCTCTCCTGAGGAGTCCCACATGAGATGTCTCAGCTTCCAATTCAGTGGTGCTATTGTTGGGTTCCTGAGGAACATTACCTCTGAATCATCTGAGCTCATGTGGATGAGATGGGAAGCAGACATTTTGAGATGAGTTGTTAAGAGTAATGGAAGTGTTTTTGCCTTCTACTTCTTGGTTTGAATATCAATATATTTTGACTAGCGGAGAAACAGCCAACCACATATATTGATTTCTGGTTCAGAGAATATTTGTATGTTGTTGGAAAGCACCTCAGTCTCACAAACTAGTATCTAAACTGAATCTTCAATAGGCCATCTCACTGTTTTGTGAGGCCAGCTGCTTCCGGGTGGTGGTGGACATAGTAAAATTGGAGGATTGCCCAAATCCAGATGTTCTAGGTTGCAGTGAGCTATGATCGCACCACTGCACTCCAGCTTAAGTAACAGAGTGAGACCCTGTCTCAATTGCTCAATTCCTGTGAGAAATCTCGTGGGCATTGACCCACTGTCGTATTTATTTTACTGCAAAGTGAGTTCCTCAGAAGCAATAGTATGTATGTGTTATACAGTGATGGTGACTATGGCATTTGGTAAGTCCAGGGATAAAAAAGCTACCAGAGACATTGTGATCAAGGGTAGTAAACCTAAATCCAAAATAAGTGGGAGCAAAGTAATCACAAATACCTTCCCCCTCCATGATAGAATAAATACAAGGAAATCAAAGCTGCCAGGTATCTGGGTCTTCCCCTGTGATATGGTACTATAGGCAGGACTTAGTGTTAGTCTCTGTTACTAGCAAGAAGGACCCACAGATATGCAAGTGTCAGCCTTGGTGAGAGGAAGTCCATGCTGTTGCATAACCTCCATTCCTATTTTCACAGTCCTCCTGTTCATGAACCTAATTAGCAAGCATGGGTTGGCAGGGGTAAGAGACTAACAAATAACTGTTTATAGAAAGCTTCCTTCCCAGTGGGAGCTTTTTGATCATCATTCAAATGGATAAAAATATCCTTTCATGGTAGGTCCTTTCAGATAAATCCATGTACATACAGCTCTTTCTCAAATATCCTTTTCCCAAATCCTCCAAGGAACTTGATCCTTTCAAATTTTCACTGTCTTTTTCTCTTTTTTAAAACATTGTCTCACATGCTTGCCCAAGCAGTGGTATGATAATAACTCACTGTAGCCTTGAACTCCTGGGTTTAGGCAATCTTCCTGCCTTGGTCTCCCAAGTAGCTGGGAATATATATAGGCCTACACTACCCTGCCTAATTTTATTTAAAAAAAAAATTATTTTAGAGATGGGGTTTTGCTATACACTCCAGGTTGGTTTTGAACTCCTGACCTCAAGTGATCCTCCTATATTGACCTCCCAAAATACTGGGATTACAGGCTTGAACCACAGTGCCCAGACTCTTTCACATTCTTGACAATCTAGTGGAACTATTAATCACTGCCCATGAATTGATAGAAATTCTTATTTTAGGTTTTCTCTGCTTTTCGGCAAGTGGCCCACAGGAAGAACTGCCTAAAGGTCCACCCACTGCAGCAGTCTACATCTGGTGCTAGCAGGTTAGATAGAAGTATCTGTAAGTCAGGTTTAAAATGTCCACTTGGTCAACTGGCCATAGCGAACTTCTTGCCAAGCTCTAAAAGTCTGTAGATGGAGAGAACATAAGATAGCCTGTAGGAGTAAGGTTTCTGCAGTGGATACACCATGAGTGTGAACCACCTACTTATGCCTTCAGGACATTCTCAAGCCTGATTTCATAAATACTATGTCTACTTGAAAATGGAGTGCTGCTGGGCACACCTGTATTTATGGATTGTTTAAATCAGTTTCCATATCTCCTGATTTCCTATGATATGTCATCCAGTCTCTCCCAGGGCTAAATAGCAGTCAAGAGCTGTTTCTTGAAATCAGAATAGTTATTTTACAAATAGTGCATGATTTTAATATGAAATCCGTAAGGCCACTTTTCCCATTGGGGGTAACTTTAAGGTCCTTACAATATTCTATTCTTCTGCAGACAATTCAAGCATGGTTGAATCCTCTAGGTCAGAATTCCAGTGAGGCCCTAGGCTCTACTCACTGCAGTCTCTGGGAGCTTCCAGCAAATGTCATGGAATCAGAGTGCAGGTCCTTTTATCTTCCCTCCTTTTTTCTTCCCTCCTTTTTTCCCCTTTGCTTTTCTACTGTCCTTCCTTCTGGCCCTCATTTATTGAGTTCCCTTTACTCCAGTCTGTCTTGCCTGACTACAGAAAGACTCTGCGTCTCACTTCTCAAATGTAATGCAATCCCTGCCCTTTTCTCCCTATACCCCAAGACTCTCAGCTGTAACTTTTATAATTCTGGCACTTTTGACATTATAATAGTTAGCACTTAATTCATTTTTTAGTAACGTAACTCTTCCTTATTCTGGAGTCCTGGAACACATCACTAACTCTCCTACATCACCTGACCTTTGTCAGAAACTTTCTAAGTAGAAGAAATGTGTTGAAGCCACATGTCCTCTTCGTTAATGGAAGTGTCACATCTTAAGCTGAATTGCCTTGGGATCTGGGTTGCTGCTGAAACTGGGAGTTGGGACACGTAATAACTGCAGGGAACCAGGATTTCAGCCTTATTTTTATTTGAGAGATGTTTCCTCTAAGAGCAGGACATATGTTTCTTCCTATCATAAACCCTGCCTCAGAAAGAACTGTATGGTCATTTGGTCTATTGCACCAACAGGCTGTATCACTGGAGGAAGGACACAGTCTAGCATCTCATCCCAGCTGGTACTAAGGCCCTAGAGATGTGACAGACTTGCTGTTGCTCCCTGGGCAGCCTTAGATTCATGACTTCACTCTTCATGAATTTGCCAGTTTATAGCCCTTTATTCCTCTTTCTTAAAAAAATCTCTCCTCTTTCTTAATTTCTGTTCAAACAAAATGCAACCCCCCCATTACACATCATTCGTACGCACTTATGGACTAATTTTATGTGCCTCCTGTTTCTTATGAGCCACTCAGCTACTCTTGTTTCTCTCTCTGAGAATTAGTGTCCCTCTTACTACTCCTTGTCACACACTCCCTTCACTTCAGACTTGACTTTGTGACCTTCTGAGGCCCCAAATCTGGTGCATCATCCTCAGAAAATCTCAGTAGATTTCATGCTATTTCTTTGCTCAGGGGAATAACAGAATTTTGTATGTGTACCCAGACAGTGGCATTTGTTTTTCTCTCTGGCCGAGCTCGTAATGTAGACTTCTTTCTAATCTGCTCTTCTTGTTTGCCCCTTGGTGCCTTTTATCGTTATTAGTTTCCTATTTCCTCCAGTCCCTTGGGCATGGTGAATGTCTCAGTTGAATGAGTTAGCGTTTTTTACATTGAATTTTATACAGCTCTGTCTTACCTCTGTTTCCAAGCTTTATTTTATGTACATATTTGCATTATTTTACCTTTGCTTACTGGCTTCTCAGATTAGAAATATCCAGAAAATCTCATTAAGTTACTGATCACTCTATCTCCCAGGTTTTTATTAAGATCTAAAGATTTAACACTTCAGCACTCCACCCATCATTTCAGTTTCACAAAAGTCTTTCAGGCAAAATGAGAAAGGACCCTGTAGACCCATTTGTCAGTTTATTAATACTTTACCTTGTATGTCATCTGGATCTGCTAATTCATGCATGATCCTTAAATTTTCCTGTCTCTTCCTTCACTTTTGCTTTTCCCTAAGAAATTATTTTTGTAAGATCATCCCTATTTATTAATTGTCCATATTTAGAGTTTTCAGTGTTAAAGATGGGCACCCCCCTCCATCTCCATAAATTGCCAAATTGTTGTAGAGGGTGGGGCAACATTCATGGAGTTCTTATTATGTTTTAATATGCTAATATTATTTTATTCAACAGGCAGCACCCCCAACTAAGAAGGTTTTGTAGATTTTGAAGGTGAAATGCAAAGAGGCTAAGTATCTTTATTCTTGGCCCAGATGGGATTTGATGCAGGTCCAGGCAACACCCACTGCACCACTGACCCTGGAGGGCCAGTCCATCCGCCAGGCAGCAATACTGTTCTGTGTTCTTTGTTGGCTCTTTACCAGTGATTTTGGTTTACGTGGTGAAAATTCAGAGAAAACATCCAGTGAGGAAAGTAGTCAGTACATCACTGAGGATGCAGCAAACACAGAGTACTAGTAGAAGGGTTTTGGGAATCTCATGGGGAAGATGACACTTAAAATGCTGGCCTAAGGCTGGGCACAGTGGCTTACACCTGTAATCCCAGCACTTTGGGAGGCTAAGTCAGGTGGATCCTTTGAGGCCGTGAGTTTGAGACCAGCCTGGCCAAAATGGTAAAACCTTATCTCTACTAAAAATACAAAAATTAGCCAGGTGTGGTGGTGAGCACCTGTAATCCCAGCTATGCAAGAGGCTGAGGCAGGAGAGTTGCTTGAATCCAGGAGGTAGAGGTTGCAGTGAGCCCAGATCACGCCACTGCATTCCAGCTTGGGCAACAGAGCAAGACTCTGTCTCAAAAAAAAAAAAAAAAAGGCTGATCTAAAAAGCACCTGTGTGACCACCTCCTCACTTTCTCCTACAGGGTATCACAGACTTTCTGATTGTGCCTGCCTCTCCATGTCTGCGGCAGGAAAGTGAGTTTAGAGCAGTACTAACTTGGGAGCATGGTATTGTTTTAAAGATCGTGAATCTCTTTTCCCACCTCTGTCTCTGGTGTGGCACAAATTTGAAAGACCCAGCTATTTCATTTCAGGAGAAAGCTAACACAGAACAGTGTAAAGGAAGACACAGAGAACAGTCAAGGTAAGTATGCAGAAGATTGCTTTAGTGAAGTGGAGGGAAGGGTTTTGTCCAAACGGGTTCAGTGCTATTCGTTTGGTTGCAGCTGCTTTGTGAGATTCTCTGTCACATGCTTTTGCATCAGGACCTCTTCCATGGCAACTCCTGAATGCATTCTCTCAGTCATGCCCACCCTTCTGCTATAGGCCCTTCCCTTCTCATCCACAGTTGGTGCTGTGGATCCTGCCTTGCTTTAGGTCTGGAATTTGTTTCCTTGGGTCCCAGCATTGAATCAGTCCTTCCAACTTCCATGCCCCACTCCAACTGCTTGGAACTAACCCAGCCTAGGTCAGACTCCGGGTTATCCTGCTAACTCAGAAGAGGTGTCAGAAGAGTTGATGGTTGATCCCATGGAACAAGGAGGCACCAACAGCTGAGTACTGGAAACACTATATTCTGTAATAGCCACCTTCAAGTTTGTCTAGATTAAATTACAGTCACTCAACTAATCGGCATACACTTTGAGCACTCAGTATCGTGAAGTTCTACTCTGAGCATTTAAAGATATAGGTGTCCCCAGTAGGGTTGCTGGATTTAGCAAATAAAAGTATGGATGACCCAGTTAATGTGAATTTTAGAGAAATAATAACATTTTAGTGTGTGTTGTAAATACTGCATGGAAACTTTTTTCAGAAACTGTGTGCCAAATGGACAACTCGGCTGACAACCTCTACCCTGAATGAACTTGAAATTGAAATATTGCACGGAACAAACTTATGCTAAAAAATTGTTGTTTTTCTGAAATTCAAATTTAACTGGACAACTAGTTGAATTTTATTCGGCAACCCTAGATCCTAAGGAACATGCCTTAACTCAAGGAGTAAACAGCCTCATTGGGAGGATGGAGTCACCTGTGCAGCCTGTATCGGTACTAGGCAGCTCATCACAAGGGCCAGGAAAATGCCATGGACAACGATCTCAGAAATAGAAAACTTCAGCTACTTTCAAAGAATCAATAGGCAGAGTTAAAGTGTGCATGGGGAGCAGAGGGTGGTGTCTTATCCTGTAATTGCAGCACTTTGGGAGGTCGAGACAGGAAGATCACTTGAGGCCAGGAGTTTGAGACCAGCCTGGCAAAAATGGCAAAACCTCGTCTCTACTAAAATTACAAAAATTAGCCAGGTGTGGTGGTGCCTGCCTGTAATCCCAGCTACTCAGGAGACTGAGGCAGGAGATCACTTGAACCTGGGAGGTGGAGGTTACAGTTAGCCAAGATTGCACCACTGTACTCCAGTCTGGGTGACAAGAATGAGACTCCATCTAAAAAAAAAAAAAAAGTGTGCTTGGGGAAGGGTTGAATTTCAGGTGGCTGGCTAAGCACAGTGGTTTAAGCCTGTAATCCCACCACTTTGGGAGGCCAAGGGGGGATGATTACCTGAGGTCAGGAGTTCAAGAACAACCTGGCCAACATGGTGATACCCCATACCTACTAAAAATACAATAGCTGGGCATGGTAGAGCACACCTGTAATCCCAGCTACTCAGGAGGCTGAGGCAGGAGAATCACTTGAACCCAGGAGGTAGAGGTTGCAGTGAGCTGAAAGAAATTATGCTACCACACTCCAGCCTGGGTGACAGAGTAAAACTCTGTCTCAAAGAAAAAAAAAAAGAACTTCAGGTAGCTGAAGGTGTAAAAGCTCAAGACATTTTCAGGGGATAAGTAGTCTCAGGTAGGAGAGTAAATTGGGCATGAATGGGAGGGAAAACCAGTTCTGAACTCTGTTGTGTGTGGGTTCGTTTTTTTTTTTTTGTCAGTGTGGAGCCATTTAAGTTTTTCACCATGGGGAAGGAACACTCTGTCATGTTTTTAGAAGATCATCATTTCCATGAGAGGAATCTGAGGAGACAGAGTTTAAGTAATTTGCCTAACACCAGACTTTTCTTATTGTAGACAGGAGAAAGGCCATGTGGATAAGTCAACTTTAAGCAACTAAGAATTATACAGATGTTCCTTGACTTATGATGGGATTCTGTCCTGAATTACCCACCTTTAAGTTGAAAAGATCGTAATTTGAAAATGCGTTAATACACTTAAACTACTGAACCTCACAGCCTAGCCTAGCCTGCTTTAAATGTGCTCAGAACACTTACATTAGCCTACAGTTGGGCAAAATAATCTAACACAAATCCTATTTGGTAACAAAGTGTTGCATATCTCATGTAATTTGTTGAATAACGTATTGAAAGCATATCACTTTTACTCCATCATAAAGATGAAAATTTGCAAGTCGAGGACTGTCTATATAAAAACATGGGTTTATGACTGATTTTTTTTTTTTTTTTGCTGTATCTTTACTAGATTGCATAGAAACTGTGTAAGTGGCAGAGATATATAACTAACAGCCTCTACCCTGGATGAACTGTTCTCTTGGCCTCTCGAGATATTTGTAGTTTAGGAAACATAAAATTTAATATCTGCTAAGAATATTTCTCCCCATACAGGTTCACCTGCTTTACCCTGGCCCAAACACTGGGGTTATCAGGGAGGGCCATAGCCATCTTTATTGCTGCAAGGGTCTGGCTTAATCTATTAAATTGTTGTCATGGCCAGCATAGACCCACCCTTTGCCCATTTGTCTCTCTTTTTCAAAGAGATGTGTAGGGCAATAAAAATGTAAACTTTCATCTAAGAGCTGCCAACTTTAGAACAGTTTCTAATCTGTGAATTTCATAGTGATTATGCTATTTCTGCCTAAGTGTGAAGGCAAGATTTCAAGGAAACCCCATTGTGTGTGGATAGTCTTAGTGCTTTGATGCTACTCTTACGTGTAGGCAAACCCTAAAATCATGTGTCAAATTAACATCAGGAGAACATGAGCAAATCTGAAGCCTTGTAATTTTCTGGTGACTGAAATTGCTTTTATGTAAGTGTTTCTAATTTTGTTTTTCATCTGCAGGCCTATATTTTTTACTTTCTGCATTAACTAATAAATTCCTGTTTTCTGGAATGTACCAGGCCAGAATATCACCTGTGAGTGGAGCTGTAGTAGAGACTTAAGAATTAGAAGGATGGCTGGGTGTGGTGGCTCAAGCCTGTAATCCCAGCACTTTGGGAGGCCGAGGCGGGTGGATCACGAGGTCGAGAGATCGAGACTATCCTGGTCAACGTGGTGAAACCCTGTCTCTACTAAAAATACAAAAAATTAGCTGGGCATGGTGGCACGTGCCTGTAATCCCAGCTACTCAGGAGGCTGAGGCAGGAGAATTGCTTGAACCCAG
>NW_016107403.1:3133812-3185460 GCF_001604975.1 Cebus imitator
AATTAGAAGGATGTTCAAATAAATGGCTTTCAGGTTCCGCTTCATTTATGAGAGTTTGTTAGTCTATTCTACTTCCTTGGTGACTCAATAAAATTACATACTGATTTTCCTACTTGAAAACTGTAGTTGATAGAAAAAAGAAGCACAAATATTGATTGCTCATACATCCTACCTCTTGTTTAGGTTTAATTGAGTGATATATTACTGAAATATGTCTTTTGATAAAGATGATTTAATTCTTTAGCAACTATTTATACAATATTGGCCAGTGAAAAATTTCAGCTGGTTCTCGATGTTTTAGGGTATGGGAGCAACATATCGGTCTGAAATATAACAGCTTCAAAGACTAAGAAAAGAATGAAAAGAATGAGGTGTACAATACAAGAGTCATTGTGACTAAGATACGGTGAGGAAGTCTTTTTTTTTTTTTGAGACGAAGTCTTGCTCTGTAGCTCAGGCTGGAGTACAATGGCATGATCTTGGCTCACTGCAACCTCTACCTCCCAGGTTTAAACAATTCTCTTGCCTCAGCCTCCTGAGTAGCTGGGATTACAGGCGCGTGCCACTGCATCCGGCTAATTTTTGTATTTTTAGTAGAGACAGGGTTTTACCATGTTGGTTGGGCTGGTCTTGAAGTCCTGACCTCAGGTAATCCACCCACCAAGGCCTCTTAAAGTACTAGGATTACAGGAGTAAGCCACTGTGCCCAGCCGATAAATCATTCTTAAACAGTGGATGACAGTCCTTGTAACTCAGAATCAGATAGGAAGCCTTCCAAAAATATGGGCTGCTAGACTCTACCTTGGAAATTTGGAGTATGACATTGGAATCCTCTCCTGCCTCAGAGGAAGCTGGGCTCTGGGCTTCTACCTACCTAACAAAAGCTGAGCACTTTCTTCTCTTACAAGTGTATATGCAGATGGGTTGGGATTATCCTGGGAAGCAACCATTTCTCAAAGTCCCAAACATGATTTGGGGTAATCCCTGCCCACACCCCGTCAATTCATTTCAGTTTATTTAGTACCCCCACTTACTGTGCCAAATCCTGTCTCTATTACACCTGGGTTCTCCTGATGCTCTCTCTCTTCTCCCCATGCATCGGTAAAATTGATGAATCCTTCCACTACCACAAGACACAGACCTTCCTGCCTGTGGCACCTGGCTTCCTGAACCCTCCTCCTATGCTAACCTTAAGATAGGATGCTGAAGGAAAACATCAGTTTATCAATGCATGATGTTAAATTGGGAGGTGTTTCTATAATATTATATGTATTTCAATGGCCTTATAAATCTGAGGAATAGTATATCATTTCATTTTCTACATCAACCAATAGGTTGTTTTTTGCATTGTTGCCAGATTGACATTAGTGAGTAAAAATTTTTTGCTTTTAGCATGGACCTTCCTCAAATCACAAACCATAAAATACACAGCTCCTGTTGTGCACTCTGTTTCCAAAGGGAGAGACAATTACCTGCCCAATCTAACTTATTTTAACTTACAAAGGCCTAGGAAGGTTTATGTTGACTTGTTGTTTTTCTTTTGGTGCAGGTTTAACTCCATCCTTAGTAATTGCTTTTGGAAAAGACACTTAACAGCAAAGCAAACTGTTACACCTGGAGGAAGACTGATTATATGTTTTCTTTCATTTCTCTGTCCTTATCAATTTTATATGACACTTGTGAAACTAAATATATTGTTCATTTTTTATGGCGACATGAGGAAAATGTTCAGCCATGAGAACTTTTAAAAAGAAACAGGAACTCCCTGCCCCCAGTCACAATTGAACATGTTTAGCATCAATATTTTCTAATATGTATATGGGTATTTTAAAATCTTTTTTCTTTCACTTTGAATATTACATATGATTATTTTTGAAAATGTAGAAATTGAAAAGAGATTTAGGAAGAAAATAAAAACCATTTGTAATTTCTCTATCCAGAGATAACCATTATTAATATTTTTTGCAACCACTGATAAATTATATGCTGGTATGTACATAGAATGTGTATTCTCTTTTTGTTGGGCACAGTGGTAGCATTTTCACACAATTCTACATTTATTTTAATTTACCAATATATAGTCACTGTATATCAGTACACGTAGAGTTACTTTGTTCTTTTTAGAGGCTGTGCAGTATTCTGTTGTATTATAATCCCTGAAGGTGTTTAACTAGTATTCTATTGATGGCTATTTAAGTTGTTTTAAATTTAAAATGTGGCACAGAATACCTCTGAATGATATAGTTTTATCCACATGTGACTCTATTTGTAGGACAAAGTTCTAGAAGCAGAATGCAAGTTGAGAGATGTGCATTTGTAAGTTTGATAGATTGCTCTCCAGAGAGGTTGTAGCAATGAATACTTCCAACAGCAAAGTTTCAAAGTGTCTCCTTTACCACACACTCATACAATCAAACACTTTGGACTTTGTCATTCCAGTAGGTGATACTTGTTATATCATTTATTTTGAGCTTCTCATTATCAAAGGGTTTGAACATCTCTTCCTATGTTTAAAAACAATTTTAATTTCATTTTCTCTATATTCAGTCTTCAATCACTTAGCCATTTTTTTTTAATTGCACTTTAGGTTCTGGGGTACATGGGCAGATCATGCAGAATTGTTGCATAGGTACATATATGGGAAGGTGGTTTGCTGCCTCCATCCCCCCGTCACCTATATCTAGCATTTCTCTCCATGTTATCTCTCCCCAACCTCCCCACCCCCTGCTGCCCCTCCCCTGTCCCCCCAACAGACCGCAGTATGTGATGCTTCCCTCCCTGTGTCCATGTGTTCTCATTGTTCAACACCCACCTGTGAGTGAGAACAGCAGTGTTTGATTTTCTGTCCATGTATCAGTTTGCTGAGTATGATGGATTCCAGATTCAACCATGTACCTACAAAGGACACAGACTCATCGTTTTTTATGGCTGCATAGTATTCCACGGTGTGTATATGCCACATTTTCCTCATCCAGTCTATCATTGATGGGCATTTAGGTTGGTTCCAGGTCTTTGCTACTGCAGACAGTGCTGCAGTAAACATATGTGTGCATGTGTCTTTATAATAGAATGATTTATAATCCTTTGAGTATATACCCAGTAATGGGATTGTTGGGTCAAATGGAATTTCTATTTCTAGATCCTTGAGGAATCACCACACTGTCTTCAACAATGGTTGAACTAATTTACACTCCCACCAACAGTGTAAAAGTGTTCCTATTTCTCCACATCCTCTCTAGCATCTGTTGTCTCCAGAATTTTTAGTGATTGCCATTCTAAGTGGCATGAGATGGTATCCCAATGTGGTTTTGATTTGCATTTCTCTAATGAACAGTGATGATGAACATTTTTTCATATGTTTGTTGGCCTCATATATTTCTTCTTTCGAAAAGTGTCTGTTCATATCCTTCTCCCACTTTTGAATGGGTTTGTTTGTTTTTTTCTTGTAGATCTGTTTTAGTTCTTTGTAGATTCTGGATATCCCTCCTCTGCCTCCCAAAGCACTGGGATTATAGATGTGAGCCATCACGATAAGCCAATTATTTCTACTTTTATTCTTTAAATTGACTATTTATTTCTCCCATTTTTCCCTTTAAGGATCTTAGTTTCCCTATCCCGATAGATTTGTAATGTTTAATTTGTAATTGTGACCCTTCTATGGAAGAAAGAGTGCCCTGTTAACTTCAGGGAGCTGAGGGAAATTCGTATCTCATTTTGCACTGTGGTTGCATGCTAGTACTTTTTCCTTAACAAAACGATTGGGCTATTAACTGCAGATACCATTGGTTGATAATAACGAAACTCTCAAAAAAAAAATAATGAAAACTTTGACATTTATTTCCCCAGCTGCCACTGTATTTGTAATAACATATTGACATTTAATGTTTTAACACTTGTTACAGATGATCTACCAATTTGCAGCTAATCATTATCATCTAACTTTTTCAATGCAAAATTGGGCAAAACTAATTAAAGTGCAATGCTAGGAATTTGCAGAACTATAAAAGCCGTATCTATTAAAAGATTCCAAGAAGGCCAACTTTTAGATATTTAAAAACTTGAGTTTTGCTTAGAAGACCAAGAATTGAATAGCAATAAGTAACATCACCTGCAATTGCAGGAAGCTTATTATTTCCTAAGACAATAAAGTAACATTATATTAAGACAGAGAACATTAGACTTGCATCAATCAATATGTGACCATGGGCAATTCATTTAAGCCTGTCAATTTCTTCATCTACAAAAAGGAGACCTATGGCTTTGTAACGTATTTCCAAATGGCATGAACATTAATGAAGTAATACCTGGAAGACATAAAATTTATGAGAATGTTTCTTTTTATGACTATTCCTAAATTCTCTGCTTTGGAATTCAGCCCCCTCTGTTGCTAGACAGCTTTAATTGTAGGACAATTCTTCCTTACTTTAAGATAAAATCTATCTTTTGCTAGCTTCTTTCCATTCATTGTTGTTTTATACTTTGAAATCACTCTAATTTTAATTCTTCTACTACATTATTAGTACTTAAAATACTTGAAATAAGCTCCTTAGTTCCCCTAGAAGATTTGTAAAGAATCTGCCCTAAGCCGTATTCAGTCTAAAAAAAACTTGCCTTCTTATTTAGAAAAACCTACTAAAAAACCTGTTTTATTTAGGAAAACCTATCAGAGAACCTAGGGGAATTGTCATTTTCTGAGGTCAAATCTTAATCAGTAAAACTCTTCAATAAAAACTCAGCTACATGTAGTGCTTTAAAATAAAATGACAGTTACACACAGATATTTGGTCATTATTCTGTGTTTGCTTAAATACAGAGGCAAAATATGGGGCTGAAAAAACACAGAAGCATTCTGATAGCTGAGCTCATGCTGCATTTGTAAGATAAATTAGACTCACAGTAAAGGCCTTGTTCTGGTAGAAAGATGACTCTTTCTACCAGGGTTGGAGGGCAACACGGAGCTGGAGGAGGATCTGCTTTATGTTTAAGGTTGGACTGTGGGTTGGACAAGAATGTAGAGAAATTTTCTTTCTAGTGCTCTTCCATAGTAAATGCTCAATATATTTATTTGATCTTTTAGTAGGATGATATTTTGCTTTAGTCTTTTGTCTAGGGTTGATGAACATACAGAACCTACTATTTTGTTACTGGTAATCTGAAACCTTTCTTCGTGAAATTAAATTTATTTTATTAATTCATATTTTTGAAGTATTATGATGAGCTATACATTGTACTGGGCACTGGGAATGTTAAAGGAAATTGGGTAATGTCTCTTTGCTGAGGTAGTTTGTGTTATAGATGAGTGAAAAATAGGTAAACAAGGAAGATGTTTTTTCCAGAGGTCCAGAGATCCAGGCCTTCCCATGGAGGTGGATCACGAGGTAGAAAGGGGGTCCCTCAAGGCTTCTCAAAGGGAGACTGAGGCTGACTCTTGAAGGCTGAGTGAGGGATGGGAAGGGCATCCCTGGCACAGGACAGAGAATATGCAAAGGCACTGAGGAAAGAATCCACGAAGCCTATTTAGGCAACCTCTAGTGGTTGGAAGCAGCTTGAATTAGGAAGCTCTAGAGGAGCAATGGTAGGAGACAAATCTAGAGAAGGAGTAAAAGGCTGTATCACATCAACCACACCCAAAGCCCTTTAAAAGAACATGTATTGTGTACTCTCCTTGCTTCCCATTTTCCCTACCTTAGACTAATTTTCTCATCTTCTACCACAAAACTTATTCCACTCACTGACATTTTCTGGTTTATTTTCCTCCAGGCACTACTTCTAAGCACTTCTCCTTGTATGCACACAACTCTGTCCTTATCACCCAACACCAGGCCTTTCATTTTGGCTTGGACTCCTGGTTGTGGATTCCGTGAGGCCAGGCTATTTAACTATACTGCTGCTTGTTAGGGGGTTTATGAAATCCTTAATCAGGGGTTTATGTAAATCAGTGTAAGGTAACTTCCAAAACCTTTATAAAGCTATTTTTATTTTTTTGCTACGAAATCACAGGTTAAAAGTTTAACAACATCAGTCAACACAACTCAAACTAGCTTAAAAAAAGAACATATTAATTCATATTACTGAAAAGTCCAAATGTAGATCATCACCTACATTGCTAGCTCTAGGGCTCAACAAATGTGAGCAGAACCTTGGCTGTGACTCCCTCCTTGTGTTTTGGTTCTTCTTTATTATGCGCTGGCTCTATTCTCAGCTGGCTCTCTCTATGTGGTAGCCTCTGGCAGCTCCAGATTTGTGGTATCCATAGAGTTAGAATTCTCAGTGTACAGAGTTCTGCTTCTTCTCAACCTTTCTATCTGATGCTTCGGATTTGAGTCTTATTGGCCTGGATTGTGCCATGTGTCCATTCCTGAATAAATTACCATGGCTAGAAGGTTGAAACACAGATAAGCAACCACATGCCTAGATCAGGTGGAGTTGGGTGGGAGCATTGAGGTAGCAGAAGTTTAAACCACATGCACCAAAAATATGGAAGGAATGGTTTCTCCTGGTTACTAGGATGTCCTTACCAGAAGAAGGAGAAAGGAATTCTTGTCAGCAAAAGCAAAATGTACCTAACATGAAGATTTTATAATTGATCATTCATTCAATGAAATTTATGGAGTGTCTGGGATTTCAAGGTGTCATGATAAATAAGTGTGGTCATTTACTGTCCTCAGGATGGCCACAGTCTTCAAGTACAAAAATGATAGGCTAAGGTATGATATTAATCAACAAGCAACAATTATCTTTGAATCCACATTGTTCAATCTCATCTTCAGTGTTACAAGAAACTGTGAAGACGTTGATAAAATCATTATGTGTTACAGAGACTGGAAATTTTAGACCTGAAAAAATATATAAATTAAATAATTTTTATTGCATAAAAATTATTGTATTGAAAATGTTTTGAATAGTGTGCCAGAGACTATGAATAAAGGCTGTGACGTATTTATTAGAGGAGAGTCAATGGGTGAACATCAGTTATTTTCTTATTATTTGGGTAGAAGTTTGGAAAAGCTGAGACTTCAGGAGCTTTTATTTGTTTTTATTTTTATTTTTATTTTTGAGATGGTGTCTTACTCTGTCACCCAGGGTGGAGTGCAGTGGTGCAATTTCGGTTCACTGCAACCTTTGCCTTCCGTATTTAAGCAATTCTCCTGCCTCAGCCTCCTGAGTATCTGGTACTATAGGTGCACGCCACCATGCCCGGCTAATTTTTGTGTTTTTATTAGAGACTGGGTTCCATCATATTGGCCAGGCTGGTCTCAAACTCCTGACCTCTTGATCTGCCCGCCTTGGCCTTACAAAGTGCTGGGATTACAGGCCTGAGCCACCATGATCGGCCTAACTTCAGAAGCTTTTTAAAGGATAAAAAGAACATGAGGACAATCTTGGGTGCAGAAATTATCCATAAAATTACCCATCCATGGTTAAGGATGATTGTAATCTTTAGGAAGAGTGATGATTCTAAGTGAAAAATAACACAGACAAGATACAAGATAAGAAAGAATACAAGTCTTCTAGATGATAACAGCTTTTAAAAAGTCAGCACTCCATTGGGATTCTCATTGGAATGCCAAGACACTCACCTTAAATATACTATAGTTCTGAAGATATCATGCACATCTTTATGACTAATAATACTAAACAGCATGGCATCTTACATTTACCTAGCCCTGTTTATCCCCAGGTCCAATCAGACCTTCCAGATGAGTGCCAGATATAAGTGTCTCATTCAAGGTCATGCATTTACTGTCTTATTTATTTTATTTTATTTTAATTTTGAGACAGAGTCTCACTCTGTTGCCCAGGCTGGAGTGCAGTGGCGTGATCTTGGTTCACTGCAACCTCTGTCTCCTGGCTTCAAGCAATTCTCCTGCCTCAGCCTTCCCAGTAGCTGGGTTTCATATTTTTAGTAGATATGGAGTTTCACCAAGTTGGTCAGGCTTGTCTGGAACTCCTCACCTCAGATGATCCGCCTGCCTTGGCCTCCCAAAGTGCTAGGACTACAGGTATAAGCCACCGTGCCCAGCCAAGTCTTATTCTTTTCAAAGTTTAAATAAAATTCTAACCTCGTCTTGTAAAAGCATATGTTACAGCTTGCATTTAAACCTCCTTTTTTTGGGAAGGGGGTTTGGGGGATTTGAGGGTCTACTAGGGAAAAATTAAGAAGAAAAATGCAGAAATGTAGTGCTCTGGAATAGTACAAATATTCTGGTTAAGAATCTCAATATAGTAAACATAACCAACCTACTCTCTCTGACTTGAATTGTTTATTAGAAACACAAGTCCTTTTTTCTCTCTGTTCTCTTAAATTAAGCTGACAGAACAGTATTTAAAAATATGTGACTAGTCTAACAAACAGTGAGTACAATGTACTTACCACCTAGTTTGATAAATTGAAAACTTATTAGAAATTATGAAGGCTTTTTACTTACCTTTACTACTTCTGTACATTTCCCTTCCTTCTTACATAAATTATTTAGTTTCCATGTTTTTGAAACTTATATGAAAGGAACCAAACTGAGCTTTTAATTTTCTTCAATGTGCTTTTAATTTTTGCTTAACATTATATTATTGACATTTATCCTTGCTATTGCAGGTAATTGTATTCCATTCATTTTTATTTGTGTAATATTCCATTGTATGAATACATCACCATTTATGGATTCATTCCACTGTTGATGGTGTGTGTGTGTGTGTGTGTGTGTGTGTGTGTGTGTGTGCGTGTGTGTATGTATGTGTGTGTTTATAGTTATTGAACAGTAGTAGGAGTACTCTTATCCATGTTTCCTCAATTGAGTGGAATTGTCATAGATATGCATCTTAACAGATAAAATTATGAGTGATTTTAACTACTACCAGCAGCAGTGTAGAAGAGTCCCAGTAGCTGCACATTCTTTGAACCCTTGTTATTCAGATGTAAATTATTTTTAGCCTGGTAAATTTAGAATGGCAATTTTTCATGCTTTTTTTTTTTGTATTCATTGATCATGAATCAAGTTGAGTATCTTTTTAATTATTAGCCTTTTAATTTTCTGTTAAAATCTTTGGGCCATTTTCCATTGGATTTTTTTCAGTTTTTATTTTTACTATTTCTTTATATGTCGAATTAGTCTTCATCTTTTCATAACTTGCCTGTTCACTTTCTTCTGTAAGACTCTTTTGATGAATGAAATATCATGATTATAATGTTCTTAAATGTATCCATATTTCCTTTATTGTTTGAACTTTTTGCACTGTTTAAGAAATCCTTTTTGATCCCAATGGTCACATATAAAGAATGCAATTCTTTATTGCATTTTTATTTATTTTTATCAAAAAATTATTCTTTTTTATAGGTTTTATAGTTTTGCTTTATTTTATATTTTTCCCCAACATTTTCACATCAATTTCTTTGGAATTAATTTTGCATTATGTGAGGGTTCCATTCCTCCTCCCCAATATGAGTAACAACTATTGTAGAATCATTTTCTTAAAAAAAGCACTGTTTCCACTGACTGGTAGTGCCATATTTGTCATATATCTGATTACATATATGTGAGTGAGGATCTTTTTGGTATGCTCTTTATTCTATACCTTTTGTCTGTTTTCTGCTCTGCCAGGAGCATACTGTATTTACTGCTATAGATTCAAAATACTTTTTGTTATCTGCTATGGCATTTGTCATTTTATTTTCTTCTTCAACATATCTATTCTATTTTGGGCCATTTGAAAGTAAGTTGCAGATATTGCGAAATTTTATGCAAAAAGATCCCAGGGTATGTAATTATCACAGTGATGCAATTTTATGTTAATATAACAGTATTATTTACTATATATTCTATTTTCAAATTTCAACAGTTGTTCCAATAATGTCTTTTATAGCAACATTCTTTCTCTGTTTCCAGATCCAATTTAGGGTCACACGTTACATTTAGTTGCCTTATCTCACTAGTTTCCTTTAATCTGGAACACTTCTTCAGGTTTTTTTGTTTGTTTGTTTTTGTTTTTAAATTTTATAATAGTGACATTTCTGAAGCTACAGGGCAGCTGTTTCTGTGAAATGTCCCTCAGTGTGGATAGAGTTTCATTTTTAATGGGAATGTTAGGTAAGTTACATCATTCCCTTCTCAGTGTCTAGTATCAGAATGTCAGTTTCTCTTATTATTGAGGCTGCTGCTTTTGTTTACCTGGTTAAGATGGTGTCAGCCAGTTTTCTCCACTGTAAAGTTTTCCATTTTTTTGATACAATTAATAAGTAATCATTGAAAAGAAATTTTTAGACTACATAAATGTCTTGTGCTTTATCAAAATTGTATCCAATAGTTTTAATATCCATTGATGATTCTTGCCAAAATCAGCTATTTTTACTATGATTTCTAATCAATTATATTTTAATTATTATATAATTCCTCTGCATTTATCATTGCCAAAATAGATACAAGTTCTATTTTGTTCTTTAACAAATCTTCTTGATCATTTATAAATAACTTTTACTTTTTACTTGTCTCCATGTTTTTTATTTCATACTATGTAATAAAGTTAGCTAGCATTTTATATGTCTTGATAATTCCAACATCTGATCTCCTTGAGTCTAATTTTCTATTTGTTATTTCCTTACATGTTTTATTGTTTTTGACTATAGACTCAATTGTTTGGATACTTTATCTGAGGCAATTTTTTTTGCATTTCTCCGGGCACTTCTGGAAACTACCAATCAAATACTACTTTACATAAAAATGTTGGCAGGGTTTATAGGCCATTAAGGAAGTGTGAATTTGGGTTACAAAATTCTGTGAAGGCTGGCTTGTAGTTAACGACTTTTAGGGGCAAATTTTTTTCTTACCACTCGGCATTGAAATTCAGCAGGCACTGTTTTTTCGTTGTTGTGTTTGGAGTGAGAAGGCATGTAGGTTTATTTCAAATTCATCCTTTCCCTGAGCTGTAGCTATTGTATAGTCAGCTTCGTGTGGTGGGGTCTTCTATGGGAAACCTTGCATTTGAAGGGCTCTGGCTTTATCTTCTGCCTCCAGTCCCCTACAGGCCATGACAAATGAAGCTCAAGTTCACCAGTGTTGACATGCCTCAGGATAAAATATGGCTCAGTGAGTTGCTCATCTCTCTGAATTCCTGTTTCCACTTAATTTTTGGACTCTGGATATTTCTGATCTTTTTTTTTTATCCATTTGGTATATCTTAAAATAAGCTTTTAGTAATTTAACTAGCCTCTTAGTTGTTTTTAGAGAAAGAGTTCTTTGGGTTCTTAACCATCACACTGTTGGAAATGGAGTCCTCCATGGATTCTGTCTTTATATTGAGATCCAGGAACCATTTTGCCTTTAATTAACTCATGCAAGTGTGAACATCTTCACATATACCAGTGGGGTAGATTCGAATGTGTCTGTTTATTCTTCTCATAGAATAATACATAAGGCCCATTAGTTTAATACTTAATGAGGCTTTTTCAGGCAGTTGTAGTAAAAAATATGGAGTTTCATAGGTGGTTTATTTGATCACAGATAATTTTCCAACTTTTTGGCTGAGTTGATCAAACAGTAAATACAGTGTTTGGCAGGGAATTAAATGAGATCATATGGTCTAAATAAATTTCAAGGATTATTTTACCTTTTCTTGTAAATATTTGTTTGAAATGACTCTCATATAATAAATAGGCATTCCATAAATATTGAATAAATGAGCGATGAATGAACAAATGAATGACTGTTGTTCAACAGCTCAAACCACGTTTAGTGTACACAGGATAGCCTTCAACTGGCTATCGGTGAATGAGTAAGGTTTACACCCGGCCTCTTCCATGCTTAGTAGCTTGCTTAGACCTGCTAATGGGGGAGGGGTAGAGAAAGAGGTTTGCAGTGAAACATTATAAATACTTGCCTCACTTCAGCCTGTAAATTGAATTTCCAGCATAAATCCTCTCCTAGGCATCAACAGTGCAGTATTGTTTGGAAAGGTACAATTGATGTAAATATAAGAGCTGACTATTTATCAAGCTATCTTGTTCTTTTTCCACCAAGAGGTAAACAGGCTGTAGCATTTGCTGTCATTGAAATACATTGAATTTTCAAGGACTGCTTCCTAAATTCTGTTTATTTTATTTAGAAACATTTTGCCTGAAATTCTGGCAGTTGCTGCTCTGAGGAGGGTGGACTAAGGCTATTCAGAGACTGGAACAGAATTATAAGGACCTTAAACTCTCAGAGGGAAACCTCAACTTGCTCTGAATAGTGGCCCAAGGCAAGACAGAAGTTTCCTGGACAGGATAGTTGATTAGAAAAGAGTCCTCTGATTGGTATCCAGTAGGTCGGTACCAGTCATAGGAAAAGCATAGTACCGAGTTTTCAGAACACAGGCATGGCTTAAGTATGGCTGGATATAGCCGTTGCATATGAATTGAAAAATACCTGAGTTTATGGATCAGGTCCATTTAAGGTACTTCCTAAAGAGGCTATTCCTTCCACCTCATATCTCACTCCCCCTTGAACAGAACAGAACAATTTGTAAATTTGTAGTTCTTTATGTTTTGATTCTTTGTACATCTTTAATGGTAACTACAGCCTTATTAATGCATTAATTAAAATATGTTTACACAGTGGCCTTTTCTAAGGAATTCTTCCTATGGGATTTGCTAGAAAGGAACGTAGAACTGTGAGACCAGGTGTCCCATATTCTAAAAAATAAGTTTTACAGATTATGAAAATAGTGACTGTTAAATATTCATTCCTTCATTTCAGTTATAAATATAAATATTATTACTACCTCCCTCCCATATATTAATTACAGCCAGTGGCTAAGTGAAAAGCTATCTATTTGCAGGTTGCCTGCAATTTTTATCATCTTTGGAAAGTCATTCAAACTAGATAGTTCATATTGAGTTTGGTCAAAAAATTGATGAAGAATTTATTATTTGAAAGGTATTTAATTTATTCTTTACCTTTGCTAGTGACTAAACACTGAAGGAGTAATTATGTAAATTTTAGCTATTTATGTTCAAATAGTTTTGATTCAATAACCAAGACTATAATCTGCTCAGTACAGAAAACTCTATCAGATGTTGTTTTCTGACATCTAGTTGCTGAGTATGATGGTGGAGTGTTCGTCAACTGCAACAGAACAGAGGTATAAGGATCCTCACTTTTTGTAATCATCTGGCTCTCTCTCACCATCTGCTGATCTGGGACATAGCATTTGTGGGTGACTCATCAAATTTAAGAAAGCTTTGAGTATGAGAATGCTGGAAAATATCACCTCTATAGATAAGGTTTTAGCACATTTAAATTCAGGAGACAACATGGTTTTGAATTTCCCAAAAGATTGTTCTCATAGGCTGAAAAACACATGACAGTGATAAGTGACATCCATTTCACTTATTCCACTTCTTTGATATGAACAGTTATTAATATTTGATATAGAGAAAGATCCTCTTCAGCATTTTCTTTGTCTGGTTTAATTTGGTTTGGTTGTTTGAAATTTATAACCCCAGATTTTCTGTGTTTTTTGAGAGAGTATAGGTATAAATCTGAAATTTATAGATGATTCATATATTTGGCAGAACACTTAATCTAGAAAATATTAAATCAAATCCTGAGATGGAGGAGATATTTTAAGATATAAAATCATACCCACAGAGAACAATGTGATGTGAAGAAATTCTAAGATATAAAATCATACACACAGAGTACAATGTGAGGTAGCAGCATCAACTCAATAAATCTCAGGTGTGTGGAGCAAATGGATTTTTGGAAGATGACTTATGTGGATTGTGGGCAAGAAACGAATCAAGATTTTAACAACAAAAACAGGTTTGCATGATTTTTCAGTATTTCCAGTGTCATAACTTGTGAGGGTTAGTATTTATGAAGAGGGCACTGAATAGTGTAATAATACTAATAGTAATAATAACTACAATAATAATAGCTACAGCTTTTATTCACAACTTAGGCTCTACTCATTGCCTCTGTCTTTTTCATTCCCTGAGATAATTCCCCATTGTATATACTATTATTATCTATTAAAAAAATCTTTATTTTCCTCTGGGATGTGATCCTGTTTGTGCAGCTTGGTTCTCCTTTTTTTTTTTTTTTTTTTTTTTTTTTTAGACACGCTGTCAATCTGTTGAGTGCAATGGTACAGTCACTGTAATCTGAAACTCCTGGCCTTAAGCAATCCTGCTCCCTTGGCCTCCCGAGTTGCTAAGATTATAGGGGTGAGCCACTGTGCCCAGCCTATGGCCTCTGTTTTGCAGTTGAAGAAACTGAAGTTCAGAGATGCTATATAACTTTTTTTTACTATAATAAATAGTAAGTTAGCTAAGAATAAGGAATCTACATTTCATTGGCTTAATTGGCACCTTATAAATAACTAGGCTATGGAATTAGTGGGCTTAAAAAAACATATTCCAGGACTAGAGAACAGAGTAAATGGGGGAAACAATTATTTGCTTAGATAGCTCACTGAAAAGGATGGAGTCTGGGAAATAGTGTCATGGCATACTTTTTTTTTTTTTTAGATGGAGTCTGCTCTGTCACCAGGCTGGAGTGCAGTGGCGCGGTCTCGGCTCAGTTCAACCTCCACCTCCCGGGTTCAAGCAATTCTCCTGCTTCAGCCTCCCAAGTAGCTGGGACTACAGGCACACACTGCCATGCCCAGGTAATTTTTGTATTTTTTAGCATAGATGAGGTTTCACCATGTTGGCCAGGATGGTCTCGATCTCTTGACCTCGTGATCCGCCCGCCTTGGCCTCCCAAAGTGCTGGGATTACAGGTGTGAGCCACTGCGCCCGGCCCATGGCATACTTCTTATATGGCAGGTGGGTGAGTAAGCAGGAGTAGGATGTCTAAGCCTGTCAACTTTGGCAGCCGACTCAACAGCTGTGTCTCATTTCTTATGTGTCGGGCTGGAACAGCTTTAAAGTAACATATTCTGGTTGCCCCAGGCCACTAGTGGGATGCGGTGGGATTAATGACAAGAAAAAAATAGTGAAAAAATACAAGATATGCTTTTATGAGCTGGCCTCTTCCCACCTTCTTTCCTAATGTTTTCTACCCCTCTGTCCTCCCTTGCTCCCATCTGACCTACTTGTTTTCAAACATGCTGTTTCTTTTGTTTAGAGACCGACTATTTATCTTGCAAACTCCTCCTTTTCTTAGAGTCAGTTGAAATGTGACTTCAGTGGCAAAGCTTCTCCTGACTACCCATTAGGGAAGGCTTCAGTGCTCAGACTGATGTTTATACAGCCCTCCATTGAAACAATAGTGTTAGAATATTGTGATTGCTTGTTTCTTTGACTTCCTACCAGATTGTATATTTATCTAAGACAAGGAGATTTTACTTTCTTTTTTGTATCTTTGTGCCTCCAGTGCCTTACACATGATACTCCATAATAAAAAATGTATTAAAGTTCAATAACTGAATAAATCAGTCATAGTTGGGAGAGAATAGTCTAGTGGCATAATAAGGACATAAGTAAAGAAGGCTTTCAGGTGAATATTCAGATATCTGCAAGTGGAGCTCACTGGAGAGAGGTGGGTGAGAATGAAAGACAAGAGTAGCTGAGTGATATTATTGTGGGAATTGTCTACAGACTACACAGCTAGGCTGAAGTTATGAATTGTACATATTGCTCAGATTATAAAACAGGCAAAACAGAAAAATGTACCAGTGATAACACAATCCAACTCTCTAGATAGCTGCTCAGAATTTTAGTGTGCTAAAAGCAGAACATCTGATTAATATTTTACAATTCCAGCTCTCAGAAGACACCAGAAGCAATAAGGGGAAGGCTGATCAGGGCCTGGCATTAACATAGTGTCTAGCAGGCATGGTGTGGAACAGACAGAAATCCTGCGAAGGGGAGACTTGGCTGTATCTTGCAATAAATGATTACTTTTATTGTTCTTGCCATTAAAATTAGGCACACATTTGTAAAAAGTCGAATGTAAAGAAATATAGAAAGATAAAAGAAATATAGCTCTTACCTTCTTTGATCCCAATTACTGCTAACATTTGTGGTATTCAGATCTTTAAAAGTAATGAATGTATGAAAAACATAAGCATTTTTCACACATTTGGGATATACGATTTGGTAATGTATTTTTTAAAATTACTATTATTTCAAGAGTCTTTTTCCCACATCTGTCTATCTATCTATCTGTCTATCTATCTATCTATCTATCTATCTATCTATCTATCTATCTATCTAATGTTTGAGACAGAGTTTCACTTTTGTTACCCAGGCTGGAGTGCAGTGGCTTGATCTCGGCTCACTGCAACCTCTGCCCCCTGGGTTCAAATGATTCTCCTGCCTCAGCCTCCCGAGTAGCTAGGATTACAGGCACCTGCCACCATGCCTGGCTAATTTTTTGTATATTTAATAGAGACGGGATTTCACCATGTTGCTCAGGCTGGTGTCTAACTCCTGACCTCAGGTAATCCACCCACCTCGGCCTACCAAAGTGTTGGGATTGCTGGCGTGAACCACCACACCTGGTCTTCCATATTATTTTAGATTCCTTTATAATACCATTTTATTAGATGTACAATATTCCATCTATGTATGTATCATAACTCAGAAATATTTACCTCTTACCGTTAGATGCTTGTTTTCAGTTTTTGCTACAATAAGTAATGCTGCAAGGAATAACTTTATTGAGGACTTAATATCTTTAGGTGTATATTCTCTGGATGGATTTCTAGAGTGAAATTATAGGCAGAGTATGACTGATAAGACTTCATACTTTCACTAAAATTTCTTTCCAGAATTACACTTCCCCTCGTGGATTACAGAAGTGATGTTTTCACTTTATGTATACACATATGTTTGTATGTCTATGTCTGAGTCTCTTTTCTGTTGCTATAACAGAATACCACAGACTGGGTAATCAATAAACAATAGAATTCTATTTGGCTCACAGTTCTGGAGGTTAGGAAGTCCAAGATCAAGTGGCCACGTTTGGTGAGGGTCTTTTTGCTGTGACATAGCATAGTGGAAGGCGTCACGTGGTGAGAAAGAGCGTGCACAAGACAAAGAGAAGAAATTAAGCTAAACTCATTCTTTCATTAGGAGCCCGCTTTCGAGATAACTAAACCATTTCTGCTATAATGGCAATAATCTGTTTATGAGGGTGGAGCGCTCATGACCTAATCACCTCTTGAAGGCCTCCCATTTCTCAGCACTATTAGAATGGCGATTAAATTCCCTCCCTTCCTCCCTTCCTTCCTTGTTCCTTCTTTTTTCCTCTCTTCTCTTCCTCTCCCCTTCCTTTCCTTTTTTTTTTTTTTTTTGGAAGGGTCTGTCTCTGTCACCCAGGCTCTAGTGCAGTAGTCTGATCTTGGCTCACTTTGGCTTTGACTTCCTGGGCTCAAGTGATCTCTCCACTTCAGCCTTCCAAGTAACTGGGACTACAGGTTCATGCTACCACACTTGGCTAATTTTAAAAAAAATTCTTGTGGAGGCAGAGTCTCATTATGTTTTTCAGGCTGGTCTTGTACTCCTGGACTCAAGCAATCCTCCCACCTCGGCCTCCTAAATTACTGGGGTTACTGGCATGAGCCACTGGGCCTGGCCCGGCAATTAAGTTTCACACGAATTTTGGAGGGGACATTGAAACCATGGCCGTATATGTACACATGTATGTATAACTGTAAATGTATACCCAATGTTTATGTTTTGGTTTGCATTTTCTTGAGTACTAAAGAGCATCTTTGATTGATTAATGGGTACAAATGTACAGTTTGATAAAAGAAATAAGACCTAGTGTTTGATCTATCAGTACGGGGATTGTAGTTTATAATTGCATTAGTCCATTCTCACGTTGCTATAAAGAAACCTGAGACTGGATAATTTATAAAGAAAGGAGGCTTAATTGGCTCACAGTTCTGTAGCCAGTACAGGAAGCATGGCAGCTTCTGTTTCTGGGAAGGCATCAGGAAACCTCCAATCATGGAAGGGAGCAGGCATCTTACATGTCAGAAGCAGCAGCAAGAGTGAGGGGTGAGGGAGGTGCTACACACTTTTAAGTGACCACATCTTGTGAGAACTCACTCACTATTTCGAGGACAGTATCAAGGGGGATGGTGCTAACTATTCATGAGAAAGCACCCCCCATGATCCAATCACCTCCCACCAGGCCATACCACCAACATTGGGGATTAGAATTCAACAGGAGATGAGGTGGGGAAACAGATCCAAACCATTTCAATTATAATGTATACTTCAAAAGAGCTAGAAGAGAGTAATTCAGATGTTTCTAGCATAAAGAATAGACAACTATTTAAGGTGATGGATATCCCAATTCCACTGATTTGATCTTTAGAAATTATATGAATGTATTAAATTATCACATGTATCCCCAAATATGTACATCTATTATGTATCATAAAAAAGAGTTTCTTTGATTACTAAAGAGTTTAAAGGTTACTAAGAGTTTAGAATACTTTTCAGTCAGCAAATTGCCCCTTTGAGACTTTTGCCCAGGATTTTTCTTAGTTCTAATTTTACCTTTTCTTGACTTATAACTATTATTTTAACAACAGAGAGGCACAAGACTTGCTCTTGCTTTGAAGTTAGCCCATTTATGTAGAATATTTCAAAATCAATTAAAATAATTACTGAAGGCTTCTAAAGATAAAAAAGTTATCTTACTCAAACTATACAAGGAAATGTTTTTTCTTTTTCTTTTGAAATAATTCCAAATGTACAGAAAAGTTTCAACAAAGGTACAATTACGTTTTCTGAACAATTTGAGTATTATGTTACCGCTATGATGCACCAATCATTTCTGAATACTTTAACATGGAATTCTGACAAACAAGAACATTCTCCCAACCACTATGCCACCATGAAAATCAGGAAACTAACATCAATCTAATACTGCCATCTGATCATCAGACTCCCTTAGATTCTTTCCATTTGTCTTAAGGATCCAGTCAAAGATTATGTGTAGCATTGGTTTCATGTCTCTTTAGTCTCTTTCAATCTGAAAGAGTTCCTCATTCTTTCCTTAACTTTTATGATCTTGACACATTTGCAGATAAATTACCCTGTATAATATCTCCCAGTTTGGATTTGTCTGATGTTTCCTTTTGATTAGATTCAGCTCATTCACATTTGACAGGAATATCATACAAATAAGGCTGTGTTCACCATGTTATCGAATGACAATGATTCTAACATCCCATTACTGGTGATGTTACCTTGAATTTTCTGAGGAAGGTAGTGTCTGCCAGTCTGCTGGGCTTCTCTACTGGCAAATTATAACTCTTCCCTTTGTAATTAATGAGTTTGTGTGTGTATGTGAAGAGTTTTGTTGTGACTCTGTACACATATCTCTGGCTTTTTTTTTTTTTGTAGAGATAGGATCTTGCTCTGTTGCCCAGGCTGGTCTCAAAACTACATCACTTCAAGCTAGTTGAAGATCCTCCTGCCTCTGCCTCCCAAATCCTCCCTCCTGGGATAGGCATGAACCACCACATCCAGCGAATGTAAACATCTCAATCCTAATCAGACTTTTACCTTATTCATTCATGTATTTATAATGGTGTGAAACTCATGAATATCTATTTTATACAGTGGATTATAGTATGATACTATGATTATTTACTTTGATGCTCAAATTATCCCAGACTTGGTCATTGGAGACTCATTATGCTGGTTTCTGTATTCTTTTGACTTGTCCCCATTATTATTTAAGACCTTCCCTTTTTTAAGCAAACAAGGCTCCAGGTTATTCTTATACTTTTCCTGTCCCAGTTCTGGAATTAGTCATTTTTCCAAGGAGCTCTGTTTACTTTTAATGGAGAGTGGTTTTTAAAAACCAAGATCTAAGCTTTTGTTCATTGCTATCTAAATATAGTTGCTTCCAAGCCCTTTCAGTGGCTGAAGCTAAACTGTATATGTGTACGTATACACACACGCGTGCGCGCGCGCGCGCACACACACACACACACACACACACTTATATATTTATTTCTCTCTATCTCTCTATATTAAGATTCATGGCCGGGCATGGTGGCTCACTCCTGTAATCCCAGCACTTTGGGAGCCTGAGTTGGGCAGATCACAAGGTCAAGAGATCGAGACCATTCTGAATAACATGGTGAAGCCCCATCTGTACTAAAAATACAAAAAAAAATTAGCTGGGCATGGTGGTGTGCACCTGTAGTCCCAGGCAGGAGGCTGAGGCAGGAAAATCACTTGAACCTCACTTGCGGAGGTTGCAGTGAGCTGAGATGGCACCACTGAACTCTAGCCTTACTACACAGTGAGACTCTGTCTCAAAAAAAAAAAAAAAGCTCATGAATTCGCAATAATATCCCCAATTCTAATAAAACACCACATGGATTTTTTTCTTCTAGTTATTTCTCTTTCTGAATTTGTAACTTCTTTTTCTAACAATGAGGACTATGGCTTCCATTATTCTCAAAAATATTTATTTTCTCAATCCTCTTATATGTAACCCATCTCAGGTCTCTGTGGCCAACGTCTTCCTCCCAGAAACACTGCTCGTCCTTCTTAGGCTGTGATGCCCTGGCCAGTACTTCTGTAACTGCCACCTACCATCCCATGCTTGACAGACACCCTAGCTCAGTTTTCCCATCCCAGGCCTCTGCTGCTACTTGCCTGAGTAGATACCTTTTTAACCCCACTGAGGCTTGGATGCCCCCTGCTGGCCCCCCCACCACATCCATCTCCTGCAAGGACATACCCTGACCCCCCTTGGACACAGGACACCAGAGCCCGAGCCACTGCTGTTGCTTCCACTCACTCTCCCTTTGCCTCCATCTACACGAATGCCTACTGTCCTCAGCCCAGCCTAGTTTCCTTTGGATGGAATTGCTCAGGAAGGAAGGAGGGCAGGTAGGAAGGAAAGAAGCAATGGAGTTTCTCAACATCTGCTTTCTTCATTTTTCTCTCACTTTCATATACCTGACATCAACTAAAATATAAAAAAATCAATAAAACAACTTTCTTCTCTCTCTTTGTAAACTATCTGCACTACTTTATAACTTTTCTTCTGCTAGATCAATTCTTTGTTTGGAAAATCAATTTGTATTATCTGAATTCTTTAGATTTTTTACCTTGCTTTGCTTCTGCATATAAAGAGAAGGAACTTTAGGAGATGACCCAGCAAGTAAGAATCCTCAGTCCTTACAAGAGCAAGGATGGAGTAGTGGCTAATGTATTTCTTTTATTCCTCTCATGGTCAATTTTTCTGACATTTGTGTGATTGCTAGAGAAAGAGAAACTAACAGAGGAGAGAAAGAAAAAGGACTCAAGGGTATAGGTGGAGAATGAGGAGAGAGGAATACACTGGAACAGAAAGCAAGAGCGAGTTTTAAGAAGGAGGATGTGGTCAACAGACATAACGATACAGAATAGTTGTGTAAGATGAGAAAAACAACAAATAAACAAGCTGGGATTGTTGTCAGTAAGAGTGTCCATTAAGCATTTATCAAACTTCATTGTTTAGTGCTTTATATACTATCCCTACTTAGTTCTCACATTAATTCTGTGAAATCATATTATTATTATTCTGATTTACAGATTAGGAAGTGGAGACTTACTAAGAATTGTGCCTAAGATCACACCACTGGGATGAGATCAGATCTAGGTTTTTCTTCCTCTAAATCTGAAGTATTTCACCGCCATGATTCATGATTCATTGCATTGTGAGGAATAAGGAAATATTTCAGGAGCTAGGTTACACAAAAAGCTGCTTTTGAAGTACTGAGCTCTCCAGTATGATTTATTTAAGCAGACATTAGATAACCATCTACTAGGCATGTTATAAAAAGAATTCCTAAACTAAATGGGAGGGAACATGTAAGGTTCTTTTGGAACACTGTAATTGTTGGATTTGGGAGTTTTCCCAAAGAAGTAAACTTTGAAACTTTCCTGTTAATAGAAGGCGCCAGATTGCCATTTCAGATATCTCATATTCATTTTTTTTTTTTTTTTTGAGATAGAGTCTTGCTCTGTCTTCCAGGCTGGAGTGCAGTGGCTTGATCTTGGCTCACTGCAATCCCCGCCTTCTGGATTCAAGTGACTCTCCTACCTCAGCTTCCTAGGTAGCTGGGGTTACAGGCACCCATCAGTAGGCTCCGCTAACTTTTTTGGTATTTTTAGTAGAGCTGGAGTTTCACCATGTTGGCCAGGCTGGTATTGAACTCCTGAGCTCAAGGGATCCGCCCACCCTGGCCTGCCAAAGTGCTGGGATTACAGGTATGAACCACTGTACCCAGCCACGACATCTCATATTCTTTTAAGTGATATAATGCATATATCTGTCTATCATATCTGCAGTCATTTTGTATTTTTATATAAATTATATCTACATATGGATTTTTAAATAAGAGGTACAGATCATCAATGTTCAGATATTGGTTTAAGGGGAATGTTTAACATTAATGTGCTGGGGCTATAAAATTCTGAATAAGGAAAAACAATCTATATTTATATTTCTAGATACATTTTAGTTTAACATATGTTTGACTAAATTTGCAGAAGATTAAGTGTTTTAAGGATCCTTGTATGTTTCTGTGCTCATAACCTTCATAATTTAGATAATGGTGAGTGATTAGTGGCCACACACTCACCAACACATGTAGCTGCAAAGACCTCTGCCTTCCTGTAAGTGGCAATTTATTTAGTTAATTTGAAGCATATTCTGGATTCATTGCTCATCTACTGACTGTGTGCTGTGTTCAGCACAGGTCAAGACAGTAATATAATACAAATATAAAAGACAATTATGGTGCTATCCAAACCGATCAAATCAATGCAAATAGCTAATTTCGACTTGCAAGTTCAACAGATACTATTTATGTGATCTGTCAAATACATTTAAAAGATATCCAATAATAGTCGTTCGTAATGTATAGATAGTAATTTCTTGAGGGCACAGACTGTATGTTATTCATCTTTTCGTCTGCAGCGATTCCGACAAATCCTGGTATAAAATAAGTGCTCAATAAGTGTAGGCATATACACATTTGTGATTTGGATTAGTGACTAATCTCACCTTGTGACTATCAATAATTGTGTGTTTTGATTTGTAATGTAAAATGAATCTACTAGGAGGTTTTTTCCATTGAATTTGATTTAGTCATGTGTTTAATGACTTTTAGGGAAATTTAGTAAAACATGTATCAGTTTGTCATTTTAGTAGAGGTATTAAATTTTATTGTTTAATAATATTACCAAATCACAATGTAAAAACAGTCGTAGGATGTCTAAAAATTCTTTCTGAAGGTAAGACAAAATTTTAGGCTTGAAAGAAGTTGAAAAGTGTAAACATTGTTCCCATTTCCTTGGGGCCCACCCTGTAGGCTGGGCTGAAGGTTATAGGTGGTTTTAGTGACATCATGGGGGCTTCCTAGTGGAAAATTGGGAAGAAAGGGGAGAGTAGAGGTGGGGGCCAGAGGAGGGGCAGGGTGCCAGGAGCAACTGAATATTATCTTGTTAATCTCCCTGATACCTCCACTACTTGTGTGCGCTCTCTCTCTCTCTCTCTCCTTCTCTTTCTCCCTCCCTACCTCTCTCTGTCTCTTCTCCAGTCTCAAGAAAACAAACACCTTAACCACAGGAGTTTGTCATCCTCTCAACTCTATTTGGGGAGGGATTGGGGGAGGAGGAGCCTGGCATTTCTGGGGTTCCCAAGCAAGGAAAAACACAGGGGTCCATCTACAGTCAGTGCAGCTCAATCATTGTGCAAATGAGGCCTAGAGGGGCTGAGACCCCGACCAAGTGATCTCTGCCTGTGAGCCAGGCACCCTTGTTACTTCTGGCAAAGAGAAGATGATCTGATTTCTTTGGGAAGAGGCACCACTTACTTTCCCAGCTTTGGCCCAGAGGGGAGTTCTTTTACTGCTTTGTGAAGGGCATTGGATAGAGAGACAGAACTAGGCACTGGAGCTGGGGGGCCTCTCCTGAAGCCCTGATTGAATGCCCAGGGCCCAGGAGATTGGGACAATGATGTTTTCTTTAAGGTAGCCCTAAGTCCAATAGTGACCTAAGCTGAATTTGTCCTGGATATCTGTCCAGCCTCAGTTGGCCAACCTGTCCCCCAAGGAAACTCATTGTTAGAATTCTGAACTTTAGTCTACCACTGCAAAATCCCTTTAGGCCTCAGGGTTTGCATGAGAATTGCTATATTCACTCTTCCTCCAGTCCTGTATAACTAGGGTCATGCTCTTCTGTAAGATGGCAGGGTAAAGCTATATAAATATTTTATTATAAAATATTTCAAACATTCAAAATGTTATAAATAAATTCATTACCAAATCTCATCTACTCATGGGTCAGGTCTATCTATTTTGACATTATTTACTTTAGATTCTTTTTTTAACTTTTAGGTTCAGGGGTTCATGTGTGGGTTTCTTATATAGATAAATGGCATGTCACAGAGGTTGTATGTACAGATTATTTCATCACTCAGTAATAAGTGTAGTACCCGATAGGTAGCTTTTTGATTCTTTCCCTCCTTTCCCTCCTCCCCTCCCTCACCCTCAAGTAGGCTTTGGTGTCTATTGTTCCCTTCATTGTGTCCATGTGTACTCATTGTTTAGCTCCCACTTAAAAGGGAGAACATGCAGTATTTGGATTTCTGTTCTTGTATTGGTTTGCTTAGGATAATGACTTCTGGGTCCATCCATGTTGCTGGAAAGGACAGGATCTTGTTCCTTTTTATGGCTACATAGTATTCCATGGTATGTATGTACCACATTTTCTTTATCCAGTTTATCATTGATGGGATTTAGGTTGATTCTATGTCTTTGCTATTGTGAATCATGCTACAGTGAACACATGCATGCCTGTGTCTTTATGGTAGAATGGTTTATATTTCTTTGGGTGTATACCCAATACTGAGATTTCTGAGTTGAATAGTACTTCTGTTTAAAATTCTTTGAGAAATTGCCACACTGCTTTCCACAATGGCTGAACTAGTTTACATTCCCACTAGCAGTGTATAAATGTTTCACTTTCTCTACAACCTTACCAACGTCTGTTATGTTTTGACTATTTAATAATAACCATTCTGACTGATGTGAGATGGCATCTCATTGTGGTTTTGATCTACATTTCTCTATTGATTAGTGATGTTGAACATTTTTTCATATGCTTGTTGGCCTTGTGTATGTCTTCTTTTGAAAAGTGTCTGTTCATGTTCTTTGGCCATGTTTTAATGGGGTTACTTCCTTTTTGCTTGTTAATTTAAGTTCCTTATAGATGCTAGATCTTAGAGCTTTGTCAGATGTGCAGTTTGCAAATATTTTCTCCCATTCTGTAGGCTGTTCATTTACTCTGTTATGAGTTTGTTTTGCTATGCAGAAGCTCTTTAGTTTAATTAGGTCCCATTTGTTAATTTTTGTTTTTGTTACAATTGCTTTTGGTTTCTCTGTCATGGAATCTTTGCCAGGGCCCATGTCCAGAATAGTATTTCCTAGGTTATCTTCTGGGTTTTTTTAGTTTTAGGCTTTATATTTAAGTATGTAATCCATCTTGAATTGATTTTTGTATATAGAATAAGAAAAGTGTCCAGTTTCAGTCTTCTTCATATGGCTAGCCAGTTATTCCAGCAGCATTTATTGAACAGAGAATCCTTTGGCCATTGCTTGTGTTTGTCAGACTGGTTGAAGACCAGATGGTTATACGTGTGCAGCCTTATTTCTGGGCTCTTTAGTCTGTTCCATTGGTGCATGCACCTGTTTTTGTACCAGTACCATGCTGTTTTCATTACTGTAGCTTTGTAGTACAGTTTGAAGTCAGATAATGTGATGCTTCTAGCTTTGTTCTTTCTGCATAGGATTGCCTTGGCCATTTGAGCTCTTTTTGATTCCATATGAATTTTAAAATAGTTTTTCCTAAGTCTGTGTAGAATCTCATTGGTAGTTTAATAGGAATATTATTGAATCTGTAAATTACTTTGGGCAGTATGGATATTTTAACAATATTTATTCTTCCTGTATATGGGCATGGAATGTTTTTCCATTGGTTTGTGTCATCTCTGATTTCTTTGAGCAGTATTTTTAAATTCTTATTGTAGAGATCTTCTGCCTTTCTGGTTAGCTGGTAAAACACCTGGTATTCCCAGGTATTTTATTGTTTCTATGGCTATTGTAAATGACATTGTGTTCTTCATTGGGCTCTCAGCTTGGACATTGTTGGTGTATAGAAATGCTACTGACTTTTAGGTCGGGCACGGTGGCTCACGCCTGTAATCCCAGCACTTTAGGAGGCCTAGGCAGGCAGATCATGAGGTCAGGAGTTCGAGACCAGTCTGACCAACATGGAGAAACCCTGTCTCTACTAAAAATACAAAATTAGCCAGGTGTGGTGGCACATGCCTGTAATCCCACCTGCTCAGGAGGCTGAGGCAGGAGAATCTGTTGAGCCCAGGAGGCGGAGGTTGCAGTGAGCTGAGATCGTGCCATTGCACCCAGTCTGGGCAACAAGAGTGAAAATCTGTCTCAAAAAATAAAGAAAGAAAGAAAGAAAGTAAAAGAAAAAGAAATGCTACTGACTTTTATATATTGATTTTATATCCTGAAACTTTGCTGAAGTGGTTTGTCACATCTAGGAGCTTTTAGGCAGAGGCTATAAGGTTTTCTAGGTAAAGAATCATATATGCAAACAGAGGTAGTTTGACTTCCTCTGTTCCATTTAAATGCATTTTATTTCTTTTTCTTGCCTGATTGCTCTCGCTAGGACTTTCTTCTTTATAAATTTTTTTTTCTGCAATTAAACATACATATAAAGCTAAAGTTTTATGACTATCTCCCACTGATTCCATTTCCATCTTTCAGCCCCTGAAGAAACAGTTATCCTAAATTAGTGGTTGTTATTACCATGGATGCTGTTGATTAATTATTATTACTCTCCATACATTATATAGAATATTGTTTTTCATACTTCTAAAATTTATATAAATGGCACTATATATATAATTTTACAACGTTTCTTTTTTTTTTTTTTTTAAAAAAAAGTCTTGCATTGTCGCCAGGCGCCAGGCTGGAGTACAGTGGCTCAATCTTGGCTCACTGCAATCTCCGCCTCCTGGGTTCAAGCAATTCTCCTGCCTCAGCCTCCCTAGTAGCTGGGACTACAGGCGCATGCCACCATGCCCAGCTAATTTTTGTATTTTTTAGTAGAGACGGGGTTTCACCATGTTGGCCAGCATGGTCTCAATCTCTTGACCTCGTGATCTGCCCACCTCGGCCTCCCAAAGTGTTGGGATTACAGGCGTGAGCCATCGCACCCAGCCTACAACTTTTCTTTAACCTAACACTTTGAGATTTATCTATGTTGATACTTACAGCTTTACTTCACTTCCTTTAGCTGCTATTATATATATCCAATTATATGAATCATTAGAGGGATTGCAATAATTGTTCAACTTTCCCTTCTACTTTGTACATTTTTAAATCTAAAATGCTCCCAGATTACTTAGCAGCATAGCCATAGAGGTTATTCAGTTATCAACAAATACATCAAATGCATCTGTTCAAGTAATATTGATATAGTGCGTTCCAGCTTGTCAAACCTCATGTATCTGTGCAGAGATAGATACAACATGGGTGTAGTATGAAGAAGACAGATACACAAAACGAGCAATGAGTCTGCAACCACAGCTGTATGATGTTTGGAGATTTATGTTGTGCTTTAGGATCAGGGAGGAGGGACTGAGGCAATGAAAATGGAAAAATGCAATTAGGGAAGCCTGCACAGAGGAAATGGTGACACTTGAACTGCTTTTGAAAGAATGAATTTCCAGGGAGCCAAGTGGAGAATAACTACCTTTATAAAGGGATGAGTTTGTGTAAAGAAGGGCAGGGGGGTTTGAAAGGGAATAGTATGATCAGCAAACTGTAAGTACATTGGTCAGCACAGTAAACTGAGGGAGAAAATCTCCTGCCTATCATAACTTTTCTTCCCTCAGAATTGAATTGAATAAATGGTACCCACTCCTCATATATAGGACTTGTGGTGGCTTTTTGTAACCACTGAAAAATATGAGCGTATGTGTCCATTCTCATTGAAATGGTTTAATAAAACTCTCTTCTGCATTCCATTCTTCAGGGGTTTAAAGTGTTGTCTCTGGGGTCCAGCAGACTTGTATCTGAAATCCTGCATTGCCACACTTGCAGGTATGTGACCTTAGGCAGGTTACTTTTCTTAAGTTCTCAGTTTCCTTCTCTGTGAATTGGGATAACAGTAGTTCCCTGCAAGCTATGGACTCAATGTGTCTCCCCCAAATTTATATGTTGAAACCTAAGCCTCAACGTGATAGTATTTGGAGATTGGGTCTCTGGATGGTGATTAGGTCTTTAGGGGAGAGCCCTCATGAATGGGATCAGTGCCCTTATAAGGGCTGAAGAGACCAGAGTTCTCTCCTTCTACCATGTGAGAACACAGCTAGAAAGTGTCATCAATGAACCAGAAATCTGTTGGTGCCTTGGTCTTGGACTTCCCAGCCTCTGGAATTGTTAGAAATAAATTTGTGTTGTTTAAAAGTTACCCAGTGTATGGTATTTGGTTATAGTAGCCCAAACCACAGGCTCTGCAGGCATTTCCCATTCCTGGGCTGGCAGGACTCACACTTGGCAGGGCTTTCGTAGACATAGTAGGCAAGACTGTGGAGTTCCTGGTGCTCCTGAACTGTGTTTGACCAACAAAGGGGATGGGCTACTTGATACCGTAGTGTTACAAATTTGAGGGCCAAATGTTTATAGAGATTTCATGAAAACAGTCTTTTTTGTTCAAAAAAGTTTCCGGAAAAGCTAGTTAAGCAATGTGAAACAACTTTCTTCAGTGACAATAGGATCTCTCAAAGACTTTAATGAGTATTTTGAATCTCAAAGAATGAGGTGATGGTGCACAGTATTTTCCAAGCTTATTTTATCAGAGAATGTCCTTTTCAGGGTACTTCTTTTACTCTCTTCCTGAACAGTAATGCTTCAAAGAACAGAGCTTGGGAGTTGACTTAGACTTCATTCAGTGCCAGGACATAAAGCAAATTCTAAGATCTTTGGATCTTCTGATTTGATTTTTTCCCTGGAGGTAACACAAAAAATGCATTATAGGAATCATGTTTGTTTTGTGAGATGTTAATTAATCTCCAAGTATTTGTGATGCCTTAGAAAAATAGTATCTCTGGGGTCAGGCATGGTGGCTCACGCCTGTAATAGCAGCACTTTGGTAGACTGAGGCAGGTGGATCGCCTGAGGTCAGGAATTTGAGACCAGCTTGGCCTACATGGTGAAGCTTATCTCTACTAAAAATGTAAAAATTAGCCTGGTATGGTGGTAGGCACCTATAATCCTAGTTACTTGGGAGGCTGAGGCAGACGAATCGCTTGAACCTGGGAGGCAGAGGTTGCAGTGAGCCGAGATCACACCATTGCATTCCAGCCTGGATGACAAGAGTGAGACTTCATCTCCAAAAAAATAAAAAAGAAAAGAAAAATAGTATCTCTGGTTTTATTAGTCTATTATGACTCTATTTTCGCATCCTAAATTTTTCCTAAGTCTTTCTTGAATGTGTTGGATGTTTTTAAATTATGAATAATTTAAAAAGTTACTATGTGTTTTATAAATATAGCATTCCTTATTTGCCCTCAAATTTCTTGGCTCAGACTTCAAGTTGAGCCTGATTTGAGTGTTGTAGGACTCTCTATTTTTGCAGGGTCAGATGTGAATCCCTTATCAACTCAGTAAATCAAATGATTAAAAAAATTCTGAATATTCTAAATTTCTCTGTTCTGGGATATCAATAATGGTATGGTTTTAATGAGAAAATCACAAGGGAGTATATGTTACATATCAATAATAAATGACAAAATGTGATCTTTTACTATTTATAGGTTAGGAAATGTTCCTTTTTTGCTTCCATAAAGGACTTGAGAAATTTAGAAGCAAAGATGCATTTTCAATACCACTTTTAGGCAGAAAGAAGATAATCAACATCACCACCAATAAACTATACAAGAGGGAGAAATAAGTGTGCCGAAATATAGGTTAATGTTACAGCAATCAAAATTAAATTAGGTTCAGGTCTTCCTGGAAGCCAGCGGAAGACAAAAGGAGCAGGGCAGGGACAAAGCATTATGAGGTTATAACATAGATCTTTAATTGGCAAAGGTATTTCTTTGAGGGTTTAGCAAATGAGATAAGAATACATTGCTCCGTAGTGAACCAACTAGGTCCGGGGTTAGAATTATGAATTTCCAGAAGAATGAAAGTCTCACTGTATACCACTTGGGCTTTTACAACTTTGGGCAGAAAAATTCACTCAGTGGAAGAAGGTTTTCTTAAAAATTACCCCATTATATTGCTTTATATCCTTATGGTGAGCAATCTCATGGAGGCTGTGGACCAAAGAGCCAGGAAGTACCATAGATTGAATTAAATCAATGTCGTTTCACCACTGATCATTGCTGGAAAGACATCTTCAGCCTTTTTAGATGCATGGGTCAAAAAGGCATCCCCTTGGTGCATCTCTTTGCATGCTGTATCATTATCTATCTATCTGTGTATCTATCTATCTGTCTGTCTGTGTCTGTCTCCCTCCCTCCCTCCCTCTCTCTCCCTCTCTCTCTCTCTCTCTCTCTCTCTCTATATANTATATATATATATATATATATATATATATATGTATTTCACACCATAAAAGCAATTTAGAAACGAAAGTCCTGAGGCTGCCACACTGTTTCCCTGTCCAGAACTCATTTCTGTGTCACTCCTGGCCCCTTGAATGTCCTAACTCCTGGGCTGTACATGCAGCTAGGCAGTATTCTTATGTCTTCTTGAGATCCTGAAGGATACTGTTCCCTGGTGCTCCTTTCTACAAACTGCTAATACTTTGGGGTTTAGAGTCATCTGCTGATAAGTATTTTCTCAAGTAGACACATGAGTCCAATACTTTGATGCACTTTAAAAATGATGTTTTTCAGCCAGGCGTGGTGGCTCACACCTGTAATCCCAGCACTTTGGGAGGCTGAGATGGGTGGATCACCAGGACAGGAGTTAAGACCATACTGGCCAACATGGTGAAACCCCATCTCTACTAAAAATAGAAAAATTAGCTGGGCATGGTGGCATGTGCCTGCAATCCCAGCTACTCAGGAGGCTAGGGCAGGAGAATAGCTTGAACCTGGAAGGCAGAGGCTGCATTGAGCCAAGATCGCGCCACTGCAGTCCAGCCTGGGTAACAGAGGGAAATTCTGTCTCAAAAAAATATATATATTTTTCAAAAAGCCAGTCATTATTTATGTACAGGAGAGGCAGAAAATGCATGAGGGAAGGAGGAGAAGGAACTCTGGTAGTGGCACTCACCCTCTCCTTTGTGGTCCGCTCTGGCCCCAAATATTCACATCATACTCATTAAGACAAGAGCATGCAACCAACTGGTCATACCTGATGCAATGTAATACTGATTCCTTAGGTTTCTGGAGTATGCCACTTGGAGGTCTCAAGCCCCATCTCAAGTGGCTTATCAGAAATTCCAACAACTTACAGTCTCCCCAAGAGGACTTATGGTAAATGTAGCCTTCTCCATTTAATTGCATTTCCAGTGATGTTTTAATGCCTCTTATTGATTGGTGCTCCAGTCAGGTTCCCAGCTGGCCTACCCTTTGATCTGGCCTTAGTAGACCTCAATGAAACTTTCTATGGGATCTTTTGCATATACATCTATCAACCTTTGGCTGTACTGGAAGCTACAGAAATCAATCAGATTCTAAGCAAAGCCTATAGTGAAGCTACATTTCAGCAAATGAAACATGAAAATCCTTGCCTGGGGAAAGTGTGGAAGAAACTTGGCATTTTTGCCCCTCAATTGCTTCGTAGTTGCACTTTTGACCATGGAAAAGAAACAGAAATTTTTGCAGTTTAAAAACCAAGTAATGTGTGCACAGAAGCATGCACAGGATAATCTAGCACTGAACTATTTCCCTCACATTATGGTGAGGACCACCTAGAGTGTGTTAAAGGCCCCTATAGGCCCTATAAGTCAACATGCCATTTTTAATGAATAGTGTTTGTATGCTGGGAAAAGTTGTCATATCTGGGAAATGCAAAGTGGGTGAGCGTTAGAAAAAAAAAAAAAAGAATATTGGTAAGAAATTTTAATTACTTGACAGTGTTTTAGTTGTGAAACACCTCATTATCATATGATCTGTCATCCATCATTGCCTTTTAACCTCCCTTTATCATTAGAAAATTCAAATGGTTTGGTGTTAGAAACAAAAGGTATAAATACACTTTGGTAGATTTGGAGAAGTGAAGAAACTGGGCTGTGCATCTTTACCTAGTCAAGAAGAGACTTGTTGATATGGTTTCGCTGTGTCCCCACCAAAACCTCATTTTGAATTATAACCTCATAATCCCCATTCAATTACCAGTGGGAGGTAATTGAATCATGCGAGGGTGGTTTCCCCCATGTTGTTCTTGCGATAGTGAGTTCTGATGAGATCTGCTGGCTTTATAAGGGGCTTTCCCCCTTTAGCTCAGCACTTCTCCTTGCTGCCACCATGTGAAGAAGGACATGTTTGCTTCCCTTTCTGCCATGATTGTAAGTTTCCTGAGGCCTCCCTAGCCCTGCAGAACTGTGAGTTAAACCTCTTTCCTTTATAAATTACCCAGTCTTGGGCATGTCTTTATTAGCAGCATGAGAATGGACTAATGTTTTCACATATCCAATTTTTCCTAATATTTTCCCTAAATATACAGCTAGAATTTCAGGAGACACAAAAGGTCTATTTTTCAGTGTATGTATCAAATTGGCTGATAATTAGGTGGTGGTGTATTCATGAGAGACCAGAATGTTTTCACTCATCTGCTTATTTATCCCCTTACCCATCCATTTCTCTCTTTATTCTTCATTCCTGCATACTGTGGTGCTCTCTGTGGCAGCTGTCAAAACAAAACTCTTATGACATAGACCTTGCTCTTACAGAACCCACAGCTGAATGCGTGTCATAGACTCATTAATGACAGAGCATATGCTGTTTCAAAGCATGTGAGTCCAATTGCTTGGAGAGAACTAGAAGAGAGTAACTTTCTTCAAGGGATTAAAAAACGTAAGGGATGTGTAGGGAGTTGAAGAGGGGAGGCAAAAAGTCTTCTTGGGGCAGAAAATACATATATCCTTGAAGATATATGTGTATATGTGATTATAAAAATAGTATCGAATGAAGATTATTTGGAAAATGTGGATATCTTAGTCGGTTTTGTACTTCTATAACAGAACATCACGGACTGAGTAATCTATAAGAAACAGAAATTTACTTCTCACAGTTCTAGAGGCTGGGAAGTCTGAGATCAAGGGACTAGCATTTGGTGAATTGAGAGTGTAAGAGAGATAACAAGAGATGAAATGCACAGGCTCAAGCCCTTTTATAATCTGCATAAATGCATTAATCCATGAGGGCTGCACTCTTACGACCTATACGCCTCCCATGAGGCCCCACTTTCCAATGCTGCTGCATTGGGAATTAAGTCTCTAACACGTGCTTTTCAGGGACACATTCAAACCACAGCAGTGGGCACATTAAAAAAAAAAAAAGAATGAATGAAAGCCTGATTCCCTAACTTGGGAAGTCCACACTCTTCTTATAATGTAGTTACTGCAGTAATCACTAGTGGCTGATTACAGTTGATGAGCTGAAACCTATTGGTTATCTCTGTAGTCTGACCCTTTCACTTGTTAGAAGTAGAAACCAAGGCCCTGGGTTGGGGACTCGGGGGTCATAAAAAAAATGTCTACTGACACACGATGAGTTAATAGCTCAGCTGGGACCAAACCCTTTGTTTTACTTCTAATGTGAGGTTCTTTCTGCTCTACTACAAGAACAGCTTCAAATAAACTTTCAGCCAGAAAAAAACTGTGTGGAGCATATTCCAGAGCTTGGTATCTGATCCCTGTAGTTTCCGTAATTGTCCTGCATTTTCTGGGGTCTTTATGATGAACTGATATCAGAAAGTGAAGGTGTGTATGTAACTTGAAGGTGACTTCAGAGTGCGGTTAATCTCCTGTGTACAATGAGTTTTTTAAAAGATTCATTTTATTGAAAGTGGAGGCAATGTAGAGCGGTGAGCCTATTTGAGTGCAATGGCACTTTTAAGGGAATCAGGTCCAGCCAATTTCTGATTCCGAAAGGCTAAATTCTATTAGGCATTAAAACTCAAATTTCAGGCACCTTGCACTGATGAACACAGGGAACATCTGTAGCAAGTTTCTAGCATTATAACCTCTGAATACTGATTACTGTAGGAAGAGCTAGGCTGCAATGCTAACAGACTAAAATAATGAAACATTTGTTCCTAAAAATGCATAAGTGCCTTTCTTGTAACTTTCAAGTGGACTGAGAGGATGTTGATAAATACAACCTGTATGTTTTCAGTTGATTTTGTTGCTCCAGAGTATCTATAGGCTTAATAATAGACATGCTAATATAAAGTACCTACATAGTGGAAGGTCTCTTTCCCCTCCTGAATTTCCCCTCTGGGGTCCCCCTCCACCCAGTGTGGAAGCTGACTTTCCTCTCCTAAATTCCACCTTTCTAAATTCTCTCACTCAGTGTAAGGGAAGTTTTCCTTCTCTAGTTTTCTCCGTCTGGGAACCCTTCTCACTCAGTGTAAAAGCGGATTTTCTTTCATTCAGTGTGAAAGCTAGCTGTTTCTTTCTCTCTCCTCCTTTTTCTCTCTCTGCCTAAATAAATCACTTTTCTGCAACACTTTGAGGGTCTGGTATTTATTTCACAAACCATTTAATTGTGCATCAACCACATTCCAGACATTTTATGTACATTATTCCAATCCTTATAGTAACCCTGAAAATCAAGAGTATTTTCTTCATCTTACAGAAGAGAACATGAAAGTTCATAGAGGTTAAACACCTTGCTCCATCCTCCTTTTCTCTTCCCCTTGCCTGGCCATCGTGGCTCAGATTATGAACTCAGCTTCACTAGCTGGGTTGAATGTACCCACGTGGCCTGACCTGTTTTGTGAACTGATGTATATTCTGAGAGGTGGCTATTATCCAACTTGTTGGATTTGTGGTTTCAGCCATTTCTAGTTTGTTCTGCCCACCAGTTCTTCCCGACCAGACAGGCAATTAGAAGGAAAGATTGATGCTCAGAATAACAGGAGTCGGGGAAGAGGGCAGGAATTTATCCTTGAGGGTTAAGAGGCCAGGAATTGATCTGATGTGATGACAGATTTTAGGAGGATATGTGGGGATTGGCTTAGAGGGCAGACTATGGGTGAAGAAAGGATAAAAAAATGGGTGTTAGGACTTTTGTTGTTCTTGGAAGTTCCATAATTAAACTTGGCTAAGCTAAGTAAAGGAGGCCAGTGCTTGGGTGTCTTCTCATAGTATTCAAAGACAGGAGTGCTACGCCTCTTGCTGATAACCTGGAGCTAGGAATCTGAATAGGACTGTTATTCTTCACATCTTTCTTCTGTGCTTCTTTCTGTCTTTCTATTTTCCTCCCCTCCAGCTGGTGGTCCACAGGGCAGGAAGCATGGGCAGGAAGATTGCCTTAGTGTTGGGGTTTAGGGGAGCCTTTAGCTTTCCTGAGAGGATTTTTTTTAGGTTTTTGGTTTATTACTCTCTTAAGAATGAGAGAGGAGACCACAGTGCAGTGCATTTGTGAAATAAATACCAGACCCTCAAAGTTTTGCAGAAAAGTGATTTATTTAGGCAGAGAGAGAAAAAGGAGGAGGACAGAGAAAGAAACAGCTAGCTTTCACACTGAAAGAAAAGCCGCTTTACACCGAGTGAGAAGGGTTCCCAGACGGAGAAAACTAGAGAAGGAAAACTTCCCTTACACGGAGTGAGAGAATTTAGAAAGGTGGAATTTAGGAGAGGAAAGTCAGCTTCCACACTGGGTGGAGGGGGACCCCAGAGGGGAAATTCAGGAGGGGAAAGAGACCTTCCACTATGTGGGAGGGGATTTTAGAGAGCTGGAAATCCAGTGTGGGTGAAAGAGCAGGGGAATTTATCCTGGGAGAAATTCCCACCTCCCCTAGTTGCTCTGGCCAATGAAAGGAGTTCCTTTAAATTTTTGCTGGGGTGATTCACTTTTAGTTCCCCGCGCCAGCGAAATTTAAACATAAACCGTTAAATCTCCTGGATGGAGAGAGAAGGGAGGCGGGCATGGCGCTGGGAAGGTCTTGCCCTTAAAACTACGCCCCCTTGTGGACCCGGAAAGAGAACACATTAGTCTTATATGCGGGAGATACAGTAACTAAGACAACTAGTCTTTGGGTTTTCACTCTTGCATTTTCTTTCTTTCCCTTGTTTTCTTCTCTTTGCTCCCTGCTCCCCTGTCAAGTCCCACAGCTTTCAGGAATAAATAATCAAAGCATCACGGGTCAGGTGTTAACCCCTAAACCAACTGTGGCATGGCAGTAACACCTGTTAGAAACATGGCAGGTTTTGCTGTCATCACGTCGATGGGGTGAGGAGTAGCAATTTCTAGGAAAGTGGTGCAGGAAAGACAGTTCTAAAGCAACTACCCTCAAAATCCAGAATCTGATAGAACCAGGCCAAAGGTCCAGTAAGAATAGTAATCAATATGGTGATTATGTGCAATAATTGAAACAGCCAACTTTTACTGAGCCCAGCAAGTACTGTGCCAAGTGTTTTGTATACATTATCTCCTTTAATCATCACAACTCTTAAGAGGTAGGTAGTAGTATTCTTATTTTATAAGTCAGAAACCAAGCTTAGCATATCCTGTACGGTTAACTGCTATACATACTGCCTTACATAATGATTGGCCAATCTTTACAGAAGTATAACATGAGGACAGGCACGGTGGCTCATGCCTGTAATCCCAGCACTTTGGGAGGCCGAGGCGGATGAATTACCTGAGGTCAGGAGTTTGAGATCAGCATGGCCAACATGGTGAAAACCCATCTCTATTAAAAATACAAAAATTAGCCGGGCATGGTGGCGGCCTGTAATCCCGGCTACTTGGGAGGCTGAGGCAGGGGAATTGCTTGAACCTGGGAGGCGGAGGTTACAGTGAGCTGAGATTGTGCCACTGCACTGCAGCCTGGATGATAGAGTGCCACTACGTCTCAAAAAAAAAAAAAAAAAAAAAAAAAAGTATAACATGAGATGACTGAGGAGATTTATTACATGCTAGTACAAATTAACTCTTTCCAATACTCTTTTGTTATCAGCAAAGCAAACGAAGCAAACGGTTGCTACAAAGCAAAGGGCTATGTGAGGTATGTTGATATGCTTTGTGATCATGCAAAGTGTTTTCTTATTTCTGTCCCAGTTGTATAAAGTGAGACACAGATATACAAAGTCACTTACAGAAAGTCCAATGTAAACCCAAAGCCAAAGTGAAGAATACAAATGAAAATACATTTCAGATTTCTGATTACCCAGATTTTCTGATGCTCCTACCTCTTTTCACTTGACTAGCTAGAGAGAGTTTCTTTTCTAGAAAAGAAAAATGTGACTATGGTTCTGAATAATAACTGATACCTTCTGCATTGTTTTATGATGCTGGAAGGGAATTGACAATATATAAAATTTTAGAAAACCATGAAGAAGAAAGGCATTTTATAACCTTGGACATAGCAGCAGCACGTCAAGAAATATATTTATCTCAATTTGATTTAACACAATATGATTTTACCAAAGAGCAAGAAAAGGATAAACTAGGATGGTTGTACCCTTGACTCTGTTATGACTATAGTCTCACTGACCAAATATTAGCGTATCTAAGGGAGTGTGATGATTTGAACCCCCAAGAGCTTAATTCTGTCCCTGCATCTCATCTGTTTATTATTTGCAGCATTTTTTAGCCTTGGGTGTTTCCTCCTTTATGAAATGAAAATATTAATAACAACTACCTTCACTATCTCACAAGTTTACCTTGCAAATCAAATGAGATAATTTATTTGAAAGCACCATATAGACACTAAAAGTATTACACAGTTTTTATCTTTTATAATTAGTACTTCAGAAATTCAAAAACTATAGAGAATTATAAAATGAACACTCTACATCTACCTAACAGCCTAAGAAATAACAGATTGCTAATTTCAAGCCCTTCTCATCTCACCTTTATATACATTTCCCTGATCCAATTACTCACCTTTTGTCTCTGTAATTAATGATCTCGAATTTATTTAGCATTCCCAAAGCTAAATAATTAATACATAATTAGAAATAATTTTGTAACATATCTATATCTCTATGCAATACATAAGCAACCCTTGTATACACAGCATTTGAAACATAATATAAATTATATCATGCTGGGGGCATTCTTCTGCCACCTGCCTTTTTCACTCAAATTATTTTTGCAGATTTTGTCCATGTAACATGATCATAGCTCATTTGTTTTCAGTCTTGTATAGTATTCCATTATACAAACAATCCATAGACTTATTCATTCTCTCATTATTAAAAAAATGACTTGCTTTTTGTTTTCTTTTAAAATTTTTAGTTATATATGATTCAGCAGTCCATGTTCTTTTGAATTTTTTAAAAAATAAAGTTTGTAGAGGTGGGAGTCTCACTATATTCCCCAGGGTTGTCTCAAACTTCTGGGCTCAAGTGATCCTCTTGTTTCGGCCTCTCAAAATGCTGGGATTACAGGTGTGAACCACCATGCCCAGCACCAGTTCATGTTCTTTTAAAATTACTTTGTGCACACAGCATTGTTCCTGCTCAAGTAAGTGCCATTTTTTTTTAGTTTTAGATATTTTTATTTCTCCAAATTTGTTATTTATCAGGAGTAACTGAAATAAAAAAATATAATAGAGTCCCATCATCATCTTGGAAATGGCTTTAAGAGAAAACTGGTCAGATGAATATTATTGCTTCTCATTTTCAACCGGTAAATAGTTGCCACTGATAAACTGACATCCAGGAGTCTGACAAGAATGCTCAAAATATGTTATATAATATAACATGCCTGTTCACAGAGGGAAAAATCCTAGGAGTTAACTGGTGTATACTTCTTGATTTTGTCATACAAGACAAGCTTATGCTTCTGAGAACACTGGACCATGTACCCCTGAAAAAAGCTTTGCATCCTTCATCACGAGCAGTCTTCCTCCAGCAGTTAAGTGTGTCTGTCTACATGATGTCAGTTCCTTTGCACCCTGACTGCATCATCATGTGGTGGTAAATGGTGTCAAATGGATAGGAGGTCAACCCAGCAACAGCAGTGACAGTCTCTGTGATCATCCAGCTGATGACGGTGTGAGTGTTCTTAGGGTCTGGAAGCATTCACTTTGCAGTGTCATGGATACCCAAATAGGCAGCTTGGTAGATGATAATACCCTGCACAGTCACGTTAAAGCCGTGGTACAGGCCCTTGATCCCATCAGATTTGTGGATCTTAACCAGGCAGCCACTGAGGACTCGGAATTCTTTTTCAGCTCCAGCTTTACCCACATTGGCTGCTAGACGGGCATGGGCAAAATCAAGAGGGTACACAAAACACAAGGATATGTTCCCAGTGGCACTGCCTGATGCCAAATTCCCTGCAAAGTAGCGCAAAACTGGGTCCTCTTGTCCACACCACCCAGGAGTATCTGCTTGTATTTGTATTTGAAGGCGAAGTTGAGAGCCTGGGTGGGGAAGTATCTGATTACATTGGTCATGTTACCGTGCTAGGACAGAACTCCCTACTCCTTGGGAATACAGACCACACAGTCTATAATACCCTTGTATTGCTTATCTGCGGTAATCTGCTTGCTGGCATGCTGCATCTGCAGCAGCAGCTTAACCCCACTCGAAGGGCACTACCACGATCTTGGAGATGGCTGCGGCCACTCCACATGCCAGGAAGTCCTTGGTGAAGGACACAGCGGCATCTGTCATGTTGAAAGGAAAGAAGAGGCACGCTGCTGCAGGATGGGACTGAGCTGGGAACCAGCTTTGACTCTGGGGCTGTTGAGAGGGCTGTTTTAATGTCCTACACCTCTAATATCAGGGGCGATGGAGGTGGGTTATGCATCCTCCTTAGTATTTTGTTGTTGCTAAGACCTTTCTTCCTCTCCTACTTAGACTCCATAAGATATGAATGTCCTGTCAGACCGTCACTCCCACTATCCCCCGCTGCTGTGTTGTCTGCTTTCCCCACTTCACTGTCCCTTATTTTTCAATGATTTTTGGTCAATGGCAGCCTTTTTTCTTAATTTTAAATTTTAATTTTTGTTGGTACATAGTACCAGTATGTAGTATATACATTGTCTTTTAAACAACATTCCTGCCTTAATTCTTGGTAATTTTAATATCCACATAAAGGATTCTTCCACCACCATGGCCTTGAATTTCTTAAATTCCTCCCCTTCAGCCTATCTCTGCCACTCACTTACATGGACGTAGCACAGAATTTCTATCACCTTTTCATCATCGTAGGTTCAAACATTTGACCTCTGTTTGCCTTGTCCTATCTTGCTCATTTTAGCCTTATCACTTGAACAAGCCCCAGGATCTACAATCCACTGCCCATTGTAACTTTTCACTATCCCTTATTCCCATTCACATCCTTTTGACTCTTCCCACAGTTTAAATTCCATCATCAATCATTATAGCCATTTCCTTGCATACACCATCAATGCCCTTTCCCCTTTCCTGCGGCAGAATTCTGATCCTGGTGAAGTCCAGCTCTCCTCCTACTTTGCATCATCACAGCAGAAGAAAAATACATAGCATGCTTACTGGTCTCACTTTAAGTTCAGCCTTAGTGTCAATGGATCCTTCATGCTGTTTGGACAATCATGTTTCCTTTGTCTATTTCTTACACTACCGTGATTGTTTTGTACTTTCTCTTCTCAAAACTCCAACACCTCACCCATGCTCCTTGCTATCATCTGATGACTTGCTTCTTATTTTACTGGGAAAATAGGGAAAAAAAATAGAACCTCCACAAGTTCCTGTCACGTCCTCTACCTACCAGCATCTATGCCCCAGTATCCTGTGTTTTCTCCTGGGTTCTATAAAATGACTACCTATGTTTCTGTATAAATCTCAGCCATATACTTCATGTAATGCCATTCACTCTCATGTACTCAAGCACATAAACGTGCAGGAGTTTCTCATATTTCAGTTCTTGAAACAAGTAAAAGCACACATACATACACAAACAAAAATCTCTTCTTCTCACTTATCTTTCCAGCTACTACCTCATTTCATGGTTTCTCCCTGGTTCAATCCTCCATTACCTCTCCTGTATTGTTACAAGACTTCTAACTGCTCTTCCTGCTCCCACACTTGCACCTTTATAGGCTAGTTTTTATTATAGTGATATGGTTTGGCTGTGTCCCCACCCAAATCTCATCTTGAATTATAGTTCCCATAATAAGCATGTGTCATGGGAGGGGCCTGGTGGGAGGTACATTATGGGGGTGGTTATCTCCATGCTGGTTGGTATCTTTTTTTTTTTTTTTTTTTGAGACAGAGTTTCACTATTGTTGCCCAGGCTGGAGTGCAATGGTGCGATCTCAGCTCACTGCAACCTCTGCCTCTTGAGTTCAAGCACTTCTCCGTCTTCGGCCTCCTGAGTAGCTGAGATTAAAGCATGCACCACCACACTTGGCTAATTTTGTATTTTTAGTAGAGATGGGGTTTCTCCATGCTGATCAGGCTGGTCTCAAACTCCTGACCTCATGTGATCCACCTCTTGCCTTGGCCTCCCAAACTGCTGGGATCACAGGTGTGAGCCACTGTGTCCAGCCCTAGTTGATATCTTATGATTTTGTAACTATATTCATGAAAAGATTGGCCTATAATCTATTTTTATACTGCTCTTGCCTCGTTTTGATTTCAGTTATACTAGCTTCATACTGTGGATTGGGAAGCATTTAATTTTTTTTTTTTTTTCTATTCTCTGGAGAATCTGCACAATGTTGGAATGATCTCTGACCTGACAGTTGATTGGAATCACCTGTAAAGTATCAGGAAATGGAGATTTCATGTGTAAATGTGTTTTAACTATGATTCAACATCTCTAAGGATTCCAAAAACATGTTAGATGTTCTATTTCTTTTTGTCAGTTTGTCAAGTTATTCTTACTCAGAAATCATATATCATAGCTAGACTTTCAAGTTTACAGACCTAACATACAAAATCCTTCTTTTCTTTTTAATTTTGACTGTAGCTATAGTTAGGTTACCTTTTTGCTCCTAATATAATTTTTAACACCTCTATTTCTTGTGATCAGTCTTGACAGGATCTATTTTATTCATGATTTCAAGGAACTTACTTTTGCTTTTCTTTGTTCTTTATGTCATTTTTCTCTTCCATGAATTTCTACTTTTGTCTGTAATGTGTCTTTTTTCTAATTTTATTTATTTTTTATTTTTGAGATAGAGTCTCACTCTGTCACTCAGGCTGGTGTGTGGTAGTGAAATCTAGTCTCACTGCAACCTCTACCCCACCAGGTTCAAGTGATTCTCATGCCTCAGCCTCCTGAGTAGCTGTGATTACAGGCACACGCCACCACGCCTGGCTAATTTTTGTGTTTTTAGTAGAGATATGGTTTTATCATTTTGGCCAGGTTGGTATCAAACTCCTGACCTCCAGTGATCTGCCCAACTCAGCCTTCCAAAGTGCTGGGATTACAGGCATGAGCCACTGTGTCTGACCTGCTATTTTTGATTTACTTTTTGGGTTGAATGCCCACCTCATTACTCTTTATCATGTATTCTTTTTTAATATACACATTTAAAGTCATAAATTTCCTGGTAAGGAATTAAATATGTACTATTTTAATTACCATTTGGTTCTATATATTTAAAAATTTTTATTATGATTTCTTCTTTAACTCAGTACTTATGTAGAACAGTGCTGTTTGGTAGAAATATAAGCATATGTGTAAATTAAAAAACTTTAACAGCCACAATAAAAATTGAAATTTAAAAATGTGTTATTTTAACAACACATTTTATTTAACTCAATATAAACAAAGTATTTTAACATGTAATCAGTATGAAAATTATTGTACAGTATTATTATTTTACATCTTTTGTTTTCTACTAAGTCTTTGACATCTAGTGTATATTTTATTCTTTTTTTTGAGATGGAGTCTCGCTCTGTCACCCAGGCTGGAGTGCAGTGGCATGATCTCAGTTCACCGCAACCTCCTCTGCCTCAACCTCCCGAGTAGCTGGGATTACAGGCACTTGCCACCATGCCTGGCTAATTTTTTTGTATTTTTAGTAGAGTTGGGCTTTCACCATCTTGGCCAAGCTAGTCTTGAGCTCTTGACTTTGTGATCCACCTGCCTTGGCCTCCCAAAGTGTTGGGATTACAGGCATGAGCCACTGCTCCTGACCTTTGTTCTTAAAATACACCTTCATTTGGACACTAAATTTTCATTATAGATCTTCATCTGTATTTAAATTTAACAAAATTTACATTTCAAAAGTAGATTCACATACTTAAAGGTTTTCTAGTAATTGAACTGAGTATCAAAAACTGCTTTTCCAGCTGAGTGCAGTGGCTCACACCTGTAATTTCAGCATTTTGGGAGGCTGAGGTGGGAGGATCACTTGAACCCTGGAATTCAAGGCTGCAGTGAGCTATGCTATGATTGCACCACTGTGCTCCAGTATGGGTGAACAGAATGAGACCCTGTCTCCAAAAAAAAAAAAAAACTTTTGCTTTAATATTTATACCCACATTCACAAAATTAGTTCATCTGTTTTAGAATAACTGATTTGATTTTAATGCAAAAGTATATCATTTTCAAACTATATCTAAATGCAGTAACTTTACTATTTTTCAACTCCATATTATGAACATTTAATTGAAAGGGTATTGCCTGAATTCTAAATTTGCAAATATCAGCAATATGTTCTTAATTTTACTTACTATTGTCAATCAAATTTCTGTGTTGATTCATGCTAGAAAAATGTGTAAAGTTATTACCGTTGTTTTTTATTATGAAAGTTTCAATTTCAGCCTAAATTTTCATACCCGTCTAAGCTAGATCACAAGTAAACTTTTCCTTGAAACTTAACAGATGACTTTTTTTTGTGCAATGTGTTATCTGTGAGGAACTATAAATCACATTGCTATTTTTTTGTTTTATGATTATTGGATATTTGGGAAATATATTTCTATTTCAAGAAAACCTTGAATAGAAGTTAAAAGTTGTGCCATAAACTGTTAGCTCAGTGGGCTTGGTTTGCTCAAACACCACAGATTCCATAGAAAGGACTGGCCCTTCACCCAGCTCCTAGAGGATAACCCTTAAGCCTTTATAATATCCTCCTTAATCAGAGTGTCTTTGTTTATATGAGGCTTTGGGCCACATCAGATAGTTTATGCTAACAATATGATTTATGATGAATTTCTGCCCTTGTTCACTTGAGGCCCAGCACCATGCTGTATCAGTTTGACCTCTAGAGAAAGAGTAGTTAAGCTCAGCCATGTAGGTATGCCTACTGACTCCTAATAAAAACTGTAGACCTCAAGGCTCATGTGAACTTCCTTGGTTGGCAACACTTTGCATATGCTGTCAAACACTATTGCTGAGAGAATTAAGCTCTATCCGTGTGACTCCACTAGGAGAGAACAACCAGAAGCTTGTACTTGGTTTCACCTGGTGCCTGTTTCCTTTGCTAATTTTAATTGGTATTTTTTGGCTGTTACAAGCCATAATCATTAGTATAATAGCTTTTCTGAGCTCTGTGAATCATTCTAATGGAATATTGAACCTAAGGGTGGTCTTGGGAGACCCCCAATATAGTTGGCATTGTAAGTAGCATTTGTTGGGATGACCCTAACTCACTGAAACATGGCAAAAGCATGCTTTGGGAAATGAAAGAATGAGAGGACAGGGGTGGACAAACTTTTGATTCCTATATGGCCACTGGATATGAAACATAGTCTGAAATAGTAGCTGTGCTGTGATTCTTTACTATAGGTGAAAGTCTCCAGTGGAATTCAGAAATGGTAAGTCTAACTCCCGAACGTTTGGGTTCACTGGATACATAAGGGAATGCAAAATAAGAAACTAGTGAAATATACAATTCCTTGCTTAGTGTTATCTGTAATAGCTAAAATAAAAGTAAAAGATAGTGTTGGGGCAGATCCTAACAAATATATAGATATGTAGATATATAATCAAGTTCAGATTTCAGCCACTAAGCCTGAGGGCCACCACCAAAAGGATAAGTTATGCTGGAACAACAGATAGAACCTCCACAATTTCTATTTACCAAGAAGGCAGTCAAGGTGGGAGAGGAGAACCATACCAATAAACTGCTGAAAGCAGAGGGTCTGGCGTGAAGGAGTTGTCTCATTTTATGGATTAATATCAATTACTTCCTAAAGAACCTTTACTAAAATGGATTATGAGAGTGACCAGTTTAGGGGTAAGTCACTCTTCTTGCTTTTGAATTCCGCAAAATGAAAGAGCATGTTTGGGTTGATACATAGCTATTGACCAATCACAGATGACTATATGATTCAGACACACAGCATGTTATTTCCAAGGAGACAGATTTCCTCGAGGACTGAGTAAAATTCATCTGAGCAGATGAATTCTCTTTCTCCTCCTTTAAATGCTAAATAGAACTTCACAGATGAAGTAGCCGATATGTTGTGTATGCAAGCCATGCTAGATTGACTTTATGATCAGGATGCTCATCCACATAATATGTCTCATAACTAGGTCGTGGTAAATGCTGGATTAAGGGAAGCTCCTTTGTGTGGGCACCCTGTGTAAACTTACTGCTGTAAAATCAAGCAATGGTCTGGGGGTGGACCTTGTTAGGTTTATTGTCTCAGCTTTGCCTTGTGGGTCTACAGATGCTGAGAAAGAACAGTTCACAAAAGAATGAGGCAAAGACAAAGGGGAGATTCAAGGGACTCTTCCTAGCAGGGTGAAAATTTTTAGATGGTTATTATTAGTAGCATAAATAAAGCAAACACTGATGGGGTTGAAACAAGGTCTTGAAGCTGCACTATGGGAAGTTGGGTGGACAAATTGGAGCCCCAATGGTCCCCAGTGTTGAAAAGCCATAAACAAAACTGCTCTATTTACTTAGGTTTAAAGAGTTTAAAAAGTTGGAAAGCAAAGGTGTTAATGAGAAACCTGATTGTGTGTGTGTGTGTGTGTGCACGTGTGTGTGTGTCTGTGTGTTTTAAGATGGAGTCTCACTCTGACACCAGGCTGGAGTGCAGTGGCACAGTCTTAGCTCACTGCAATCACTGCCTCCTGGGTTCAAGTGATTCTTCTGCCTCAGCCTCCTGAGTAGCTGGGACCACTGGCAGGCACCACCATGCCCAGCTAATTTTTGTATTTTTAGTAGAGATGGGGTTTCACCATGTTGGCCAGTATGGTCTTCATCTCTTGATCTCGTAATCTGCCCTCCTCAGCCTCCCAAACTGCTGGGATTACAGTCGTGAGCCACTGCACCTGACCAAAACCAGACTTTTAATTGCTAGGAGTGATGGTCTGGAAAGTTAATCAGGATGAAGATTTATAAAGGAATGAGGGTGTTCTTGTGTAACCCCTACATCCACATACGTGGGTAAAATGGCCAGCAATTGAAAAGAAAGTTTTCTGAGACTCCTTGATATGGGAGTCAAATGTACTGTGATTCCAGAATCACAGTGAATTTCTAATAGGGCTGCAATTAGATTGAAGGATATGGGGATACAATGGTTGATGGGATTTAGGTGAAAGTTTGGATAAAAATTAGAATATTAAAATGTACTTTATGTGAAGTGATTGTGTCTATTTTCCCTGAATGTATTATTGGAGTGAATATTATGTTTGACTAGTCTACCTAGTATTGTAAAACAGAAGGCATGTAGGTTACCTTTCGGCTAGTATTAATTGGACATTCCAAATGTGAATCTATAAAATTGCCTGAGTCCATACAGGTTGTTAATCTGAAACAGTATGGAATACCTGGTCGACAATAAAGAGATTACTACTTTAATTAAGAACAATATTAGGAGCTGGAGTGCTGGTATCAAAAGTTCTCTGTACAATAGCCCTGGGTGACCCATGAAAAAGTATGTGACTAATGGAGATTCAAAATATGTTACTGAGGCTGGGATAAAGATGTGCAGCCTGTAGCATCAGCTATCCTTGATATGGTTTCAATAGTGCAAAAATATAGTAGGCTAAATAGAATGATACTCAGTGATTGATATTGAAAATTCTATTTTTCCTATCTCAATCAGAAAAGAGCCAGCTGTAGTTTGGCTTTACATGGAAGGCTCCCATTTTACATTTACTGTATTTCCATAGGGTTATTTGATATTACCAGCTTAGTTTCATTTTTTGATTAGAAGAGATTCAGACTTGATTCAGGTCTCAAGTTTAAAAATGCACTATATTAATAATATAAAAAATCAAAAAGAAAAGAGTAAGCAAAACTGACTTTAATGCAATGCTGGCACACATTGCCAAAAAAAAAAAGCTTGGTTGATAATCTGTGACTGAATTGCAGACGATGGGCTTAGGTTGCTCCCCAATAGGATGTATTCTTCCAGGCCCTTGGTTCCTCACTCACCCAAGAATGGGGGACAGGACCCCGTCAGGCACAGTGAACTTGTTCAAGTAAATAACGGACCCCAAAGAATTTTGCAAAAAGTGTTTTATTTAGACAGAGAGAAAAAGGAATACAGAGAGAGAGAGAGAGAGAGCTCTCACGCTGTCATGAGAGGGGATCCAGAGATGGAGTCAGAACAGGTGAGGAAGGAAAGGGGATTTTAGCCTGGGAGTTATTCCTGCCCATTCAAGTTTTTTGTCCTATGAAAGGAGTTCCTTTAAACTTGTGCTAGAGTGATCGACCTTTGATTTCTGGGCAGTCTATCTTCCCATGCGCAAAAGGTAAACAAAGACCTCTAAGTTCCCAGATGGAGATGTGAAAGAAGGCAGGTTGGGCATGTCGCTAGGAAGTTCTTATCTTTGAAACCATGCCCCTTGTGGACCTGGGAAGAGAAATTAATTACATTCCCTCAAATCCAGCAAAGATTCAGGGATCTGCCCAAATGATAAAAGTCTTAGTAATAACCTGGACAGGAGCCAATACTGGCATTCCACAGATGACTAAAAATAAGCTGCTGTTGTTGTCTATTCTGAGAACTAAGTAAGAATCACAGCACCTTGTCGATTTCCTTGTGTTTTGGAGGATACATATTCTACATCTGGGAATTGCTAGCCCAATGCCTGTCTGAAATAAGGTCATATTTGAATGGGATCCTGAACAAAACCAGACTATGTCTGAGTGGCAAAAGTGGTAACCTTCTCAATCCTTTTGGCCCTTATGATCCACACTCAGATAGGATTTTGGAAGCATCTGCAACACACACTTATGCAGACTAGAGCTTATGGCAAAAGTCTGTCAGTACCACCAGCAGTGACTGCTAGGATTTAGAAACAGAAAATTTCCATATGCAGTGGTATTGTTTATACCTTTTGAGAGATAATTACTAGCTTGCACTGACAATGGAAACTGCCCCTATGACTGAAGGACATAAAATAACGTGGAATCCTAAAATATCCATGATGTCTTAGATGATATTAGAGAAACACTTTAATATGGAAGGCAGTCCAAGAAGAGTTCTATAATAAAATGGAAATGATTTATATAGGAACATGCTACTTGGGAGAGTGCAAGGAGGTACTCATCACATTTAAGAGCAGATACCACTTTTCCCCATAACCGACTTTGGAGCCACCAGAGGAACTGCTGGATGTTACTATCACACCAGTGGTGCCCTATGAACAGCTCTCTATTGGCCAACAAAACACTGCTTGGTTTATGGATGGCAGCTGCCAGGCAGACAGACATCACCTTGTTTGGAGGCCTGCCACACTATAATTGACTGATGGAAAAACTGATTGAAGAAGGCAAGAACAAATCACCTTAGTGGACTGAATAACATGGTGTTTTACATGTAATGGTGGAAGAATTGAACAACGATAACAGCCCCTACGTTTGATTTTTTGCCAACTCATGGACATTGGCCAGTGGCTTCGCTATATGGTCAGTTAGATGGGCAATGAAAAACTAGATTAATAAAGAGATTCCACTATAGGGTATGCTCCTATGGAAATAACTATGGGAATATAAATGATGCATTAAAGTAGGACATCTTGATGCCCATCAGAAGAACCTCCTTCTAAGGTTGGAAGGTGATTGAAACCACCAAATCTGGTGTGCTCGCTTGAGGGGTCCACCTAGGTCCATGAAATGAATGAATATGGAGGAGCTGCAAGAATACAAAGATGGTCTGGTCATCAACATACAGCTTTTGCACCCTCTGTGGCACAAAATGTCAACAAGAACTATCTAGTCTACCAGCAAGAAAGAGACTGTGGAGGGCTATGGGAAGGACCTGCACAGAGCTGGAAAATAGGTACATTGGACTGGTGCCAGTATCTTAGAGAGACTGTAATTGTATCTTGACAAGAATAAACAGCAACTTAGGACTGGACTTTGCCTACCTGATGGTATAAGAAAATGCTCACAATATTACTGAGACATCAGGTTCAATTTAGTCCTGCTGCTCACTGCACAGAAAACCAATCGCTGAGACAAGGAGTATTGCCAGGGGAGAAGGCTTCTTTTACATGCTGTGTTAATGCAAAGTACAACGTTCAAAGTCCGATTTGAGACAAAAGAAATCCCTTCTGCCTATCAGCCTGTAAAATAAGAAATGAGTTAGTTACTTCTATGATACAATAGAAGTATAGGAATTGGGTAAACATTGTTGTTCCTAAAGAGAGAAATTGGCCAAAAGAAAAGGGTTACATGCCCCGTGGAAGTTTAAAACCCAGCATGGCAGTCATTAAATTTTTTTTTTTTTTTGAGATGGAGTTTCGCTCTTGTTACCCAGGCTGGAGTGCAATGGTGCGATCTCGGCTCACCGCAGCCTCTGCCTCCCGGGTTCAGGCGGTTCTCCTGCCTCAGCCTCCTGAGTAGCTGGGATTACAGGCACGCGCCACCATGCCCAGCTAATTTTTTTTTTTGTAGTTTTAGTAGAGACGGGGTTTCACCATGTTGACCAGGATGGTCTTGATCTCTTGACCTCGTGATCTACCTGCTTCGGCCTCCCAAAGTGCTGGGATTACAGGCATGAGCCACCGCGCCCGGCCCTAGATCTTTAAGCTCCAAAATAATCTATTCTGCATCCAGGACATGCTGGTGCAAGGGATGGGCTTCCAAGGCTACAGGCAACCCTGTGGCTTTATAGGGTGCAGCCCCCACAGCTGCTCTCATGAGATGGAGTTGAATGTCTGCATCTTTTCCAGGTGCAGCGTCCAAGCTACTGGTGGATCTACATTTTTGGGTATGGAGGATGGTGGCTTCCTTCTCACAGCTTCACTGTGCAGACCCCCATTGGGGACTCTGTGTGGGGGCTCCAGCTCTACATTTCTCCTTATCATTGCTCTAGTAGAGGTCCTCTGGGGGCTCTGCCTCCACAGTAGGCTTCTGTCTGGGCATCCAGGCTTTTCCATACATCTTCTGAAATCTGGGTGAAGAGTGCTAAGCCTTATTCACTCTTGCACCCTGTGCACCTGCAAGCTTACCACCAAACTGCCAAGTCTTATGGTTTTTGTTCTTCAAGCGTGAAAGCTGCCCAATCTTATGGTTTGTGTTCTCCAAAGTGGCAGCCTGGGCTATACCTGGTCCCCTTTGAACCACAGCTGGAGCAGCTGGGATGTAGGGAGCAGTGTTTGCAGGCTGCACAGGGCAGTGAGTCCCTGGGCCTGGTCTACAAAACCATTCTGTCTTCCAAAACCATTCCATTCTCTTAGGCCTCGGGGCCTGCCATGAGAGAGGCTGCTGTTAAAGTTTCTGAAATGCTTTTGAGGCCTTTCTCCATTGTATTGGATATTAGCTCTTGGTTCCCTTATAGTTATACTAATCTCTCTAGCAAGTGGTTGTTCCATAACCTGCTTGTTTCTTTCTTTCTATGCCACATGGCTAGGCTGCAAATTTCCAAAGTTTTATGCTCTGCTTTCCTTTTAAATATAAATTCCATCTTTAAGTTTTTTTTTTTTTTTTTTCGCTCCTGCATGTGAGCCAAGGCTGTGTTAGAAGTAGCCAGGCCACATTTCAAACACTTGTCTGCTCGGAAATTTTTTTAACCAGATACTCTAAATCATCAGTCTTAAGCTCAAACTTTCACAGGTCCCTAGGAGCTGAACAAAATGCAGCCAAGTTCTTTGCTAAAGCATAACATGTGGGACCTTTGCTCAAGTTCCCAATAAGTTCCTCATTTTTATCTGAGACCTTGTTGGCCTGGACTTACTGACTATATGACTGTCAGCATTTTGGTCACAACCATCTAACCAGTCTTTAAGAAGTTTGCAATGTTTTCTCATTTTCCTTTCTTTTTCTGAGCCTTCCAAACTCTTCCAACCTCTTCTCATTACCCAGTTCCAAAGCTGCTTCTACATTTTCAGGTATCTTTATAGAAAGGTACCACTCCTAGATACTAATTTTTTGTTTTAGGCCATTCTTGCCTCTGGCTGGATGATCTAAAAGAAAAGAGATTTACACTTTGGGAGGCCGAGGCGGGTGGATCACGAGGTCAAGAGATTGAGACCATCCTGGTCAACATGGTGAAACCCCGTCTCTACTAAAAATACAAAAAATTAGCTGGGCATGGTGGCGCGTGCCTGTAGTCCCAGCTACTCG
>NW_016107403.1:3186125-3193129 GCF_001604975.1 Cebus imitator
AGAGGGATGGATGTCTGACTGAGAATAATTCCCTACCTCGTACTGTAAAACAGAAGACAGGTAATTTCACCTAGATAGATTCCTCTGCCTTTCCATGGAACTTGTGGAAGGAGGCTGCAGGAATATGCTGTTACAACAATACAATTCTTTCCTACATGCCCTCAATTATTTTATTTCCTACCTGATACAGTAGCCCCAGGACTGGGGCTGCAACTGCAGATGCCAGAAACAGGGATGATCTCTATACAAGAAACTGTAACAGTATCTTTAAACTTTTGTGCTGGAATTCCTGAGGGCCTGATGGAATGGATTTTGCCTTCATTCTATCTGGAAAAATTGGAGTTGACAGTAAATGCAGCTGTATTGCTTAGTGGTTGTAATGGCCTACTAGGTCTATACCTATGTAATCCTACCCTATATGGGTGGTGCTATGGTTTGAATGTGTTTCTCAAACAGCAATTGTTTCAAACTTAATTCCCAGTGCAACAGTGTTGGGATGTGGGACCTAAAGTGAGATGTCTAGGTCATGATGGGTTCATCCTTATAAGTGGATTAATGCTGATTACAAAAGTGCTTGAGGCTACAAGTTTGATCTCTTGCTTTCTTGTCCGCTCTTTGCCCTTCTGCCACAGGATGACACAACAAGAAGACCCTCACCTTAAGCTTATCCTGGACCCTTGATCTTGGCCTCCAGAAATGTGAGAAAATAAATTTTCATTCATTATAAATTACTTAGTCAGTGGTATTCTGTTATGGCAGCACAAAATGGATGAAAACAGAAAAGAATCAACTGAGGAGACACTTGACAGCCTGGTATTTGTGCTGACAATCCAAACCAGCAGAGTGGCTGTATAACTGTAATATGTTCATTATCCAAAGCACACAGCAAGTCAATATGCTGACACTGGCTTGCAGCAGAGAATGAGGTTTAATCATAGAGCTGCTGAATGAGGAACAAATCCATCTGCTGAAGGAGTTTGGGGATAGGGTTTTGGAGTGGGTAGAAACATAGAGATCTTTGGGTTGGGAAGTGCAGGGTGAAGTCATAGGACAGGGAGATAAACTATATTCTCATGCTGATATGATTTGGCTCTGTGTCCCCACCCAAATCTCATCTTGAATTGTACTCCCATAATTCCCATGTGTTGTGGGAGGGTCCTGGTGTGAGATAATTGAATCATTGGGATGGTTTCCTTCATGCTGTTCTCATGGTAGTGAATACTGTAAGATTTATTGCTGAGGTAAAATGAGGAAACTGAGGCAAGTATAAGAAAATGAGAAGCTAATTTATTCAGCTCCAGGGTGAGGTTCTGTGGTCCAGGGAGGGGCCAAAGAAGTCACGCCCATCTGTTTAGGTCATGGGGTTCTATGGAGAGGGAAGGCGATTGATTGGCTATTGGGGAAACAAAGCAAAGGCAATTTTATTGGCTGTCAGGAAGCAGGAAATACCTGGAACTTGTTGCCTTTGGTAGGCGGGCGGGACTGTGTAAGTGGGCCTTGATTGGCTATTGGGGAAACAAAGTGAAGGCAATCTTATTGGCTATTAAGAAGCAGGAAATACCTGGAGCTGGTGGTCATGGGTAGGTGGGCGGGACCTTGGGTAAGTGGGCCTTGATTGACTGTTGGGGAAACAAAGTGAAGGCAATCTTATTGACTATTAAGAAGCAGGAAATACCTGGAGCTAGTGGTCATGGGTAGGCAGGCAGGACCTTGGGTAAGGGGGCCTTCTGGGGGCATACAGAGCAGACTGCTGCCGGGCAGGGTCTGATGGGGCTTCTTTAAAAAATTTTCCTGCAGGGTTTATCAACAGCAGGCTAGGGGTTGAATGCATAATTTAGTGCTGAATGTGGGCTTGGGTCTGGTATGCGGAGGCGGGTGTGGGGAAGCCCTGTGGCAAGGCCAGATAACAAGCTTGGGTGATGACGTAGTTATCAGATGCGGAGAGAGATGGATGTGTCCATTTAACCCTCTGCGAGGCAGCCGGCCTTACAAATACATAAGGTAAAATGAGGAAACTGAGGCAAGTATAAGAAAATGAGAAAACCATCAGATCTCATGAGATCTGATGGTTTTATCAGGGGTTTCTGCTACTGCGTCTTCCTAATTCTCTCTTTGCCTGCTGCCATCCATATAAGAGGGGACTTGTTCCTCCTTGCCTTCCATCATGATTGTGAGGCTTCCCCAGCCATGTGGAACTGTAAGCCCAATTAAACCTCTTTCTTTTGTAAATTTCCCAGTCTTAGATATGTCTTTATCAGCAGCGTGAAAACAAGTACACATGCTTATTGTGTTTCTGTGTGGGGTATCTTCAAATTATTTGGGATCAGCTGTTTCACTGGAATTCAGGGTCTGAAAAATATCTTCAGCAATTCTTTTTTTTCCCCCCAGAAAGCCCCTTTACTTTTGACTCCACATTATATTACATAATGATCAGATATTACATGACCTGGTTTTTCAGTTTTCTGATAATGAGATCTCTCTCCTTAAGTGGTGAAGGGTTTCAAAACTCTGAGTGGAGATAAAGCCTATTCCTGCTTTCTCCACCACCAAACACCCATTCTTTCTTAGGCAGATCAGGTAAAAATATGTTTGTCCACCAAGCACCATAAACACAAGACAGTCATCACCACTTCCCTTCCTTGAGAAACAGCTTCCCTGTGACACCTAAGAGGACTGGCATCCATGGTGTCAAGCTACAACTTCTCACCTGAGGCATAGATAGAGAGCCTGTCACAAAGTATCAAGGATGCAAAACATGACAATTGTCTAATGATAATTCAGAATAAAGCTTAAAAACATCCTATGATCTTAAGCAAATCTTAAATAAAAACCTTATGCTTCTAATGTTAGAGATCCTATCTATCTTAAAAGCCTTATGATTCTAACATCAGAAATCTTATGTATAACAATGGGGATGCAAATGGTTAGTATCTAGTGCTACATGGCTTTCAATTACAAGGAAGTGGGTCAAAGTGCAGCCCAATTAATGCTTAACTATAACTGTATTTCTGTCCAGAATTCTTGTTAACTCTGTGAGGATGGCTTCAGCTAAACCTAACATCCATTCCAAAAGTGGCAAAGTTTAGGTAAAAAGTAATGACAAATAAAGAGGAAGAGAAATAGCAGCTGAAGGTAAAAGAATGAATAAATGGGTCATGAAAAGAGAGAAATCCAATAGTACAGCAGTCCTTTGAGAGAGGCTCAGAGCAAGGGAACCATATTTTCTTTTAGTACAATATGCCAGATACCCAAAGGGGTGGAGCCATATGTTTACTGAGATTACTCTTGCTTTTTGAACCTGACAAGATCAAATGAAGGCTGCAAAACTGAGTAGCATCACTGTGGGAGATATTTTGGTGATAGGATGATGAACTGGATCAATTGTTATTTACTGAGTGGAACTCTAGTAATATGCTGACTGTGGACTCTTACTTCAGGATACAACTACTACAAAGGATATCATTTGCGAGAGAATTTCCAGGAACTCTTCCCTACTGGGCCATCAGACCTTGTGATGTATAACTCTTGGAAGACTGTTTACTGTGTAACTACAAACCTTGATGGTCAAATACTTAGAAAATTCCCTGATTATAATTAAAAAAATATAGCAATCATATGCCAAACATCTTGCAATGTGCTATCTACAAATACATATAACGCTTGTTTTATAGATGGAAAGCTATTAAGCAGAATAGGAGGCCAGGTGCGGTGGCTCATGCCTATAATCCCAGAATTTTGAGAGGCCGAGGCAGGTGGATCATTTGAGGTCAGGAGTTCGAGACCAGCCTGGCCAACATGGTGAAACCCTGTCTCTACTAAAAATACAAAAGAAAAATTAGCCAAGTGTGGTGGTGTGCGCCTGTAATCCTAGCTACTTGGGTGGCTGAGGCAGGAGACTCACTTGAGCCTGGGAGGCGGAGGTTGCAATGAGCCAAGATCATGCCACTGGACTCCAGCCTGGGTGACAGAGTGAGACCCTGTCTCAAAAAAAGAATAAAATAAAATAAAATAAAAAAGAACTACCCTAGATTGCATAATTTATGAAGAAAAAAGGTTTAATTGACACACAGTTCTGCAGGCTTAACAGGAAGGATGGCTGGGAGGCTTTAGGAACTTAGAATCATGGTAGAAGGTGAAGGGAAAGCAAGCATGTCTTATTGTGGTGGAGCAGGAGAGAGAGAGAGCAAAGTGGGTAGTGCCACACACTTTCAAACGACCAGATCTTGTGACAACTCACTCACTATCATGAGAACTGCAAGGGAGAAGTCCACCTCCATATTTCAATCACCTCCCATCAGGCCCTTCTTCTGACATGTAGGGATTGCAATTCTAAACGAGATTTGGGTGGGGACACAGAGCCAAAGCACATCACTCTCACATTTTGAAACCAAGCATGCCTTCCTAACAGTTTCCCAAAGTCTTAACTCATTCCAGTGTTAACTCGAGATTCCAAGTCCAAAGTCTTATCTGAGACAAGGCAATGAGCAGACATTGAGAAAGAAAGAAAGTAGGATCCAGGTTGCATCCAAATCAGAATCACTGTCCACGTACAGCAAGAAAACACATTTTCCCACCATTCTTGCAATATGCATAAACATGATAAAACCCATCCATATTTCCCCTTCTCCTCCGCAAAAATTTCAGAAAGTCGGTAGCTATGTTTTTCAGGAAGGACTCAGAAGGTGGGAAGGTGAGAGAGATAAATACAGAGAATGGACTTGAATGGGTACTTTCTTTGCCATCTCATTTTCAGTCTCACTCCTGATACTTTTCGCTGAACAGAAGTCTTCTGGTCAGCATTTTAATCTCCCTTCCTTCCCCTCCTGCGGCTGTATATTATGCATACCAAACATTTACAGTGGCTAGCCATTAGTTGTCTTTTACTATTGATCTTTTTTCTTTGTTGTGTTTTCTCTCTGAAAGCTCCATTCAGTACTTTGGCATTAAAAAAGCTTGGTATGAATAAAAACAACATAATTCTCCCCCTTTGTGTTTCTGTGAGAAGCCAATGCCAGAATACCTTGTGACCATCTTCTGTGGCTAAAATGACTTTTAAAACTTGTGGTTGTGCTCAGAGTGCTGAAACAGGATGTGCAGAACATTGGAAGGAGGCCATTTATCAGTGAACAAACTTCCCTGGGCAGATATGCAGGGAGGATCTTGGAGGCTGAAGTTTTGTCTTTGTTTGTCTTGTTTGCTGCCAACTGCAAGTTACAAATTGGATACAAATTCCTTAACCTTTGGTCAGCAGTTCTCAATTTCATGCTGTCTAATTTATGTGTAAGCAAGGTCACACATTTGCCTTAATTGTATTTTCCTTAAGTTTTTCCATCTTATTTTGTGGGAGGTTTTTAGTTTCTGATTTCCTGAACTCTGGTTAATTCTTGACTTTCTGGAATGTTTTGCAGCAGCATTACTGTGGAAATGTCAACATTCAAAAAAATGTTGAAAAAAAAAGTCACTCATTTGGCCTGATTTGAACACCAGGGTACAGCCCTACAGTCACAGACTATTCTTTAGCACTGAAAACAAAATCCTAAAGACCTTGAATCAAAAATCAGGTCTCTATTTGACAAATAATTGGTAGAACAACCTTATTTTCTTTAATAAAATCAGGTTAGGAAAGTGAGAAGGAATTAAGTGATAGTAGAGATAGCTCTGACTTCCAATGGTGTCTAAAAAGCTTCTCAATAGATTGGAATCTATATTTTTCTCATCCCAATGGGAAGAAATTTTTTTTTCATTTCATATGGCCTTAGCCTATAATTTATTTTTGTTTTTGTTTTTTTAAAGTCTTTTCAGGAAAAGCCCTTCCCATGTCCTATGAGTTTTTTTTTTTTTTTTTTTTCATATGGCCTTAGTCTATAATTTATTATCATTATTATTATTTTTTAAAGTCTGTTTTCAGAAAAAGTCCTTCCCATATCCTCCTGGGAATTTCTCTGCAGTCTTCTGTGTTGGCTGCTATGTTAGTTTTCTAGGGTTGCTGTAACAAATTACTATAAGCTGAGTGACTTACATCAACAAAAATTTATTCTCTCATAGTTCTGGGGGCTAGAAGTCTGCCGTCAAGCTGTTGGTAGGGCTATGTTCTTCTGAAGGAGTTAGCCAGCTTACTTTAGGCAGATAATAAAGAAAGGGTCTCTGGAGAACATCCGATCCACCTTACAAATGCCTACATCACATGTTTTGTGCAGGTAAGGAAACTTGCACATGAGGCTTGCCTAAACGTACCTGCACAGACTAAGGGCCAACATGCACTGAGGGGGAGGGTGGAGCCACCAGGAATTCACACCTTATACAAATAGGTCACCCAGCCCCATCAGCTTTTATAAAATGCACTTGTATTCAACTGTGAAGGGGGCAGCTGGGAACCTGGTTTCAGGACCCCTCTCTTTGTGGGCAACTTTCCTTTTGCTTAATAAATTCTACTCTACTCACTCTTCAAGTGTCTGTATGCCCGTTCTTCCTGGTTGTGAGGCAAGAATCCAGACCTAGCTGGGCTAAAGAGCAAAAATATCCTACATCACTTCCAAAGGCTCTAAGGAAGAATCTTTTTTTGCCTCTCTCCTAGCTTCTGGTGGTTGCCAGAACTCCCTGGCATTTCTTTGCTTTTAGAGGCATTTCTCTAGTCTCTGCCTCTGTCTTCACATGGCAGTCTCCTCTGAGTCTCTGTATGTCTTCTTCTCTTCCTATAAAGACACCAGTTGTTGGATTTAGGGCCCACTGTAATCTAGTATGACCTCACCTTAACTAATTACAGCCTCTAAGACCCTATTTCTAAATAAGGTCACATTCTCAGGTTCCAGGTGGACATAAATTTTGGAGGACACTATGTAACCCACACAGTTATCTTTCACTCATTTAAACTAACTATACATGATACCAGACGTGAAAATGTCAATCACGTAGTGTTACTGAAATGCCAGGAGTTTGGTCTAGGTCCTACTGCTCACCACACAGAAAGTCAATAACTGAGACAATTTCTTTTTTTTTTTTTTTTT
>NW_016107403.1:3193199-3212535 GCF_001604975.1 Cebus imitator
GATCTCGGCTCACCGCAACCTCCGCCTCCTGGGTTCAGGCAATTCTCCTGCCTCAGCCTCCTGAGTAGCTGGGATTACAGGCACGCACCACCATGCCCAGCTAATTTTTTGTAACTTTAGTAGAGACGGGGTTTCACCATGTTGACCAGGATGGTCTCGATCTCTTGACCTTGTGATCCACCCCCCTCGGCCTCCCAAAGTGCTGGGATTACAGGCTTGAGCCACCGCGCCCGGCCTGAGACAATTATTATTGCTAGGGAAGAAGGCTTTAAGAGTGCTTCAGCAGAGGAGATGGGAGATCAGCCTTAAATCCATACTCCTGACTGACTAAAATTAGGAGTTTATATAGCAGAAATGAAATGTAACCACGTGTGGGAAAACAGGAATTAGAGAGGGATAAGGAGAGGAGTTAGTCTACAGGGAGCAGGTGGTCAGTTAGGCAATCATGATAGGTCAGGGATCTGGCATCTCATTGTCCAGATGCACTGATCTGGTAAGTTTCATTTCCTTGATACTATCTGGGAGGACTAATGGTTGGTTTCCTGAGAAAGGAACTCAGATAAGACAGTTATAACCTTCTTAAGTTTTAAGACTGAGAGGATCATTTTCTATATCTACTCCAAGAAACCATAAACATCAGTTCTGAGACAATTGGGCTGGTTTCAACGTCTGGAAACTTTGTTTATTCAGTCAGTTGACGCTGACATTTTGATGATGGAGACCTCTATTTTTGTAGGGATATTATCAAGGTTTGTTATGCAGGATTCAGTTATTTCTTTTGTTCACGTGTGGACAGTCTACAGACCTTTCCATGTATTCAGCACAAACAGATAAATCATAGGAGCTGTCAAGGCTAAGGGGGACTAAATCCAGAATGCAGGGGGAGCATTTTCAATCCTCCCAGAGAACAGCATGTGGGTCTAGGTACAGGGGACATCAGGAAGCTTGAAGCAGAGAAGCCTAATGAATCCCAAGACAGACATACTGAGACAATTACAGTTAATCCATATCTTGAAGGCATTCCTTTGATATGCAATCTGAAATCTGCCCTACTAACAGCTATTTTTCCACATCTGCTAAATTTATACAGTTATGCATGGGTTATCCCTAAGAGAACATGATAAATGATAAAGATAAATAATAATAACAGCAGTTTGCTTTATTATTTTATAACAAGGAGGCATATCAGGAAGAATTTGTTAATTCCTGGTTATCAGTTGCTCAAGCTATTATGATTATTTTAGGGTTTTGAAACAAATTATGAATTCTTCTATATTTGAGAAATGATAGGATATGGAGTTTGAAAAGAAATAATATTTTTATTTTTCCTCCCACACTGATCACTTTCTAGTTTACCATGGTTTCTGAATTCTGTTGTTAGTCATTGTGGTAACTACATTAAATAAACTTGTACACTTACTAGGTTGATTAAGAAACTATAATATAAATTTATGAGTATAATTCATCAATGTCTGCAGTTTGAATCATAATATTTATACAATGTGAAAAAGATGTCAGATGACTGCTAGGATTATCTTCTTTGAAGAGATTTATTAAATTTGCAATTATTTTGCCTGGAATGCCAACATTAAATTAATGTATTCCAAAATGTTAGAAATAGACACATTTGTAAAGCCATCTTGTTACCATTTTTGTTCCTTGGCATGTATAATAGATACCTACCCCACCAAAGGAAAAAGCACTTCAGGCTAATAGTTTGTTCAAGCTGTAGTACAGTATTTCAACCTGATTTTCATTTGTTCATTCATTCATTACTCAAAAAATGGTAATTTTTGTGAGATCCAACTATGTGTCACTCGCTGTTCTAGAGACCGATGATACTGGAGACAAACACATACACTATCCTAATGCTAGAGCTCACATTTCGGTGAGGGCTGGTAGGGGAAACATGCAATAAACACAACAAAAACATTTAACATCTCAGATGCTGTCAAAATGTGAAGTGCCATGAAAAAGTGTAAAGCAGTGTAAGAGGATGGTAAAATGGGATGGCAGCTTTGCTTCAGAGACTTGGAGGAGTGAGGGAAGCATGAGCAGAAGTGGACTTACTATGAAGCAAATGAAGATTAAACTTCAGATGCTTTCATTTGCTTGGGTCTCCCTGAGTGGTGTAACTTGCAGGACACTGCAGAGTATTCTTAGATAGGCCAGGTTGCCATCAGGAAGTATTTCTCTGTAAGTGCTTTTGTCATAACACTGAAACTCTCTCCAAAGAAAATGAAAGATTACTTCAAAGACATCTTCAGAGCTCCAGTAATTTGCAGTAATTTCTGTTTTCATTCTACATAAATATTTACCTAATTTTGTGTTTGTGATCTTATTTCTTTTCTTTTTATTTTTTTCTGAGATGGAGTTTCACTCTTGTTGCCCAGCTGGAGTACAATGGCACGATTTCGGCTCACTGCAACCTCTGCCTCCCTGATTCAAGCGATTCTCCTGCCTCAGCCTCCTGAGTAGCTGAGATTACAGGCGCCCACCACCACGCCTGGCTAAATTTTGTATTTTTAGTAGAGATGGGTTTTCATCATGTTGGCCAGACTGGTCTTGAACTCCTAACCTTAGGTAATCCTCCTGCCTTGGCCTCCCAAAGTGCTGGGATTATAGGTATGAGCCACCATGCCCAGCCTTTCTTTTTCTAAAACAGCGTTCTTGGCAATAATTATATATATTTCAGTTCCCAACCAATCTTTGTCCACTTCAGCCATAGGAATCACAGAGGAAGAGAAAATGGGGCAGGGGGACAACAAGGAGGCCAGTGTGGCTTGAGCTCAGCCTGCAGGAGGGTGGTCAGCATGAGGTCAGCAAAGTAACTAGAGGAGAGGTGTGGGCATAGGCCTCCTAAGAACTGTTTTATTCTAATCAATTGGTGAAGCTAATTAAAATTCAGATTAGAGGAATTTTGAATCTGATTTACATTTTCATCAGATCCTTTTAAAAGAATCACTCTGGCTGCTCTGTGGAGTTAAAGTAAAGGAGGCAGGTATAGAAGCAAAGAGACCTGGTAGGAGGATGTCACTGCAGGAATCCAGTCAAGGATGGTAGTGGGGACTAGGTCAGCAGTAATAGGGGTGGTGACAGATACCAGGATTAGGCATATATTTTTATACAGAGTTGAGAACATTTACAAATGAATCATATTAGTTAGTGAGGCAAAGAAAGGAGTCAAGGAAGATGCCAAGGTTTTGGCCTGAATAATAGATGGATGGGGGTGCTACTGACTGAGCATTGAAACAAGAGTTTAGCTTTGGAGATAGTGAGATAGACAAGTGGAGATATAGACGGTTGGGTACAGTCTATCACTCTGTCATTTAATCCTGAATTCAAGCCTGCAAGTTAGGTATCATTATTCCTATCTGAAGCTTAAAAATATACACAGTTTAAATATCATCCATTATCATGTAACAATATGTGACAGTTCTAAGACTCATACATAGACCTTGATATCTGACCTCATGTTCTTCCCATTATCATTCTTCACCTTTTCATTTTTCCTTTTTACTCCTTCCCTTCCTCCTTCCCTTCTTTTCTTTGTTCACTATTCATTCATTTGGTATGTAGTTATTGCTAGGTGTTGGAATTATACACACGAGTAAGATATTACCCCGGCCTTCAGCTCACTTTACGATCTTAATAATTTTTGATATATTAAGGTGTAGAAGAAACATAACTCAGCCAAGTTGATAACTTGATATTTCCTGAGTCTAAATAATCATGAGTTGTAAAAAGTAGAATTCATAACTTTATGAGAAAAAAGAAAATACTACTAAAATTAACATTTTCAATTTTAAGACTAGCTGATTTTTAGATGCAGAGTATAGAGAAATATATGTTAGAATTCAGAAAATTAACATTAATTAGCATTTATTGGGCTTTGATTTTCTAACATCTTGATATGCTTAACTCATTTAGTTATCAAAACAAATGTTTGAGATAGATAGCTAATAACAAATGAGGAAACTGAAGCATACAAAGGTTAAGGCAGCTGGTAAAGCTAGAGACCAAACTGAAGCTATCTGACTAAAAGTTGGCATTTAATCATTTTGTTAAACTATGAAAGTAATGAGATTCCATTTTTGAATTTCTAGTCTAGATTCTACTTCTAAATTTTTGGGTATCTGTCCTTAGATTTCATCATAATCATCAATAAAAGTTGGATTAAAAAATCTCGACATTTTTCACAATCTACTAAGATTGTAACAATTGTCAATACATTTTATTATTATGAGACACAGTTCTCAATTTTAAAATGGCTTAGATTATAAATATGTTATTTGTTTGATACCTACAATATGCCATATGCTTTATATAGGTTATGTAATTCAATAGTCATAATAACTCTGCTGGGTCTGGTTTAATATTACTGTATTATTGTTGAAGAAAAACATTAGGCAATTTGCTGAGGGTCAAACACCTTGTAAGTTTTGGAATTGGATCTGACCCAGTTGTGAATCCAAATTGTATGTTCTTTCCACCAGGTTAGTGATTCTCCAGAAAAGCAGAGCTTATTGTAAGGCAAAACTCCAAAAAAAGTCAGCTCTCAGGAAAAAAAAACCAAAAAACAAAAAACAAGACATTTTTGGATGTACCAGTCTAGTTAGCAGAAGAGGGTGTTAGAATGCTGAGGCTGTTTGCTACAACTTCAGTGTAGTCAGTGAATTTCAAATAATGCTATGGTTTGGCAAGATTTTTCTAGAGAAGAACCTGCCAAGATCTACCCATTAGTAGGATCTTAAGATTTCCTTAGGAAGCTCTGCTGTCATTAATATCCTATTATGTAAATTATTCTATAGACCTCAAAATGTTTAGGAAAATAGAACCATTCTGAGCCTTCTTGGAAGTCTATGTTACAACCTCAATTATTTATAGGGCTACTTTGAGCATGAAGTATACTGATAATCGTGTTTATTGGAATCCTTAATTAAATTAAATTAATTATTATTATTATTTTTCAGACAGAGTCTTGGTCTGTCACCCAGGCTGAAGTGCAGTGGTGTGATCTTGGCTCACTACAACCTCTACCTCCCAGGTTCAAGCGATTCTCCTGCTTCAGCCTCCTAAGTAGCTGAGACCATAGGAATGTGCTACCACACCCAGCTAATTTTTGTATTTTTAGTAGAGGCAGGGTTTCACCATGTTGCCCAGGCTGGTCTCAATCTCCTGACTTCAGGTGATCCTCCTGTTTCAGGCTTCCAAAGTGCTAGGAGTGCAGGCATGAACCACCAGCCTGGCTGGTATCCTTAACTTTAAACATGAACAAATGTAGAAGAAATAGTATAAAGATCCCCACAATCCATTACCCAGCTTCAACAATTATCAATATATTGCCAATGTTATTTCACCTACAACTTCTCTGCTGTCTACTCCTTGCTGTTGTTTTGCCTTGCAGCTTTATTGAAGCACAATTTACATTCCATAAATTAATCCATTTTAAGTATACAATTCAATGATTTGTAGTAAATTTACAAAGTTGTGCAACCATCACATCAATCCTGTTTCAGAAGTTTCATTACTTCAGAATATTCTCTCATGTCCATGTGCAGTTAATCCCTTTAAACCCAGGCCCAGAAAACTATTTGCTTTCTGAGTTTATAGATTTGCTTTTTTTGGACATTTTATATAAATATAATCATACAATATTTTTTCTTTTGCATCTGATTTATTTCACTTAGCAAAAAATGTTAATGTTCATTCATGTTTTAACATGTATCAGTAGTTTGTTGATTTCTGTTGCTGAATAGTATGCATTATATGTATATACCACATTTTATTTATTCACAACTTAATGAACATTTGGGTTGTTTTTGGCTATACTATATAATGCTGCTATAAATATTCGCATACAAGTGTTTGTGTAGACATATGTTATTTACTTTTTGGAAGATTTCTATGCATGAATTGCCAGGTTTATGTTTATATTTAGTGAGTTTAACTTTTTAAGTAACTGCCAAGCTCTTTTCAAAAAGGCTTCACTATTTTCCATTTTCACCAGCAGTGTATAGGATTATAGGTTTTCCACATCCACACCAAAACTTATCTGTTATTTAAAATTACACCATCCTAGTGGGTGCATAGTGGTATCACATGGTGCTATTGATTCCCTAATTATTACTGAAATGCCAGGGGTTTGGTCTAGGTCCCATTGCTCTTTGATTAGAAAGCCAATCATTAAGACAACAATTATTGCAAGGGAGGAAGGCTTTAATCCGGTGCTGCAGCCAAGGAGAACAGAAAATCAGTCTCAAATTCATCTCCCTCACCAACTAAAATCAGGTATTTATATAGCAGAGAAGAAACTAAAACAGGAATTAGGGAAGGTTAAGGAAGAGATGTTGGTCAATGGAAAGCAGGTGGTTAGATAGGCTGTCATGATGGGTGAGGGGTCTTATGTCTTACTGCCCAGATGCAATGATCTGGTAAGTTTCAATTCCTTAATACTGTTTGGGAGAACTGACAGTTGGTTTCCTCAGAAAGGAACTCAGATAAGACAATTTTGACTTTTATGTTATAAGACTAGGGGGGTCAATTTCTATGTTTATTTAAAAGAAACCATAAACATCAGTTCTATGGGACAGTTGGGCTAGCTTCATAATGACTAATGATGTTGAACATTTTGCATATACTTATGAACACATGTAAAATGTTCATAAGTATATAAACATAAAATGAACATTTTACATGTTCATAAGTATGTGCAAAATGTTCAACATCATTTTTATAAATCTTCAGTGAAATGTTTATTCAAATATTTTGCTTATTTTCAATTTGAGTTGTCTTCCTATTCTTGAGTTTTAATGTTTCTTCACACACATTGGATACAAGATCTTTATTGCATAATTTGCAAATATGGTCTCTCCGTCTCTGGTTTTCATTTTCTTAGTGATGACAATTGAAGTGAGAAAATTTTTAATTGTGATGAAGTCCAATACATCATTTTTTCTCTCTTATGGATTATATATTTTTACAATATCTAAGAATTCTCTGCCTAAATCAGGGACACAAAGATTTTTTCCCTTGTTTCCTTCTAGAAGTTTTCTAGCTTTAGCTCTTACATAGGCCCAAGATACATTTTGAGTTAATCATTGTACAATACAGTGTGTGGTAATAACCGAAATCAGTGATTTTCATCTGGGGGCAGTTTTGTTCCTCAGAGCACATGTAACAATGTTAGGAAACAGTTTTGGTTCTCACAACTTGATAAGGGGTGCTACTGGCATTTAGTGGGTAGAAGTCAGAGATATTACAGAATGTCATCCTATTAATACAATGCACAGAACAGCCCCTTGCCCAAATAATTAATTACTGGCCTCAATTCAATAGTGCCAAGGTTGAGAAATCCTGGAGTGGTAAAATAAGAAGGTAGCATTAATAATACATGGCATAGGCCAGGCACTGTGGCTCATACCTGTAATCCCAGCACCTTGGGAGGCTGAGGCAGGCAGATCATGAGATCAGGAGTTTCAGACCAGCCTGTCCAGCATTGTGAAACCTGATCTTTACTAAAAATTAGCTGGGCATGGTAGGGCATCTGTAGTCCTAGCTACTCAGGAGGCAGGAGAATGGCTTGAACCCCAGAGATGGAGGTTACAGTCAGCCACTGCACTCCAGCCTGGCGACTGAGCAAGACTCTGTCTCAATAATAATAATAATGATAATAATAATAACAACAACACATGGGATGTGAACCCAGACATGCCACTCTGGAAGTGAAACTGTTCATCTTTCACTGCTTTCCCTGCCCTGGTAGAGTGGCCGTGGAGCAGCTCCAGGCAAGAACACCAGAGATATCTACTGTTCTTACTAAAACTTGAGTGGTTTTTCCCTCAATAACCACTTCTTAATTTTTTGTATGCCTTTGATCAATTTTCAGAGCCCTGAAATGATTGCTTTTGAAAATTTTTCTGGCCAGGTGTGGTGGCTTATGCCTGTAATCCCAGCACTTTGGAAGGCCGAGGTGGGTGGATCATGAGGTCAGGAGATTGAGACCATCCTGGCCATGTTGCAACCCCGTCTCTACTAAAATACAAAAAATTAGTCGGGCATGCTGACATGCACCTTTAGTCCCAGCTACTCAGGAGGCTGAGGCAGGAGAATTGCTTGCACCTGGGAGACAGAGGTTGCAGTGAGCTGAGACCGTGCCACTGCACTCCAGCCTGGCGAAAGAGCAAGACTGCATCTCAAAAAAAATTTTGTTTTTTGCCTGTTTGTCATTGCTTTTTGGGAGTATTTGCTGCCATATGGAAGTTACCCAAGTTTTGAAAGGAACAAAAAAGTCTACGAACAAAGAAAACATTAAGTGTATATTTGAAAATGTAGTAGTTATTTATTGATTCAGCAAATATTTATTCAACATTTATAATACAACAGCTAGTAATGTGGCAAGGGTATGCAAAATACCATCTTGACTCTTAAGACACTCACGGTTAAGTGGAGGAGACAGAAATTAAACAGGCAAGATGCCTAGAGGCTCAGGGGATGGGTCTGGCTTCAACTCTTGATGTTCTTACTTACTGCTGTGTGATGTTGGGCAAGTTAAGCTGTCTAAGCCTCAGTTCCTTCATCTGTGAAGCAGGGTAATTAACAGCATCTACCTCATGTGATTTCTGTGAAGCTGTTTTCATATATATAAGCAGTTTAGAACAGTGCCTAGCATCTAGTAAACACTAAAAAATGGTTTACTTTTCATTATATAGTATGATCAATGTTATGCTAAGAGTAAGCATGTGATACTGATACAAACAGCAGACAGGGAAATACTGGGTAGGAGAGGGTTATTCCCTGTCAAAGGCCCCACTCACAAGCCTGGACACCCACGGCCCTAATGGAGAACAGGCATTCCTGTTTTTAAGCCCAGAAGTTGCCTTTTGACCCACTACGGGCCCCCTATCCTGTACCCATATAAACCTCAGATTCCAGAAGCAGACGACAAGGAGATAAACAAACGAACAGCAGAGTGGCTCAGCAGAGAAAGAGCATCTGGATGTCCAGAGGAATTCAGCTAGGGATGACTGAACAGATCAGCTGCTGGATGGCCAAACTCCAGGGGAAGATCATCTTCCCACTCCATCCCCTCTTCCATCCCACTGAGAGCCACTACCACCACTCAAACCCCTGCATTCATCCTTCAAGTCCGTGTGTGACCTGATTCTTGTGTGACCTGATTCTTCCTGGACGCTGGACAAGGAGTTAGGTACCAAGGGGGTCCACAGAGCTGTTTAACACGTAAGCCATCTGTGGATGGCAGAGCGAAAAGAGCACAGTCACAGGCACCCACCCCTAGATGCTGCCATGTAGCTGAAGTCCAAAAGTGCTCACTTTGGTTCCCACATTTGCCCATCTATGTGCTCTCTCTCTCATAAGGGGTTTGAGCTTGTGGCAGCTTGGCCAGAACAGAGAGCCACACCCCTGTCCCTCATCCTGCGAGGAGTGCCAGGGAACTCTCCCGTCTCAATGCTATTATTCAGAAGAAATGATTTAAAAACTGTCGGAAGGACAAGTAGGAATTATCTGTGAGTAAGCAGAGAAAATATGTAGGGAAGAGATTTTAGAAGAGGCCTGGAGGGAAGAGGAACATGACCAAATATGAGGACAGAGAAGTAGACAGATTGCACCGGCACTAGAAGCCTTAGAAGGATACGCAAAATAGTTATCTTATTTCATTAGAGCTCAGTCTTTATGATACATATAGGGGTGAGAAACTGAGTTTGCTTGTTTTTTGTTCTTACTCTCTTCTATATTCCCAATTTACATATCAAACCTGGACCACCCAGAAGCCACAATTATACACTCTGTATTTAACTCCCTCCCTGCATATCTTAACTCATTGCAATACAGATTAAGAAAGTTGTAATCCCAGTACTTTGGGAGGCCAAGGCAAGAGGATCACTCTAGTCCAGGAGATTGAGACTAGCCTGGACAACATATCAAGACCCTGTCTCAACAAAAAATAAAAAGTTAGCCAGGCATGGTGGTACATGCCTGTATTCCCTGCTACTTGGAAAGCTGAAGTGGGAGGATTGCTTGAGCTGGGAGGATCATGGCTACAGTGAGCCATGATGGTGCCACTGTACTCACCCTTGGTGAGTACAAGAAAAAGAAAAAAAAGAAAAGCATACCATATGTATGCATATTCTTGTCTCAAAGAAAAAGAAAAAAAAGAAATTGTGTCACATAGGTTAGAAATATTGATTATAACTATTCTGCTTTCTCAAACTTTTTGTGCCATTTTGAGTGTGCAGTCCAACAATCACCTCTCATAAGAAACCCATACATATAAGCTTATAAGCAACAGAAATTTATTTCTCACAGTTCTGGATCCTGAGAAATCTATAATCAAGGTGGATTTGGTGTCTGTTGATGGCTCGCTTTTTGGTTCATAGATGTCCCCTTCTAATGGTTTCACATGGTAGAGGGAGGAAGATAATTTTGGAAGATGATGTATGTCCCTCAAAATAAGGGAACTCCAAACAAAAATTCATCTATTGGGGAAAGTAACAAATAAAACCACAATAGGAACTTTGTAGCTTTGTTTTTGGTAGCTTTGTTGTGATATCGTTCATATTCCATATAATTTACTCATTGAAAGTTTACAGTTCTGTGTTTTTTAGTATATTCACAGAGTTATGCAACAATTTTAGAACACTTTCATCACCCCACAGAGAAATCCTGTTGTATCCCTTAGTAGTCACACTCATTTTCTCTATTCTCTCCAGCCCTAGTCAACTACTAATCAACTTTGTGTCTCTTTAGGTTTGCCTATTCTGGACATTTCCTATAAATGGCATTATATAATATGTGGTCTTTTGTGACTGGCTTCTTTTACTTAGCTTGTTTTCAAGGGTCTTCCATGTTGCAGCACATAACATTCCATTATATGGATATACTACATTTTATTCATTCATTCATCAGTTGATGGACATTTGGATTATTTTCATTTAGGAGTTATTATAAATAATGCTACTGTGAACAGTCATTTTTTTTGTGGACATATTCCTTCATTTCTTTTTAGTGTATAGGAGCAGAATTGCTGAGTCATATTCTAACCTTTTGAGGAGCTGTCAGACTGTTTTCCAAAGCAGCTGTACCATTTTGTATTCCCACCAGAAATGTAGAGCTCCAATTTCTCTACATTCTCAATAACACTTGCTATTATCTGTCTTTTTGACCATAGCCATTCTAGTGGGTGTGAAGTGGTATCTCATGGGTGTATGTTTTTGTAAATTGTATGATTCCATTTATAGGAAACATCTAGAGTGGGCATCTGTAGAGACAGGAAGTAAATGAATGGTTTCTTAGGTTTTTCCCCTTTCCTAGGGAAACCTAGGAAACCATTCATCATCCTGGGGTAATTGGGGAGTAATGAACAGTGACTGCTAATGTGGCATTTCCTTTTTTTTTTTTGGGACGGAGTTTCGCTCTTGTTACCCAGGCTGGAGTGCAATGGCGCGATCTCGGCTCACCGCAACCTCCGCCTCCTGGGTTCAGGCAATTCTCCTGCTTCAACCTCCTGAGTAGCTGGGATTACAGGCACGTGTCACCATGCCCAGCTAATTTTTTGTATTTTTAGTAGAGACGGGGTTTCACCATGTTGACCAGGGTGGTCTCGATCTCTTGACCTCGTGATCCACCCGCCTCGGCCTCCCAAAGTGCTGGGATTACAGGCTTGAGCCACCGCGCCCGGCCCGGCATTTCCTTTTGAGGTGATGAAATGTTCTAAAATTGACGATCACATTTGCGAATATACTAAAAGTTACTGAATTGTATGCTTTATGTGGGTGAATGTCCATATTTGTGTGGGTTTATTTCTGGGCTCTCTTTTTTCCTATTGATCTGTGTGAAAATCCCCTTACCAATACAACCTGTCTTAGATTAGTGTCACTCTTCCAACTTTTTTCTTATTTTTCAAAATTGTTTTTACTATTCTAGTTTCTTTCCATTTCCATATAATCTTAGAATCAGCTTGTATATATCTGCAAAATTTCCTGCATGGATTAAATCCTGTTAAATCTGTGGGTCATTTTGGGAAGAATTGATATCTTAACTATGATGAATCTTCCACTTCCTGAACATGTCTCTCCATTTGTTCTAGTCTTTTTTGATTTCTTTTTATCAGTTGTATGGTTTTTGATTTCTTTTATCAATGTTTTACAGTACAGATTCCGTACATGCCTTGTTAGACTATTTCACTTTGGGAGGAAGCTATTGTAAATAGCACTGTTCTTAGAATTCTCATTTTTAATTGTTTATTGCTAATATATAAAAACAGTATTAAATTTTTAATTTTGACTTTGCATCCTATAACCTTAGTAAACTCGCTTATAGTACTTGGACGTTTAATTTTTGTGGAATTATTGGGATTTTCTACACAAACTTTCATGAGTAGGGTCATCCATGAGTAAGGTCAGTTTTATTTCTTCCTTTTTAATCTGCATGTCTTTTATTTATTTTTATATTGTTGTTGCCTTGGATGATGTTGAATAGGAATGAATGGAATGAAACCCTTTGCCTTGTTCCTGATCTTAGAGCACAGCATTTAGTGCTTCATTATTATTAAAACCCTATTTGTTTTTTGTGGATTTTTAAAATTAGATTGAGTGAATTCTCTTTTACTTCTGGTTTGTTGAGAGTGTTTTTCATGGATGGATGTTGACTGGGGCTGTAATCACCTTGCTTAGGGACTGGTGAAACAGAACCAGGCCCCATGCAAGATTGGCATATGCATTGTTGTGCTGGGGGTTGATGTGTGTTTCTTGCTGGTGCAGTGGTATGTGGCCATGTGGGTAGGTGCTTAGGTGCGCTCAGCCAAGCTTGGCTATGCCATCATCCTCTCTTTGGTCATTTTGACTTGAATTTCCTTAATTACGAATTATATTAGGTTTCTTTTTATGTGTTTTTAGACTGTTTGCATATCTTCTTTGGAGAAATCTCTACTTAGATCTTTTACCCATTTTTAAATTGGGTTATTTTTCACTTTATTATTGCATTGTAAGGGTTCTTTATATAGTCTGCAACAAGTTTCTTAATAGATATTTGATTTATACATATTTTTCCCATTTTGTAGGTTTTATTTTTACCTTCTTGATGGTGTCTTTTGAATCACCATTTAAAAATTTTGATATAGTCCAATTTAGTTTTTTTCTTTTGTTGCTTGGGCTTTTGTTGTCTTATGAAAGAAACCACTACATCATCCAACTTCATGGAGATTTACATTTTAATTTTTGACACGGAGTGTCACTCTCTCTCGCCAGGCTGGAGTGCAGTGGTGGGATCTTGGCTTACTGCATCCTTTGCCCCGTGGGTTCAAGTGATTCTCCTGCCTCAGCCTCCTGAGTAGGGAGGGACTACAGGTGTGCACCACCATGCCCAGCTAATTTTTGTGTTTTTAGTAGAGACAGAGTTTCACCATGTTGGCCATGATTGTCTCAATCTCTTGACCTCATGATCTGCCCACCTCAGCCTCCCAAAGTGCTGGGATGACAGGCATGAGCCACCGCACCCGCCTTACCCATTTTTTTTTTAAATAAAAAAGTTTCAAAGTTTTATATTTTCATTGAAGACCCATTTTGAATTAATTTTTGCATATGGTGTTATGTAGGGATCCAACTTCATTTTTTTGCATGTGAAAATCCACTTGTCCTAGAATCATTTGTTGAAAAGACTATTATTCCTGCCATTGAATTATCTTGGCACCCTTATCAAAAATCAATGGGCCATAAATGTGAAGGTTTATTTCTGTCCTCTCAATCCAATTCCATTGTTCTCCATGTTTATCACTGTTCCAGTCAAACAGTCTTGATTATTGTAGCTTTGTAGTAAGTCTTAAAATGGAGAAATGTGAGTCCTCTAACTCTGTTCTCTGTCAAACATTTTGGGGAGAAAGTGTTTTTACTGTAGGATAGTATATGTTTGAGAGACACTTAAAGGTAAAGAAATGGCGGGCCTAAATATTTTCATTGTATATTCTTTTTTTCTATCCTAGGGCCTTCCAATCAAACAAATCTAACTCAAATGCTGTTCATGCTGTTAAATATGTGTTATTCCAGTTGCATGTGCTGTATCAATTTGGGGTTCACCAAGTTTATTCTCATCTGCTAATCTTCATTCTTAAATTTGCCCAAAACTTAATCTTTGAATTTATGTCCTATTCCAGCCAGCCCCAGATTAAGTTTTGAGCCTGAGATTTTCTGTATACACATTTTCCAACTGAGTTTGTTGAAACACTCACATTCTATATTCTTCATTGTGCTCTGTGTACACTCCTACTGGAATAAGATCATGTTCCACCTTGGGAGCATGCCCTGGCATCACAGGGGTTCTTTGTACAGAATTCTAAGCTACGTATTGGTATTTTTCTTGTGGCTTGGTACCTAAGTAAATTTCTGATATTAATTGGAAGTTTAATTCTTTTCAACCAGTGGAGAAGAGCTCTGACATTGAGACAGTACAACCTTGTATATATCTATGCAGAAATGCTACATCTAGTGTTTCTTTTTGGTTTAAATGTATAGGTTAATGTAGTGCAGTCGGCTGGTTTATACTTAAGAGCTATCTCCTTTACATGAAGCAGTTTGTATACCTTTCAATTCTCTGGATCTTTATTTTGACTTTGGTTTTCAGGTTAACAATGTTCAATCAAGTTTTATCTCATTTTTAATGATTTTTTTTCTGAAATGGTCAAAAATGGTAATGTATGTCATTTTTCTGAAATGGTCAAAAACAGATAAAGTATGTCAATTCACTCAGAAACTTGTATGTAGATTTGGGCTAAATGATGGTCCTTTACCCTGAAAACAAAAAGGCAATTGGTCCCGTTTACTGATGTGACATATTTGTAGGAGGCAATCTAACCACGGAGAAAATACAAGTATTTATAAAGCCACAGAAAGTAGACCTTACTGCTTTGTAGATAAGAGCCTGTGGGACTTGGAGGGATTTAATCAACATTCCAACTATAAACATCCTCTCTGCCAATTCCAGGTTATATTTAAGTTTCAGGTTGATTTCCCGAGAAGCAATAGGTTCAGCACTTGTACCAGGATGTTTCAATGTTTCTTTTTAAACCTGGAATCCCAGTTGCTTATTGTTTATAGAAATCAATGGCATTGTTTTTGGAAATGGGAATGGAAAATTCTCCAGAGTCCTGATAAGGCCAGGTCAGGCTCTCCCTGAAGATTGTTTGAGAGCCCAAGTTTTGAATCAGTTGCATGAATAACAATTTTGATTATGCCAGGGTCAGGATGGTTTTCATTAAGCCCAGTGCCTCTTCAATTGGCTAGCCTGGCTAAATATAACAAATCTTTTTAAAGGGACTTGCCTAATTGCCCTTGAATTCTTGACTGGGCTGATAAATGGCGCTAGCTGAGTCTGAGTAACCCTGTTTCCAATATTTATGGAGAGAGAAGCATTACAGTTTGGCAAGGCTGTCTTTAGAGATGAACATGCCTGGTTCTTTCTTCTTTCCTTTGATCAAGTTCTGTAGATTTTTCAATGCTTTCTGGAGCAAGCCTCTTTCCAGGCTGTAGTAGCTATTCTTTGCTTCCTTCTCCCTTTATCATTCTTGTACATAAAAAGAAATGAGGTTTTATCCTTTGAATAGAATACTCCACATAGTCTCTGAAACTCTAGTTCCTTAATTTCCACTCTGTTTCTTGTTTGACAAGTGGCAATCTGTTTTTTACTCCCTTGCATCTTTCCCGGCCATTTTAGAAACACTGACGTGATTGCAAACACAGTGGAAGCCTCCTTAGGAGAACTGACTCAGCAGCCCTCTGCTGAGAGAAAAGCCTATCTCCTTTTCGTCCTTCTTTGTGACCCGGGCCAATCAAATTATTTGTCCTCCGGAAATGCTTTGGCTTGCTGGGAGCACTAATGGGCATGACAATCAATATTGCTTATACTGATACATCATTCTCTTAGTAAGGGATTTCACTGGTAGATTTTCTTTCTCTGGGGATTCAGTCAACAACATTTATACAACACTCACAGCATGTAAAGCATGCATGGTACTAGACAGGACAAAGAAGCAAGAGAATCACAACGAATGGTTGCTGCTCTTTAGGGCCATCTTAAATAGTTGGGAGATTGGTAAGTATATTAGACAGGGTTCTCCAGAAGAAGAAAGGAAGCAAATGTGTGTGTGTGAGAGAGAGAGAGATGAGAAAGGCAGATGAGAGAGAGAGAGAGAGAGAAAGAGAAAGAGAAACTGATTTATTATAAGGAATTATCTCATGTGTTTGTGCAGGCTGAGTATCAAGATCAGCAGTCAGCAAGCTAGGGACCCAGGAGAGCCAAAACCATCAATTCCAGTCTGAGGGCAGAAGAAGACCAATGTCCCAAGCAGTCAGGTCAGAGAAATTCCCTCTTGTCCTGTCTTTTGTTCTATTTAGGCCTTCATCTGATTAGAGTGGGCTACCCACATTTGGAAGGACAATGTGCTTTACTCAGTCTACTGATTCAAATAGTAATGTCCTTAAAAAATACCCTTACCGAGAAACCCAGAATAATGTTTAAATAATATATGGTCCCTTTGTGGCCCAGTTAACTTGACACATAAAATTAACTGATAAAATAACTTTATATAGACAAGAACAAGAAAACACCAAGTAACTTATATACAGTTGGCCCTTTGTTTCTGTGGGTTCCCTATCTGTGGATTCAACCAACCTCAGATCAAAAATATTTGAAAAAAAAAAAAAAAGAATCTGTATTGAATAAGTCCAGACTTTTTTTTCCTTGTCATTGTACCTTAAGCAATACAATATAACAATTATTTACATAGGATTTACATTGTATTAGGTATTATAAGTAATCTAGAGATGATTAAAAATATATAGGAAGATGTGGATGGGTTATATGCAAATACTATGTTATTTTATATAAAGGAGTTAAGCATTCATGGATTTTGGTATCTGAGAGGAGTCTGGAATTAATCTCCCATGAATACCAAGGGACAGCTCTTTGGATGTGCACTGTTATGAGCTTGTGCTCAAGTGCTGAGTGAGAAAAGGCTATCTCCTTTTCATCCTTCTTTGTGACCAGGGCCACCAAATTATTAAGCAGCTGTGTGTCCCTTCTTGGGGATATGATGGAGCTCAGAGAGGACAAGACAACATGGCAGCAAGAGCCACTTCCAACTGGATGATCATGTAGGCATGAGTGGGGACAGCCAGTGAATTGGCTCGATGGTGGGGATCTGAGGGAGATCTGAGGGCGGTACTAAGCTGATTTGGAGAACAAAGGGAGAAAAGATGTGATCAGCCCACATCTCTGAAGCTCAAGAGAATCAGAGAGAAGAGCCTACAGCTGCACTGGGGCCTGTGGTAACAGGATTGCACCGAAGTACAGTTGTAGCCAACCAAAGCCCTTATTGACAAAACTGTCTGTCCGAGTCTGTCAAGGTGTATCTGGTAACCAAGGCCAAGTGCCTACTTCCCCTGTAAGAATCCTCTGAATTTTCCAGGCTGGGTGCAGTGGCTCACACCTGTAATCCCAGCACTTTGGGAGGCTGAGGTGGGTGGATCACCTGAGGTCGGGAGTTTGAGACCAGCCTGGGCAATATGGTGAAACCCCGTCTCTACTAAAAATATAAAAATTAGCTGGGCATGGTGGTGGGCGCCTATAATCCCAGCTACTCAGGGGGCTGATGCAGGAGAATCTCTTGAACCTAGGAGATGGAGGTTGCAATGAGCTGAGATTGGGCCATTGCATTCCAGCCTGGGTGACAACAGCAAAACTCCATCTCAAAAAAAAAGAATCCTCTGGATTTCCCTCAAAGAGATCATTATGATTTCAAGGAAAAATGAGAACAAAATGACAGCCAGATGCAAATTGGCCCCAGTGAAGACTTGGCCTTTTCCCCTGTGATTCTGTACTTGATTGAGCCTGAGATGAGGCATAGTTTGGATTTGAATACTTTGCACAGGGTTGTAGATAGGGCCTTCAGGTGGCAGAGACATAGATGGCAGGGGAGGGGTGTCATAAGGCAGCTATTGGGAGAAACAGTGCTGTGCTGAGAGTGTATAGTCTGAAGAGGCAGGAGCTGAGGGAAGCACACAGAAAGCAGACATGAACAGGTTCCAGAATTGGGAATACATACAAGCTCAATATGGGTTACAAACCTGCAGTTTCTAGAGGCTAAGATATTAAAGAAATAAAGACTCCAGGCAGTCAAGATCTAATCAGAGAAGTTAAAATGGCAAAAGAAAAAAGGTCTTGGCAAGTCAGCAAGAGGAGACAAAGTTTGCATTCCTTTTTTTGTGCTGTGTAACAACCACAAATTTCATAGCTTAAAACAATATATTTATTATCTCACAGTTTCTATGGGTTGGAGGTTTGGGAACAATTTAGTTGGGTCCTCTTTTTAGGTTCTCACAGCTGTGGTCAAAGTGTTGGCCAGGGATACAATTTCATTTGAGGTTCGCAGTCCTATTCATAGGTCAGTGGGTGCTGGCAGAATTTAATTTCTTGGGGCTGTAGGGCTGAGGTCGTTTGCTCCTAGAAACTGCCTAATATTCCTTGTCCCCTCCTCAGCATACCAGTTTCCTTCTTTAAGGCCAGTAGAAGAGCATCTGCTGATTCTTCCTGTCTCTTACCTCTAGATGCTCTAGAGGCTGACCTAATTAGATGAAGTCCACCTAGTATAATGTACATTTTGATTAACTAGAAAATCAGTTTATTAGGGGCCTAAATGACATCTGCAAAATTCCTTCACCTTTGCCACATGATCTAATCACAGAGTGTTATCTGTCATGTTCACAGATTCCAGCCACACTCAAGGGGATAGGATTGCACAGGGAGTATATACCAGGGACTGAGAATCCTGGGGGCCATCCTGGAGTTCTGCCTACCACAAAGAGTAATCAATCAAACTAATGTAATCATCTTGACCTTGAGTTTAAGAAACAATTTGGCTCCTCCAAGTGCCTCGTATATATATTTCCTGTGAGGTTAATGCTAATTCCAGTCACTAGAGTCTGCAGAAAGAGTAGATAACAGATTATACATACCTATGGGGCCAGAGTGTGTTCAGAGAATGGGAATGCAATAAATAGGCCTCTTTTGGGGGAGGAGGTGATGTGATGATCTGATGCCAGACCTGGTGGTTCATGCTGTAATCCCAGCATTTTGCGAGGCTGAGGTGGGCAGATCATGAGGTCAGGAAATTGGGATCATCCTGGCTAACATGGTGAAACTTCGCCTATACTAAAAATACAAAAACATAGCTGGATGTAGTGGCACATGCCTGTAATTCCAGCTACTTGGGAGGCTGAGGCAGGAGAATTGCTTGTACCCAGGAGGCGGACGTGGCAGTGAGCCAAGA
>NW_016107403.1:3212638-3219928 GCF_001604975.1 Cebus imitator
AAAATTGATCTATTGAAGATGATTTCATTTTCTCTAAGATCAATTTTGGGGATGGACAGGGGGTCTGAAATGTAATTTAGAATTTGCTGAAACAGCCTAGCTCAGAAGAGAATTATGTCTATACTATATAAAAAATCTCTGGGAAAAGTAATGTAAGTTTAAACATAAAATACATATTTTTAAATTAAATTTATACACATTGGGTATAGATTGGGTTTTGGGGGTGTGTGAAAAGGAAAGGAGAGATTGGAAATGCCTCTAAAGGCTTAAAACTAAAGTACTAGGATGGAGATATCAATTTTTTTCATTTAACATATCTTTTGAGGACTTTTATGTGAAAAATAATAGTAGAAGGAATATAAGGATATTTAGGATATAGTTTCTCTCTTTATGAGGTTAGAGTGTTATAGAAAAACAGAGGGCAGGTAAGGAGTCCCTGGTATCAAATGCAGTAGAAAGATGGAGAAGATACAGGTCATGAACAGCAGTATTTTCAATGAAGTGGGTAGAAGTGTGAGTCACATCTCAAAAGACGGTAAAAAGAACTACAGGATATCCATTTGAAAAGTAGGAGTGAAAAATGAATGGAAAGGAAACCGGCATTATATACAGAGCAGTAAAGCAAATGATTTCCTTTGGAGCTTGGGAAGAGTGCAACAGTACTTAAATGACACTGTTATTATTATTTTTAATGATAAGGGGTCCAGAGCAATTTGAACTTGTTTTTGTCAAAAGAAAAACGTTAGACAAGTTAAATTTAACAGAGTTTAATTGAGCAAAGAACAGTTTGAGAATCAGGTAGCCACCGAGCAGAATAAGTTCAGAGAGACTCCAGTGCTGCCAAGTGATTGAAGGAGATTTATGGACAGAAAAAGGAAAGTAATGGACAGAAAACAGAAGCGAGTTATGGAAACAGCCAGAATAGTTGCACTTGGGTGTTTACCTTATGTGGTAGTTAATATTAGGTGTCAACTTGATTGGATTGAAGGATGTCTATAGGGCTTTGGTAAAGTATCCTTTCTGGGTGTGTCTGTGGGGGTGTTGCCAGAGGAGATTGTCATTTGAGTCAGTGGACTGGGAGGGGAAGACCCACCCTTAATGTGGGTGGGTACCATCCAATCAGCTGCCAGTGTGGCTAGAACAAAGCAGGTGGAGGAAGGTGGCTTGCTGAGTCTTCCTGCTTTCATCTTTCTCCTGTGCTGGATGCTTCCTTCTCTTCCTCCGGCCCTTGACATAAGACTCCAGGGTCTTCAGCCTTTGGACTTACAGTGGTTTGCTGGGGGCCCTTAGGCCTTCGGCCACAGACTGAGGGCTGCACTGTTGGCTTCGCTACTTTTGAGGCTTTTGGACTCATACTGAGCCACTACAGGCTTCCTTGATCCCAAGCTTGCAGACGGCCTGTCATGGGACTTTGCCTTGAGATCATGTGAGCCAGTTGTCCTTAATAAATAAACTCTTTCATATATACATAGATCCTATTAGTTCTGCCCTGCTGGCAAACCCTGACTAATACACCTTTTATGAAACCAGTTTGAACAGTAGCCACCTTTGACTGTTTGAAACTTGGTAAGTCTGGTCACACATCCAGTTTGGTTACAGTTCACGATGTATGGAGAAACCTTTAAAATATGCAAGTAGGCAGCTTTAGGCCAAACTTAACAGATTCAAGCAGATATCCATAGTTGGACTCTTATTACTATAAAGAGTGCAGGTATTCATCCATATTCTCGAAATAGCTGCTTGGGAAGCCATTCTAAGCTAGTCTATCACTCATGTAGGACTCCATTTTAAGCATCAGGATGGTCAAATGCCTCTAGAGAAAGGAAGCTCACAATTTTCTATTTAGATAATTTTGTCATTGAACATTTTTATTAACTTTTCATTCCCCACTTAAATTTACTTTTACAACAAAAAATTTCTTGTTGAGCATACCTGCAGTAAACTAGAAAAAAGGCTGCAAGGTACTTGTCTCTGGGAATAATGCCCATCAGAGCACTCTTCACTGGGAGGAAAAAAACTGAAGATCACTTTTGTCAAGGATTGTATAGTAAATGAACCTGTTAGCAATAGTGTACCCTTATTCTGAGAATTACCCTGTATGGCAGATGCACCTGAATGTGAGTTCTGAGTTAGGTAATCTGGGAGTGGCTAACCAAGAGATTTGTTCTTTGTCTATGAGGAACATCTGAGCCCCCATCCCATAATGGAGGTCCCAATTTTTGGGCCGAATGAAGGTCTCCAAGTAGAGGTTATTAGGAAAAGTGTGCTAAGTGAAAATGACATTCAAACTGCATGCCTTTTGCAAGTGGTTGTGGTTCTCCTGTGCAGCCTGCTGCCACTGGACTGTATATACTGTGGTTCTCTTGCCCAGCATGCCACCACTGGACTCTCTCCTCTGCATATAAGCCTCCAATAAAACCCTATGTCTTGTTTTCTGGCTTTGCGTCTCTTCTTTGGCCTCTTAAATCTGGTGCCATCCCCATTGGAGCTGATAGGAATTTGGCGTAACCAGGATTTCTGCTCCCTCCGATAGGGTGTAATCACGCAAGGATCTTCTTTAGGATGCTGATCTCTTTGCTTTTATCCCTAGCCTGTTAAACCTTTTGGACTCTGATATGGTTTGACTCTGTGTTCCCATCCAAATATCATCTCAAATTTAATCCCCATGTGTTGAGGGAGGAACCTGAGGCTGGGCACAGTGTCTCATGCCTGTAATCCTAGCCCTTTGGGAGTCCAAGGTAGGTGGATTAACTGAGCTCAGGAGTTCGAAACCAGCCTGGGCAACACAGTGAAACCCTGTTTCTACTAAAAGACAAAAAATTAGCTGGGCGTGGTGGCACATGCCTGTAGTCCCAGCTACTCAGGAGGCTGAAGCAGGAGAATTGCTTGAACCTGGGAGGCAGAGGTTGCAGTGAGCCAAGATCCTACCACTGCACTCCAGCCTGGGCAACAGAATGAGACTCTTTCTCAAAAACAAAGCAAAACAAAACAAACAAAACAAAACAAAACCAAGCACTCTGTAATCAACATCTATCAAGGGAGGGAAGTGATTGAAACATGAGGACAATTTTCCCCATGCTATTCTCATGATAGTGAGTGAGTTCTCATGAGATCTGATGGTTTTAAAGCGTCTTGGCATCTCCCCTGCTTGCACTCACTCCCTCCTGCCACTTTGTGAAGAAAGTGCTGCTTCTACTTTTCCTTCTGCCATGGTTGTAAGTTTCCTGAGGCCTCCCTGGGCATGTGGAACTATGAGTCAATTAAACCTCTTTCCTTTATAAATTACCTAATCTCGGGTATTTCTTTATAGCAGTGCAAAAATGGACCAATAATGATTCCATCTCTTAATGGCCACCACTGGTCACGTTTTCTAAATGTAGACTGTAACTACAGGAATTACATAGACTGCATTATCTCTTTCTCTCGCCATACAATACCACATGTGATATTAGCTTTATCTTAAAGGATACAAACACATTTTCGATGTCTGTCTGAATTGTAGTCTTACTTGAAAAATAATGTTGTGTTAGCTAGTTAATTCAGTCTCATCTGAAATCAAAAGTTTGAAATTATTCTGAGAAATCTGCTTTAAAAATACAAATGCCCCATTTTATTTTGTAGATGTTTCCAGTTACTGAGTACTTTATCTTTAATTAATGTCAGTAATGAATTTAAAATTGGGAAAAATCAAGCAAAAATGACAGGTAATAAAAATATAACTCTGAAGTATCATTTATTATAACTATTATGGAGTGATATTTTGATAAAGTTTGCATGAAATAAAATGTGAATCTTTTATAGCATATGCCAGAACACTAGTGCAATTTTGGGATTTCAAGAGGGAATTAATTAATGATGACTTGAAAAATGTATTCTAGCTAGTACCAGTGTACATTATGACAAATTGATTAGTATGAAGTCGTAATTATTATATTCCACAACTCTGGAGCCTACTAAACTAACAAATGTAAATTTCTCCCTCAGAACCCAGAACAACATGATTTTAAGAATTATTCAAAAAGCATTTTTGGAACTGTGTGTTCATCTTAAAAGCCAAATTCTCCCTCTCTTCAAAGGACAGCATGAGGTAAACTATTATATCCGGCTGGAAGAAGACATAATTCTTTTCTCAAAGTGTGAAGTGGGTCTACTGGGGTCTGGTGAATCAAAGCAAAGTAAAAACTTTCCTGGGTAAACTCAGAGAAATTCTTAATCATGTATTATTTGCCAGAGGGTAGTAAAATAGTGTTAGTCACCAAACCTCAAAGGAAGAGGGAGCTGGCTGGTATATGATGGAGTGTGCGTGCCTCTCTCTCTCTCTGTGTGTGTGTGTGTGTGTGTGTGTGTGTGTGTGTGTCTGTGTGTGATATATAGTGTTATAACTAATGCAAATGGGTAACTCTTGGTCTGGAGAGCAGGAATTTCCTAAATAGCAGTGCTGTCTTGTTACTTCTTATGTTCTAGGTGTTAGGAAAGTTTTTCCTTTTGCCATAAGATGCTGCAGCTGATGGTTGATATATTAGTAACCTGCTTGTTACTGTCCAATATATTCCCATTGCAGTTGGAAAAAATCCAAATGTTTTCCTGTGCCCCAAAAGCCCCTGTTATCAGCTACCGACTGGCTTGACAATGTCATCCCATGCTTTCTTGCCTGCACTCAAACACTGTCCCTTCTGAAATGTTATTACCCCAAATTTTTACATGGCTAGAGCCTTATTATCCTTGTGTCAACTCAAATGCGACTTTCTCCGAAAGGCATTATCTGAAACTCGTAATAAAGTAGCACTTCCTACCTCTACCTGTTCTAACTTTCTCCTGCTTAAAAAGGAAGCTGCTGCCAACTCAGATCCAGAAAATCATTTCCTAAAGAGATGACTCTCCGTATGGGGAGGTTGGTAAATTCCAAACGATTTTGCCAGTGTAAATTGATAAATTTACCTTACCCAACCTGGATGGAAAAGCATGTGGATGGTGTAGACAACGTGCTACCACCTTAGACCACAGTCTATCAGACTGTAGGTGATAAATAATGAGTTACATCACGATGTGATAACACCAGATTAGTCACTCTTCTTTTCCACTTTACTCTTTTATTGTCTTACAGTGCTTATTCCAATACAATATTCATAATTATTTATTTGTTTACTGGTTTAATGTTGATCTACCTTTGACAGATATCTATGAGAAGAGACTTTGTTGTATTTGCTGTTGCATTTTCAGTGTCTAAAATGGTACCTAGCATGCGTAAGTACTCAAATATTTGTGCAATATAGTTAAATGAGGAAGCAGCCTCCTTATAAATTAACTATATATGTGAAGATTAGTTTAGATGAAACATATGTACCCTTGAGGGTCAGGCTCATAGTAGGCAATCTGCCAATGTTCTCTCTCTCTCTCCAGCCTTCCTTCTGAGGGAGGATCACTGAACTCTTTACAAGTACTACCTGAGCAATATTTAAATTAAGATATCAGAAAGCTGACTTTATTCTTTCCTTACTTGTCTGTTTAAACACAACATAATCTATAACTTAATCTTACTAACATTCTTTTCAATCTTGGCAAGTAACCTATTTTTGTAGTGATTCTTTAACTATACTTTGTAACTTAGAGACTTCACTAATTTAGAGTATCTTTCCTCTTTAGTCAAGGTTTGTTAATGAGAATGTTGTTAAACTAACTATAAGATTAGTTCAACAGGAATGGCTTTTAACTTGATCAAACACATACTCATTGTATTTCATATGTAGTATTCAGATAAGAACAAGTGTACAGATATTTGTATGTACCACAAAATTAGATTATGACTTATCTCCTATATTAAAATGACTATATATCAGTATTTATTAGCTTTATCTGCCCAATTTAAGCCTGCCCGGAGCTTTTCTAACAATAAGATCTGTGAATTAGCTCAGCTCCACGCAGCTTGGTTAAGCAAATAATAGACTTATTGCCCATTGACTCTGTGTTGTTCTAATTCAGAAAGGGAGCTGTCTCAGACCCTAGAATCAGAAAATCATTACTTAAAAAGGCTTATTTTGACTTTCAATCCAAAGAGTTTGATGAATTCCAAATATTTTTGCCAGTGTTCTTAACTCAATTTACCTAGCCAGAATGGAAATGGTGTAGATGATGCAGGCAGCCCATCATCACCCTTGATAAAACCTTCGGTGTCCATATCATTAAGAGGAGAAACTCAAGATTTTTCAGGCTATGCATGAGTAAGAAGCATTATCCCATGGTCCCTTGCGGCCACCTCCCAAATCCTATTTTGTTGTCTCATAGAGCCCTTGGAAAGATTTCTGTGCAGGCTTTCCTCTTCCCCATTTGGGTGCTCTAGTCATCCTACCTTCTCTGGTTGCAAGCAGTTGGAGTTTTGTTCTCCCTACTGTGTGGGGACTGGCATAGCTCTTCTTCCATGAGGGAAAGGCCCAGGGTCTCTCCTGGAGCTACTGCATGCCGGGAACATAGATTCCAGCCGAGGCTCATTGGCCTCCTGAGTGTGTGTGGGTGTGTGCGGTAATCCTCTACTTCTGTTCTATAGGGATATGACATCAGTGTTAAGGACCTAACACAGTGTCTTCGGCTGAAGGAAAACATCTACAATTCATTATTGTATGGAATGGTAGATCATCTGAAATCCACATGCTGATATTGCTCCTATAGCTCCAGCTTTCATCATACCAACTGACCATAACAGGATTGAATTATCAAGGGGCACAATTAGTATTCTGAGGACCAGCATAGGTTATAACTTGAACATGACTGGAAATGAATATTACTGCTGGAGGAAGGTGATACGGTGGAGGTGTCAAGTGCTTCCTTTGAATAAGTCTTTGCTTTGTTTTTCATAATAACTGGATGGTGAGAAAGTAGAGAAAGCTTGTGTGGATGAGTGGCTCACACTTGGGAAGAGGAGTGACTTTTGTGTGGTCCTAAGCTAGATGTAGTCAAGGGCAATAGCATGCACTCAGGGACTTTGATCATATAAGCTGTGAAGAAATGCTCCTGCTAGAAAAGTGAAGCTTATATTGACAGATTGAAGCCCTCTGTCTGCTAGTCTTTTTGATGTTATGTACCAGGCCCCAGGGACATACCGTTGAGCAACATTAATTGTATTCAAACACAATTTCTGTTAATGCATGTGCTATTTTAGGACTTCAAGTATATTTAGGCACAGGAGGTTGTTTGGAGGCCACCATTCCCTCACAACAGGAAAACAGACTATATTTCTAATTTGGAAACTCCCAAATACACTCTGGATCTCCAATGTTTTCTTTTTCTTTTTTTTTT
>NW_016107403.1:3220028-3222155 GCF_001604975.1 Cebus imitator
CAGCTCACTTCAACTTCTGCCTCCTGGGTTCAAGTGATTCTCCTGCCTCAGCCTCCGAAGTAGCTGGGACTACAGGCATGTGCACCACCATACCTGGCTAATTTTTTTGTATTTGTATTATGTATTTTGTATTATGATAGCCAGGATGGTCTTGATCTCTTGACCTCGTGATCTGCCCACCTTGGCCTCCCAAAGTGTTGGGATTACAGGCGTGAGCCAATGCCCCTGGCCCCTTTTTCTATTTTTAATGGATGCAGCTTGGCAAGCATTAACTGAGTACTCGCCATAGTCTGAAACCCTGACAAAATCTGGGGAGAAGGAAATAAAGAGGGTCCAGTTCTTGGTTTTATGGAGCTCACAGTCTATCAGACTTTAACTGATAAAGAAATAATGAATTACACCATGATGTGATAAAGGCAGAAATAGAGATCTGCATAAAGCCCTTCAGAGAGTAAGCTACATGTTACAGAGCCAGGAAAGTTTGAAGTCTCACCAAGGCAAATGAGATAATAATATCTATCTTACAGGTTTGTTTTGGGAATTGAGTGAGATACTGTATCTAGAACACTCAGCACATGATAATCCTGTATTTCTGTTGATTATTACAATGATGACAAGTTAACCTTGTTTCTTATTATTCTTGGACTAGATATATTTTATCTTAAAACTATCAATACTCTTAGACTGTTGAACTACTGTCTAATTTCTTCTTAATCTCTCTCTATAACTGCCTCCTTATATATTTTTCTCCCCCTCTAAAATACTTCTCTATCAACTTGACCAAATTAAAGCAAAAGACTCAAGGCAGGGATGAAGTGGAAAGTGAAATTGAGAAAATGAAGGCAAATGGAAATTAGATTATTGCAATTCTACATGTATCTTTGACTAACCACAGAAATTAGAAATCATATAAGGAAATTGAGATGTTTCTCTTCTGCTGTATCTGACAATAACATCTGTCATTGGGGACTGGATTGGGTTTTCCAGTCCACGAATGGAAAACCCAGGACACACATTATTCTTAGCATGTTCATAGTCTTTGGGCGGGAAGGCCACAGATAGATTTAGAATAATAGAATTAATTTGTACTTATAGGAGTTTTGTAGAAAGGTACTTAATATAATTTCCAAATGTAATATATAAAATATATTTTTCTGGAAGTAAACAATCTAGAAATAGTGGTACACTGTGTAGACATAAGTAAATACCATCTTCAAAAAGTATTTAGGTTATTAATAAACTGCCTGAAAATGAGCAAATATAGTTATAGTCTTACAATATTTATGACATTTAGTATTGTAGTTTTCTAAAATATTGAAAACAAGTAAGAGGCATATTGTATAGATGTTAAGAAAACAGTTTATCACTAGTTTTGTGGCCTTGAAGCATCAGATTCTTAAACTATAAAAGGGGAGGAATAGCAGTTATGTCTCAGGATTTTGTGAGTATTAAACTGGAAAATGCTCTCACTATAGTTGTTAGTACACAGTAAACACTCAGCAAATTTTAGTTGTCATCAAATTAGCTAGCATCTATAATTATCAAGTAACATTTGAATATGATGTGGAGCATTCATGTCCTAAAAACACAGTTGTTACCTTCTTATATTAATGCTCTGTTTCACTTTTTGGTATTTTTGAGGATAAGGAAAATAACTATGGTAATGTTCCTGTATAACTTTCTAATTTAAGAAATTCTTTGCTTATGGATTTCTGGGTGTGTTCCAAGACTTGGGGACTTGGGATGTGGCTTTTCCCATTACTTCTGCCACCAAAGTCTTACCTGGCACTCAGCCTAATTTAAATGGGGTCCAGGCCCTTTAGCTCATTTGGGTCTGTTATAAAATCAACACTCCCTCTGCAACTTGGGCAATCTGCCTCATAGGAGACCAAGCCAACAGAAATGCCTGCTGACCTGGAACCAACCCAAATGCCCATCGATGATAGACTGGACAGGGAAAATGTGGCACATATATACCATGGAATGTTATGCAGCCATCAAAAACGATGAGTTTGTGTCCTTTGTAGGGACATTGATGAACCTGGAAACCACCATTCTCAGCAAACTGACACAAGAGCAGAAGATCAAACACCGCATGTTCTCACTCATAGGCCGGTGTTGAACAAT
>NW_016107403.1:3223467-3234851 GCF_001604975.1 Cebus imitator
TGTGTGTGTGTGTGTGTGAGCTGGAGTCTCACTCTGTTGCCCAGGCTGTAGTGCAGTGGCGCATCTTGGCTCACTGCAACCTCTGCCTCCTGGGTTCAAGCGATTCTTCTGCTTCAGCCTCCTGAGTAGCTGGGACTACAGGTGGCCTCCACCATGACCGACTAATTTTTATATTTTTAGGGGAGACAGGGTTTCACCATATTGGCCAGGCTGGTCTCGAACTCCTGACCTTGTGATCTGCCCACCTTGTCCTCCCAAAGTATTGGGATTACAGGTGTGAGCCACTGGGCCTGGCCCATTAGCTTGTTTTCTTGAGGATTTTCCTGATTCGTTTCCATTAAATATCTCAATTCTTTTGGAGCTTTCAGCACATGCATAGGTTACATTTGTTACAAAAGCCGTGGTCTTTTTTTTTTGGAGTCAGGGTCTTGTTCTGTCACTTAGGCTGCTGGAATACAGTGGTGTGCAGCTTACTGCAGCCTCAAATTCCTGGCCTCAAGTGATCTACCTGCCTTAGCCTCTTGAGTAGCTGGGACCACAGGCACATGCTACTACCCATGGCTAATTTATTTTTCATTGTGGAGATGGCGTCTTAACTATGTTGCCCAGGCTGGCCTTGGACTCTGGGGCTCAAGTGACCCTCCTACCTCAGCCTCCCAAAGTGCTGGGATTACAGGTATAAGCCAGCATGCCCAGCACAAAGCTATGGTCTTGATCCTCTTTGGTTAAACACAATGCCTGCCATATTGCCTCAGCATTGGTAGAGAGAAGAGCTAATGAGAACATTCTGAGGTATTAGTTCCTGTCTTGATCAATGACCAATACAGTCTCTAGTTGATAACTTCTTTTAGATCCACCCTTCTATTTCCTGCGTGGTATGTAGTCTTGGAATAATAGCTTTCTAGCCACATGGGCTTTGGGAAGAAGGTGAGTCCATCAGCATAAATAGAGAAATGAGGGAGAGAAGGTGGTGAGTTCATTGAGACACATTAAATTTTATGTAAAGCTGAAGCATTTCCAAAATGGAGCTCATGTTGGAGAGAAGAGTCTGATTGGGGTTATAGATTTGGAAGCATTCAGCTAGAAATTAGAATTTAATCTGTGGGAGTAAGGAAGGTCCAGGAAGAGAGGGAGGAGTGTGTGTACACATGCAAGTGAGAGAGAAGGGGAGGGGTGGGGATGGTGGAGAAGCCATGGATCAAATGACAGGAAAGATAAGACTTAACAGAAATATATATATATATTTCTGTAATTGTGGAGAGATATATATAATTTTGTTGAGTCAGGGTCTTGCTCTGTCACTCAGGCTGGAGTACAGTGGTGTAACGGCTCACTGCAGCCTCAAACTCCTGGGCTCAAGTGATCTACCTGCCTTAGTCTCTTGAGTAGCTGGGACAACAGGCACATGCCAACACATGTAGCTAATTTATTTTTCATTTGTGGAGATGGGGTCTCACTATGTTGCCCATGCTGGTCCTGGACTCTTGGGAGATATATATATCTTTGATATCCTTTGTAGTCACCAAGAAGCTATATATATATACACATATATATATATACACACACACACACATATATATGTATGTATATATATAGTATATATATACACACTATATATACACACATATATACAGTAACTATATATAACACACATATAAATTGTAACTATGGCTATCTATATATACATAGCCCCCATATATATATACATCTTCTCGGTAACTACACTATATATATATAGATACATGTGTATATATATAATATATATATATATATATATATGTATCTATATATATACTATATATATAGATACATGTATCTATATATATACTATATATATATACACATATACATGTATATATATATATACACACACATATATATAGTGTGTATATATATACTATGTGTGTGTGTATATATATATACATGTGTATATGTGTATATATATATATATATATATGTGTGTATATATATATATATATATATATAGTGTATCTATCTATCTATCTATCTATCTATATATAGTGTATCTATATATATATAGTGTAGTTACCGAGAAGATGTATATATATATGGGGGCTATGTATATATAGATAGCCATAGTTACAATTTAAGAAAAGAGAATGAGATAATAAGAGCCGTTTTATGTTGCGGGATGAAACCCAGCTGCCAGTTACCTTGACCTTGATCCTCAGATGCTCATTCTCATCCCCATCTCCATCCCTATCTCCAAAGGGGTGTTATGTCCCCTTAAAGCTGATAAGTTTGGAGCTCTCTTATTCCCTATCCCTATGAATGTGATTTCAAAAAACATTTAGAAAAATTATGTAAGCTGTAGTGCCAAAAAGAAGTCCAGAAATGGAAGACTACTGAACTGACACTACGAATATGTTTATTTCCTTGTGATAATTTTGCTTCATGTTCAGAGCTGATAGCAACAGATTCGTGCGAGTAAGGGTGTGGGACTTGTTTTCAGCTGGCATTCATTCTTAGTGGTTCGTGCCAATGGTACTAATTGTTACAGTGTTATACATGTCATTTCTATCTATATTTAGACCAATAACCTCCTACTCCCCTTCCCATCCCTGTCATCTAAACAAGCCACCTTCTCTTAGCTTCTTCCAGGCCCGCTTCTAATAATACTCGGGGCCCCATCACCAAGGGTGACAGGAATGTATGTCAAAGACATCTTCATACCCTAAAATAAATTTTTTAAAGTTCAAGCTTATTGTTTCACTTGAATGCCAACCCAGACAACTTCCATGGGAAAATAAAATGTTTTTTTCCGCTGTTCAAAATAAATTTTCAAGTTGAAAAATCAAACCCTGCCTGTGAGTTAATGTTGAAAGTTTATAAAGACAACTATTTTGCAATTAGTGTCTGTTGAATTTGTCAGAATTACAAAGGACAATGACAACTCACTTCTTTAATCTGCAAAACTAAGGAGGCTAGCATTTACCAACAGTTTTTATGTGTACATCTTGTGTAACTTTAGTCTTTGAGTTAATTTTGTCTTAGAGTTCTTTGCTATCTTTTGAAGTTACTGAGAAACTTGGTTTTAAGCTTTATCATTTTCTTCTGGATGTGAATGGCCAGATCCAGAAAATGCCTGTGTCAGAGGCGAATGAACCAAAGCAACTCCATCTTGAATAGGGGCTGGATAAAATGAGGCTAAGACCTACTGGGCTGCATTCTCAGACAGTTAAGGCATTCTAAGTCACGTAAGATAGGAGGTCAGCACAAGGTATAGGTCATAAAGACCTTGCTGATAGAGCAGTTTACAATACACTGGGTGCATTGTAAATTGGAGTGATTCACAAAAAGGGACATGAGCCAAGGAATGTAGGAGGCCCCCAGAAGCTAAAAAAGCGAGTAAACAAATTCTCCCCTAGAGTCTACAGAAGGAACCAGCCCTGCCAGCTGTTGGACTTCTGACTTCCAGACTGTGAGAGAATGCATTTTTATTATTCTTTTTTTTTTTTTTTTTTGAGACGGAGTCTCCCTCTGTTGCCCAGGCTGGAGTGCATGGCACGGTTTCAGCTCACTGCAACCTCTGTCTCCCTGGTTCAAGTGATTTTCTTGCCTCAGCTTCCAAGGTACCTGGGTACAGGTGCCTGCCACCACACCTGGGTAATTTTTGTGTTTTTAGTAGAGACGGGGTTTCACCATATTGTCCAAGCGGGTCTCAAACTCCTGACTTCATGAACTGCCTGCCTTAGCCTCCCAAAGTGTTGAGATTACAGGCATGAGCCACCTTCCCCGACCATGCATTTGTATTATTCTAAGCCACCAGTGTGTGATAATGTGTTACACCAGCCATGGGACACTGATATAAGCAACTTTTCCCTTCCCTTTGGAAGTAGTTTCACCATCAGGACCAATAAATTTGTGTAGGAAATTATGGCACACACGAAGGCCATTTCCTTGGAGAATGGAGCCTAGGGAGAGGAAAGAGGCCACATTTCTATTTCTTTCCTTCTGTTCTTTTTTCTCCTCTCATGCAAATTAAATGCTCAAGGTTTTAGCGTTCCACTGTGGACAGTGCTCTTGCCTTTGGATGACCAAATAGGAGCAAAGTAGTGTCTGGAACAATGCCAGAACCGAGGGACTGCTTGGGGTTTCCCACCTGTAGCCTTTGAGCATCTGGTAAGATGAAGGCAAAAAGGATGGATGCCTCGCTCATGCCTGTAATCCCAGCACTTTGGGAAGCCAAGGTGGGAGGATTGCTTGAGCTTGAGTTCGAGACCAGCCTGAGCAACATAGTGAGACCTTGTCTCTACAAAAAATTTAAAAAGCTAGCTGGGCCTGGTGGCACATGCCTATAGTCCTAGCTACTAGGGAGACTGAGGAGGGAGGATTGCTTGAGCCCGGAACGGGGAGGCTGCAGTGATCTGTGTTGGTACCACTGCACTCCAGCCTGAGCAAAAGAGTGAGAACCTGTCTCAAAAAAACAAAAGACAAAAAGATGAAGGCTAAAAACTTGTGAGCATATTAAGAAGTGAAAGAGCCACTTACAGGAAAAGCTGACAATTAACAAAAATTGGAAATGCTGTGTTTGAGGTGGAGCTCTCTTCTGCCTTCCCCTCTTTTATTAGGGCACACTTTTATTAGGACAAAAGCCACAAAGAAAACTAAACTAAAATAAAACTCATTAAGTCAGGTTTTTTTTTTTTTTTTTNTGCTTTAATTTTTTGATTAAGTCTCAGTCTATTACCAAGCCTGTGTTTTGGGATGTGTCTTTCACAAGTGTTTGTGTCCCTCCTCTAGGGCTATAGCATTTCTCTCTTCCTCCATGCCCCCTATTCCTCCTTTTCTTGGCTACAGCATTCCAGATCTTTTTTTTTTTTTTTTTGTAGCCCTGTCTCTGGTGGAATATGGCTCCCCTTCCTATTCCTTGGATGAGAAAGGAAGGGTGGCATGGGCTGCAGTGGGAAAGAGTCATCTTCTCCCAGGAAGAATAAAATTTCAGTGTTTCCTCCATTGTGGTCTTTCTCCCTAGAGTATAGGCTTTGTTTTTAGCTGGTGAGGTTATGGTGGGGTGGAAGGCTGGGGGCTGGGGAAAGAGAGAAGAATCTATAACTTGAGTGACTGCAAAGGAGAACTGGAAGAGAAGGCAGCATGAGGAAAGAAAGTCAGCAAGGTCTACTGGCTTGTCTCAATCCAAGGAATTGCCAAATGTGGTAGGATCAGGAAAGGGGAGTTTAAAAAGAGAAAGTCACCAAAGTTGACAAACATTGGTCACTATCTTCAAAGGCTTTCATTTGCCCACACTTCTCCCCTCTGGGGAAATGGCTGGAAATGGTACGGGATAACTTGCTTATAAAATAACTTTCATTTTTGGAATTTATTTAGTAAATTCCTATGTGGGCAAAAAATTATTTTATTTTCACCTTTATACTAACAAATAGTTTTCTTTGTCTTCTCATATTTTCTGAGAAAATGTATTTTTTATTTATTATTGGTTCCCAAAGTTACAAATCTAACAAAAAGGTATACTAATTAACATTGTTGGCTCTGTAATCCTGCACGGACCAGAAATTGATTCTAAACAAATTATTTAACTTCTTTAATTTTCAATTATTTATCTGTAAAATCTGAATAACACATCTCTCATGAAGTTATTGTGAGTTGTCAATGATATAATATAGTTAATATGCTTGTTTAGTGCTAGGCACTGCCTTGGTAAATATGTAAATACTAAATAATGAATAATTTTGATTCTTATAACTTCTGTTGCTAAACATATAATGTAAATAAAATGTTATGTAAATTTGATATAATGTATAAGTAATATATACATAATATAAATATACACATAATGAAGTTATAATTATTAATATATAATTAGTATATATAAAAATATTAGACATGTATAATATAAATATTAAATATGTTTAGCACATAATACATATGCTCAGCAACAAAAAGTATAAACACACATACACACACTTTTTTTTGAGATGGAGTTTTGCTCTTGTCGCCCAGACTGGAGTGCAATGGTGCTATCTCGACTTACTGCAAGCTGTGCTTCCTGGGTTCAAGAAATTCTCCTCCCTCAGCCTCTTGAATAGCTGGGATTACAGGCGCCTGCCACCACACCTGACTAATTTTTTTGTGTTTTTAATAGAGACAGGTTTCACCATGTTGCCCAGGCTGGTCTCAAACTCCTGACCTCAGGTGATCCACCCCCTACAGCCTCCCACAGTGCTGGGATTACAGGCATGAGCCACCGTGCCCAGCCACATATTTTTTTCCTGCGGGAAAATCCAGCCATGTAAAATGGCATGATTTTATTTCTGGGTTCCCTCCCAAAAATCCAGTTTATACAATTGGCTTCTAGCATAGTTATCAGCACCAGTTAATAAAGAAAGATACATGTGGTATATATAGCTAAATACACACAGATGTATTTGTGTGTGTGTGTATATCTATATATGCATGCTTATATATACTTGTATATTTTTATACACACACAGTTGGGTTTTATTGGAAAAAATCCTGGAAAGAAAAAACTTTTTGTTATTTCTGGAAAATGGGGAGGAGAATAAAAATTTAAAGTTTTACTTTTTATTATATATTTTCTATGTTAGTGTTTTATATTATGATTTATATTATGAACTATATTACTTTCTATAATAAAATCACTTTGATGTGTGATATATATCTATGTATAGATATAGATATCTCTAATTGTAGACTCTAACTTTATATATATATAGATAGCTCTAGACTTATGTGTATATATAGAGAGATATAGAGTGTTCATGCCAATGAATCTTTTTTCTTGCTTTACAGTCCTTCAAAAGCACAAGTCGATTAAGTAGTATAATTTCTATTCTTTTTTTTTTTTTTTTTTTTTTTTTTTTTTTTTTTTTTTTTTTTTTTTTTTTTTTTTTTTTTTTTACCTCAATCTTTGTAGTGGACTGATTAGTGTCCCCTAAATTCATGTCTACTGGAATCTAAAGTTGAACTCATAGAAGCAAAGAGTAGAATGGTGGTTACTAGGGACTAGGGGAAATGTAGTTGAAGAGATATTGGTTTAAGGTTACAAACTTTCAGCTAAACAGGAGTAAGTTCAAGAGATCTATTGTGCATCATGATGACTATGGTTAATATATTCTTAAAAATCACTAAGAGTAGATCATGTGAGGTAATCTGTATGTTATCAGAACACCAGGGGTTCAGTCTAGGTCCTGCTGCATGCCTCACAGAAAGCCAACAACTGAGATGAGGGGTATTGCCAAGGAAGAAGGCTTTAATCGGGTGCTGCGGCTGAGGTGATGGTAGCTCAGTCTCAAATCCATCTCCCTGACTTACTAAAACTAGGGGTTTATAGCAAGAAAGAAATGTAACAATGTGTAAGAAAACAGGAACTAGAGAGGGGCAAGGAAGCAATCATGATGAATGAGTGGTCCAGCAACTCATCTTCCGAATGTGGTGATCTTACCAGTTTCGGTTTTTTGATACTTTTTGAGGGGCTTGAAGGCCATTTCCTGAGGAAGGAACTCAGACAAAACAAATGTAAATTTCAAGCTTTAAGATCAGAAGATTCATCTTCTATCTTTATAAATAATGAAAAAGATCTATGAGACTATTAGGTTGGTTTCACCTGTTAATTAGCTATTTTAGCCATTTTGCAACATATACATATTTTAAAACATCATATTTTATATTCTATATATACAGATATAACTTTTGTTAATTAAAAATAAATTAATTGAAAAAAATCCCATCTACCTGGGACCTCAGAATGTCACGTTAGTTGGAAATAGGTCTTTTTAGATGTAATTAGTTAAGGATCTGAACATGCTATTACACCAGATTTAGGGTGGACCTTAAATCCAATCAATGGCATCTTTATAAGAAGAGGGAAAAGGACACAGACAGAGAGAGATGGAGGCCATGTGAAGACAGAGGCAGAACTGGGAGTGATGCAGCTGCCAGGTGAGTAATGCCAAGGATTGCTGGGAGCCGCCAGAGAGGGAAGAGGCAGGAAGGATTCTTCCTTAGAGCCTTCTTAGGGATCATGCCCCTAACACAGTCTTGATTTTGGACTCCTAACCCTCAGAACTATGAGAGAATAAATTTCTCTTGGTTTAAGCCACTAATTTGGTGATAATTTGCTATAGCAGCCCTAGGAAACTAACATATTCTTCTTATAGCAAAGATCTTCTTTCCTTTCTTTTCAAGTGTCACTTTCTAGATCTTTCTGGAGGCTAACACTTATGCAATTTATATATATACAATTTGAGAGGACTACATATGGTCACAATTTGTAAGAGCTTACTTATATTTAAAGTGGGCTTTCTGTAGAGCACGTAGTTGCAGCTTTCTTTTTTTCTCCAATACGGCAGTCACTGTCTTTTAATTGGCCTGTTTAGACTGTTCAAATTTAAAGTGGTTATAGATACAGCAGCATTATGTTTTTACCATATTTGAAATTATTTTCTACTTATTGCATTAGTTCTTTCCCTCTCCTTTTCTGGTTTTATTTTACATAATTCAGTTTTCTCTTCTCCCTTGCTATCTTTTATATTTCTTTTTTAAAAAAACATTTTTAGTGATTGCTGTGATTTACAATATATGTCTAAGTTCATCTTCAAATAGTACTATACCATTTTATGTGTAGTGTACAGAGGTTGCACCAGACTCTTCCCAATAACTCTTTCCTGTCCCTCGTGATATTACTGTGATTTATTTTACTTATTCTTATGCTATAATCACCTAAGACATTGCTATTATGGCTTTGAGCAGTTGTCTTGTAGATCAATTAAGAGTAAGAAAAAATTTTTTACCTTTATTCCTTCTTTGATGCTCTTCCCTTATGTAGATCCAAGTTTTTTTTTTTTTTTTAACCTCTTTAAATTTCCATCTGCCTGAAAAACTTCTTTTAATATTTTTTTTGGAGTGTCTGAGTTCTTTGTAAATTCTGGATATTAGTCCCCTGTTGAATGGAGAGTTTGCAAATATTTTTCAGTTTGTCTATTTCTTGATTGTTTATTTTGCTGTGCAGAGCTTTTTAGTTTTAATTAAGTCCCATTTGTCTGTTTTTGTTTTTGTTGCCTATGCTTTTGAGGTCATAGACATAAATTCTTTGCCTAGGTAATACTATTTAGCCATAATAAAGAATGAAATCACGTCTTTTGCAGCAAAATAAATGGAACTGGAAGCCATTATTTTAAGTGAAAACAACTCAGAAACAAAGACAAATATTGCATCTACTCGCTTGTAAGTGGGAAATAATGCACTTGAACACAAAGTATAGAATGATAGTCAATAGACACTTGGCAAGGTGGGGAGTATGGAAGGGGTGTGGATCAAGAAATTACTTAATGGGTACAATGTATGTTATTTGGGTGACAGATACACTAAAAGCCCTGATTTTATATAATAGATTCATGTGACAAAATTGTACTTGTGCCCCATATGTTTATACAAACAAAGCCAAAGCAAAACACCAAAACATTAATTGCAGGACAAATTTGCTGGCAATGGATTCTCTGTCTGAGGAGGTATTTATTTCACTTTTGGAAAATAATTTTAGATCTGGTTTGGTGGCTCCTGCCGGTAGTCCTACCACTTTGGGAGGCTGAGGTGGGTGGATGGCATGAGTCCAGGAGTTCAAGATCAGCCTAGACAGCATGGTGAAACCCCATCTCTGCTAAAAATGCAAATAATTAGCCACACATGGTGGCTTACACCTGTAGTGCCAGCTACTTGGGTGGCTGAGGTGGGAGGATACCTTGAGCCTAGGAGGTTGAGGTTGTAGTTGAGACCTGATCATGCCACTGCACTTTAGCCTGGGTGACAGAGTGAGACGCTGTCTCGAAATAATAATAAAAAATAAATAATAGTTTTGTTAAATGTAGAATTCAAGGTTGGTATTTTCTTTTTTTAGTTTCAACATTTTAGAGATTTCACTGTGTTTTTGCTTGTGGGGTTTCTGATGGGAAGTCTATAATTTTTATATTTTTTCCTCTATAGTTAAGATACTTTATTCTAGCTTCCTTTAATAATTTCTTTTTGTCTTTGGTTTTCTGCATTTTGACTATGATATGCTTAAGTGTTATCTTTTGACGTTTACCATTGTTTTTAAAAATAACTTTTTGTTCTTTGAACCTCATAGAGCTGTGGTTTGCTATCTGTCATTAATTTTAGGAAGTTCCTTGTTATTGTTACATCAAATATTCCTTCTGCCCTATTACCTTTTTCTTCTCTTTCTGATATTCTAATTACATGTGCACTGCTCTTTTTAATATTGTCTCACAGTTCTTGGATGTTCTGTTCCTTTTTTTACTTTACTCCTTTTTCTTTTGGAATTTCAGTTTGGGAACTTTCAGATGACCTGTCTTCAAGTTCACTGATTGTTTCCTCAGCTATGTTGAGTCTCACGAAAGATCCATTGAAGACATTCTTTATTTTTGTTACAGTGTTTTTGATTTCTAGCATTTCCTTTGGTTTGTTTTTAGAGTTTCTATCTCTCTGCAGACAGTACCAGTCTAGCCGGTTATCTATCTTTTCAACTGTAGCCTTTAACGTATTAATTTTAGCTATTTTAAATTCTTTGTTTGATAATTCTAACATTTGTGTCATATTTGAGTTTGGGTCTGATGATTACTTTGTCTCTTCAGAGTGTGTCTTTTCTAGTCTTTGGCATAGTTTATATTTTTTCTGAAAGCTGGATGTGTTTTATGGGTAACAGATAATGAGATAAATAGGTCTTTATTACAATAATTCGTTTTAAAATATGGTGAGGAGATAGAAAGTGTTTAATATTTGTTGTAGTGACAGCTATCAGAGGCATCAAATTCCAGTAGTATCTTATTTCTTATTGTTCTCAAGGAAGAGTATGTCTTGCAGTTCTTTTCACTTTAATCCACCATTATTATACTGGGTCTTGCTGGTGTGGTGGTGGGTGTTGGGAAGAGTATGCTTTAATTTTCTTTTTTTCTTTTTTTGAGACGGAGTCTCACTTCGTTGCCAGGCTGGAGTGCAGTGGCACGATCCCGGCTCACTGCAAAGTCTCCCTCCTGGGTTCAAGCAATTCTCCTGCCTCAGCTTCCTGAGTAGCTGGGACTACAGGCCCGTGCCACCTCGCCCAGCGAATTTTTGTATTTTTTAGTAGAGACGGGGTTTCACCATGTTGGCCATGATGGTCTTGATCTCTTGACCTTGTGATCTGCCCACCTTGGCCTCCCAAAGTGCCAGGATTATAGGCCTGAACAATGGCGCCTGGCCCGCTATGCTTTAATTTTTTGATTAAGTCTCAGTCTATTACCAAGCCTGTGTTTTGGGATGTGTCTTTCACAAGTGTTTGTGTCCCTCCTCTAGGGCTATAGCATTTCTCTCTTCCTCCATGCCCCCTATTCCTCCTTTTCTTGGCTACA
>NW_016107403.1:3234861-3237241 GCF_001604975.1 Cebus imitator
AAAGGGCTGTTGAATTTTGTCAAAGGCCTTCTCTGCATCAATTGAGATAATCATGTGGTTTTTGTCTTTGGTTCTGTTTATGTGGTGAATTACGTTTATATACTTGAGTATGTTGAACCAGTCTTGCAGCCCTGGGATGAAGCCTACTTGATCATGGTGGATAAGCTTTTCCATGTGCTGTTGCAGTCGGTTTGCCAGTATTTTATTGAAGATTTTTGCATCTATGTTCACCATGGATATTGGCCTGAAGTTTTCTTTTCTTGCTGAGTCTCTGCCAGGTTTTGGTATCAGGATGATGTTGATCTCATAAAATGATTTGGGAAGGATTCCCTCTTTTTGTATTGTTTGCAATAGTTTCATAAGGAATGGTACCAGCTCCTCTTTGTATGTCTAGTAGAATTCGGCTGTGAATCCATCTGGACCTGGGCTTTTTTTTGGTTGTAGGCTATTAATTGCTGCCTCAACTTCAGACCTTGTTATTGGTCTATTCAGGGTTTCGGCTTCTTCCTGGTTTAGGCTTGGGAGGATGCAAGTGTCCAGGAATTTATCCATTTCTTCCAGGTTTACAAGTTTATGTGCATAGAGATGTTTGTAATAATCTCTCATGATGGTTTGTATTTCTGTGGAATCTGTGATGATATCCCCTTTGATTATTCTCTTTTCTTTTTCATTGATCTGGCTAGTGGTCTTCTATTTTGCTGATCTTTTTGAAGAACCAGCTCCTGGATTTATTGATTTTTCGAAGCGTTTTTTTGTGTCTCTTTCTCCTTCAGTTCTGCTCTGATCTTAGTTATTTCTTGTCTTCTGCTAGGTTGTTTGTTTTTTTGGTCTTGCTCCTCTAGCTCTTTCAATGTTGTTGATAGGGTGTTGATTTTAGATCTTTCCTTGCTTCTTATGTGGGCATTTATTGCTATATATTTTCCTGTAGACACTGCTTTAAATGTGTCCCAGAGATTCTAGTATGTTGTGTCTTCGTTCTCGTTGGTTTTGAAGAACATCTTTCTTTCTGCCTTCATTTCATTGTTTATCCAGTCAACATTCAAGAGCAAGTTGTTCAGTTTCCATGAAGTTGTGTGGTTCTGAGTTAGTTTCTGAATTCCGAGTTCTAACTTGATTGCACTGTGGTCTGAGAGACTGTTTGTTATGATTTCCATTTTTGCATTTGCTGAGGAGTGATTTACTTCCAATTATGTGGTCAATTTTAGAGTAGGTGTGATGTCGTGCTGAGAAGAATGTATATTCTGTGGATTTGGGGTGGAGAGTTCTGTAAACGTCTATTTGGTTTGCTTGGTCCAGGTCTCAGTTGAAGTCCTGGTTACCTTTGTTAATTTTCTGTCTCATTGATCTGTCTAATATTGACAATGGGGTGTTAAAGTCTCCCACTATTATTGTGTGGGAGTCTAAGTCTGTTTGTAAGTCATTAAGAACTTGCTTTATGTATCTGGGTGCTCCTGTTTTGGGGGTGTATATATTTAGGATCGTTAGCTCTTCTTGTTGCATTGATCCTTTTACCATTATGTAATATCCTTCTTTGTCTCCTTTGATCTTTGTTCTTTTAAAGTCTATTTTATCTGAGATGAGAATTGCAACTCCTGCTTTTTTTTGTTCTCCATTTGCTTGGTAAATCTTCCTCCATCCCTTTATTTTGAGACTTTGTGTATCCTTGCATGTGAGATGGGTTTTCTGGATATAGCACACTGATGGGTTTTGGCTTTTTATCCAATTTGCCAGTCTGTGTCTTTTGATTGTGGCATTTAGTCCATTTACATTTAGGATTAATATTGTTATGTGTGAATCTGATCCTGCCATTTTGATGCTAGCTGGCTCTTTTGCTCGTTAGTTGATGCAGTTTCTTCATTGTGATACTCTTTACCATTTGGTATGTTTTTGGAGTGGCTGGTACTGATTGTTCCATTCTGTGTTTAGTGCCTCTTTCAGGAGCTCTTGTAAAGCCAGCCTGGTGGTGATGAAATCTCTGAGTACTCCCTTGTTTGTAAAGGATTTTATTTTTCCTTCACTTATGAAGCTTAGTTTGGCTGGATATGAATTTCTGGGTTGAAAGTTCTTTTCTTAAGGATATTGAATATTGGCCCCCACTTTCTTCTGGCTTGTAGGGTTTCTGCTGAGAGATCTGCTGTGAGTCTGATGCACTTCCCTTTGTGGGTAACCCAACCTTTCTCTCTGGCTGCCCTTAGCATTTTCTTCTTCATTTCAACCCTAGTGAATCTGACAATTACGTTCCTTGGTGTTGCTCTTCTTGAGGAATATCTTTGTGGTGTTCTCTGTATTTCCTGGACTTGAATATTGGCCTGCCTTGCTAGGTTGGGAAAGTTTTCCTAGATAATATCCTGAAGAGTATTTTCCAGCTTGGATTCATTCT
>NW_016107403.1:3237466-3258012 GCF_001604975.1 Cebus imitator
ATTCTTGTAGCATTTCGTCAAATCTTTTTTCAAGGTTCTTAGTTTCTTTGCATTGGGTTAGAACATGTTCTTTTAGCTCACTGAAGTTTTTTATTACCCACCTTCTGAAGCCTGATTCTGTCAATTCATCACACTCAGTCTCCATCCAGCCTTGTTCTCTTGCTGGTGAGGAGTTGTGATTCCTTGTAGGAGGAGAGGCGTTCTGCTTTCGGGTGTTTTCATCCTTTTTGCGCTGGTTTCTTCCCATCTTTGTGTATTTATCCACCTGTTGTCTTAGTAGTTGTTGACTTTCAGATTGGGTCTCTGAGTGGTTGTCCAGTTTGTTGATGATGAAGTTATTTCTTTTTGTTTCTTAGTTTTCCTTCTACTCATTAGACTCCTCTGCTGTAGGACTGCTGAGGTCCACTCCAGGCCCTACTTGTGTGGGGATCACCTGTAGCGGCTGCAGAACAGTAAGAGTTGCTGCCAGTTTCTTCTTCTGCTATCTTTGTCCCTGAAGGATACCCACCTGATGTCAGTCTGAGCTCTACTTTATGAGGTGACTCTTTGGATATATGGGGGTTAAGGAGCTGCTTGAGGAGACAGCCTGTCCTTTATAGGAGCTCAAGTGCTGAGCTGTGAGCTCCATTGTTCATTCAGAGCTGCTGGGCAGGTACATTTAAGTCTGTTGCAGCAGAAGTCATAAACTCCCTTTTTATTTTTTCCCAGGTGCTCTGTCCCGGGGAGTTAGGGTTTATGTATGAGTTACTGTTGTGCTGCTGCCTTTTTTCAGGGCTGCCCTGCCCAGTGAGGAGGCAGCCTAGTCACTGTCTTCCTGCAGAGGCTTTGCTGAGCTGCTGTGGGTTCCGCCCAGCCTCTGTGTGAACTTCCCTGCAGTCCTGTTTCTACGGGTGTAGCTAGAACTGCCTCATTAATGGCAGCCCACCTCTGTAATGGTGGACTCTGTCTGTAATGGTGAGCTACCTCAGCAACAGCAGGCTGCCTCAGCAATGGCAGACTACCTCCATAGTGGTGGACTGCCTCGGTAATGGCGAATGGCCCTCCCCCACAGAGCTGGACCTTCCTGGGTTCAGCTGTGCTTGCTGTGGAACTCTCAATCCAGAGCATTTCTGATTGCTGTTTTTTTGTGGAAGTGGGACCAGCCGAGACTGATCACCTGGCTCCCTGCCTCAGAGCCTTTTTTTTTTTTTAGTTCAACAGTCGACTGTTTCCCAGGTGTTCAGTTGGCTGTTGAAAACGCACTGGGATCTGTGTGATTACCCGTGCAGTGACCCACTGCGCCAGCTGAAATAGCCATGCTGAGATTCGTGGTGCTTTTTTGCCTGGGAATCTATTGGCCTGGCTCCCTGTTTCAGTCCCCTTTTTTATAAGTTGAATGGGTGACTATGACTTCCCAGAGCTCTATTCGCCAGCTAAAATGGTGCCTGGACTCATGTATTTTGTACAGAGAACCGCCTCGCTGGGGTGCCAGCCAAAACAGCCGCACTGGCCAAAACCGCCGCGCTTGCTACCCGTGGGGCTCCTCCGCCTGGGAATCTCCTGGTTTGTGGGCACTAAAAATCCATCTGGAAATGTGGCATCCACTCACCCTTTGTGCTTATGCTGGGAGCTGCAATCCTGAGCAGCTCCTAATCAGCCATCTTCTTAAATGTTTCTAATTGTGGTATAAAATGGGTTTTAGTGCACTGTAAGATGAGTGGGAAAACATTCTTTACATCAAGGTGATTTTTTTTAAAGTGTGCAAGAGACATTGGAGAGATATTAGTCAAAGGATACAAAATTTTATTTAGACAGGAGAAATAAATTCAAAGATGTACGTCATGATGACTACAGTTAATGACAATATATTTTATTCTTGAAAATTCCAAGACAGATTTTAAATGTTTTTACTACCAAAAAAGTATGTGAGATAGTACATATGCCAAGTAGCTCAATTGTGCCATTTCATGTTTTGAATGTCTATACACATTCAAAACATCATGTATACCATAAATATTTATAATTTTTGTCAGTTAACAGAGGAAGAAAAAGTACACAAAATAAATATTAAGAATTGTTTTGTACATGCTATTGGAAGATTCAGCAAGAGGAAAGTGTTAGGGACCCAAATGTGCTTTTTCATGTTGTCAGACTCTTGACTGGAAATCATATCAAGAGAATACTGTGGAGATTTCTGCAAGGCATAGAACACAATTCTGGGTTTTATCAGAAGGACACAAATCCTTTTGGTTGTCTGACCAAATGCTTCATCTGCAAGTTCAAACCTTTCAGAAAAAAATAAAATACCCACTTAACACCCTCATCTTTTAAATAGAGAAAACACATCCTTCAGGCTATTTTAGTGAACACGCACAGCAAATCCAGCCCTTCTCTTTTGTCATTCACTCAGGATCCAGATGTAAGCACCCATAAAGCCTCTGTAAGCCTTTCCCAGGCACTAAGGCTCTTTGCATGCTCTGCTGGGACCAGACACTATGTAAGTCTTGAATAGTACTTGGAATTTAGCTCACATAGGGGTGGGCTAAGTTATATCAAAACAGGTTTTCTGGTGCAATGATGATGATCTGAGCCATGGAAAATATGTTATTAGCACTGTCAGTTTACATTCCCTGCCAGAGAATGAACACAAGCCCCATAGTTGTATGCTAATATCACTCTCCAATCCCTAGGTTTAGAAGAGGTTGAATTACTGAGAGATTAAAGTACTGGGGGTGTTTTGAAGACATAAACTTCAGCTGATTTCATTGATCCAGACTGTACTGCTGACTGTAGGTGGCTGACCTGTAAGTGTGTGCAGCTGATCACAAGGTGGGGGCAGTGGAGGTCAGGTAGGAGAGAGGATTCTTACTAGACTCTCAGCGCTAGAAATGCCTTTACAATAAGGCATGCCAACTTTCCCTTTTTACATGCGAAGGACCTGAGGCGTAGACATGCGATGTGAGTTCCCTAAAGGAACAACATTTGCTTAAAAGTAAATTATGCTATTTGGTATTCAGATGATTACTGAATATTGATTACTAATTTATTTAGTTTTTTGAATATTCCAAATTCATACATGCCATATCTATATAAAGACAAATCTATTGGCCAGGGTTGAAAAGCCTCCTTCCAATTTATTTGTTTATTTGATAGTTGATTTAGTCTTACCACTAAATTGTATGTTCTGCATAGTGCTGACAAACCATTTTGTCTTTTTAATTGGTTATTCAGTTGCCTTCATATTGACAAATATCTTCAGTGATTAGTAGGATGCAGATAGGTGATTCATTGATGGGCAGATCATAGTAGGCCTTTGTAGGCTTCACAGTGGCCTTTGGGAACCTTCTGTGGTACTCTGCATAAAAAGAGAAAGAGAGAGAGAGAGATCGATTGATCTCTTATATATCTTCCTCTTTAATTTGGAGGTTACTAGTCCTGTCTGATTAGGGCCATACACTATAGGTCTCATTTAATCTTAATCATCTCCTTAAAGGACCTTTTTCAAAATTCAGTCACATTAGGGGTTAGGGCTTCAACATATAAATTTTTTGAGGGGAGAGGGCACAATTCAGTCAATAGTGAGATGGAAGAGCTGGGGTGTGACTCTGACTTAGAAACTCATCTTCATTCTTTGGTTCTTGCTGCTTCTTAATCTATGACATGGCAATAGTGGTATTTTTTCCTATCAAATTAATGTGTTTTTTTTGTACAATAGCTCAAAATTAACTGTATAGCACTCCCCTCCAATCCCCCCTTGTGGTAGGTAGGAAGGGCTGATGATTCTAACTAGATGATACAAAATAAAATACTTTGATATTACTGGTATACTTTATCTCCAAAAAGGAGATCCCTTCTCCAGCTGTGTTTGTGTGCTGACCTCTGATGTCTCATTCAAGCTCCAACTATCAGAGCTTGGAAAATGGGTGATACCATTAACTCATTCCAAGCCTGTATGGCCATTTAATATTTACTTTATCCACACAAATATATATTGAGTGCTATGTGTGAGGATCTCTAACTGCCAGGATTATGGCTGTGGAAAAGGTAGATAAAGTTCTTGCTGTCACAGAGAAGACAGGGGAAGGTAAGCAAATAAATAAGAATTTCATACAAGATTGGTAATCTGAAGAAAATGAAGTAGGGTAATGAAATGGAGGGGATTAGGACGTGGAGTAGTATAGTTTGGTGGTCAAGAAGCTGTCTTTGCTATGGCGGATTTGAGCTAAAACCTAAATGGTGAGAAAGGGCTAGTCATGGAAAGATTTGGGAGTTAAATGGTCCAGGTCAAGGAATAAGAAAAGAAAAGGCTGTGAATGGGAAAATATGATTTGCTTGGGCAACAAAAAAAGAGGCCAGTGATTGAAGTTGGGTGGGGTTGGCCAAAGAATAGATGGAGAAGTTGACTGCAGCCAGGTCAGAAAGGGAAACTGTAGAAAGGAGGTTGGCCTTTATTCCCAGTGCAATGTGGCTCACTTGCAAGGTGTTGTGCAAGAAAGTGACATGGTCTGATTGGCATTTGTAAATAATTGTGTTGGCAGCAACACACACTGCTTTCAACAGTTGTAGTTCTGTGTCTCTCTGTGACGTGAGTATCTTCCTGTGAGGCAGAAGGAAACAACATATTCTGTAGAATGGTCAATTTAAAATTTGTTTTGGAAGAGCTGCTATGTCAGATAATCAGATTAGGATGGCAATACAAATTTAAACTTTGCTTGTAGCTAACCCGTGTCTGGTAGGTGAAGAAGCTTGGCCACTTGTTGGTTGTTGCCCATCTTTTTCCTCTGTTTTTCAGATAACATGGATGATGTCCTAATGAGAAGTGACCTGCAGCTTCCTTTCTTCCTTTTTCTCTCCCTTCCTTCCTTGTCACCACCCTTCTAATGTGGGAGACATTCTGTTGTCTGTCAATATGTGGTCTTTTCTCTCTCTCTTTTTTTTTTGAGACAGAGTTTCGCTTTGTTACACAGGCTGGAGTGCAATGGCGTGATCTGGGCTTACTGCAACCCCCGCCTCCCAGGTTCAAGTGATTATCCTGCTTCAGCCTCCTGAGTAGCTGGGATTATAGGCACACACCACCATACCTGGCTAATTTTTGTATTTTTAGTATAGATGGGGTTATACCACATTGGTCAGGCTAATCTCAAACTCCTGACCTCATGATCGATCTGCCTCGGCTTCCATGGTGCTGGGATTACAGACATGAGCCACCACACTAGGCCATGTGCTCTTTTCTCCATGCAGAGTCAGCCTGTTCTAGGTTTATTTTCTGGGCACTGATTTCTTTTCTTTTGGCACTGATTTTATTGACAGCTTGTGAAGTCCTCCAGCTGTTAGAAATCAGCCTGGCCAACATGGCAAAATCCTGTCTCTGCTAAAAGTACAAAAATTAGCTGGGTATTGTGGCACATGCCTGTAATCCCAGCCACTTGGGAGGCTGAGTCAGTAGAATCGCTTGAACCCAGGAGGTAGATGGAGGTTGCAGTGAGTCAAGATCGCACCACTGCACTCTAGCCTGGGGAACGGGGCGAGACCCTGTCTCAAAATAAAAATAAAAATAAAATAAAATAAAATAAAAATACAGTCTTCCAGTTAGCAGAATTCAAAGACTATAATGGGAGGATATCTGAATCTGAACCCGGGAAATATTTGATGCTGGCTTGCATAGTTGCTGTGAGCCAGACTGACTCACCAGGGAATTCCCAGAGAGGAAGCTGTGCTGCCTCCACCTGTGGGCATGCCTCCTCTCTGTACTCTGATGCCACCTGTTATAGGACAGCTGGTGTGGTCTGGGGACATCTGAAGCTATTAAAGTCATATGCTCCCACAGAGCCGCTGGTGGCTGTGTCATCCATGGGGGAGGCAGGGAGCATAATAAATATATCAGAGGGACAAGGAAGGAAACCTAGCAGATCAACATTGAGAAATAGGGATAGGGTGGGGAAAAATGAAATTTAGAGGACACAGAAGAGATCATTCTAATTTAATGTGAAGAAATAGGAAATGAATGATGGAATAGGGATTGGGGAGAGGAATATGATATGCGTATCTGTGCCTGTACACTGTGTCCATGACACTTAGAGTCCAAGTGTTTGCCATACTCCTCTCAGGAAATGGGCTTGTGCACGTGGTGGCACAGCTTTCAAACATGGCTCTCCTCTGGTTCCTGCTTAGCAGCATAACATCAGGTTTGATTTTTATGTGGCCTTCTTTCTCCTGCAGGGCCATATACTCACATGTGCAAACAACCGCCAAAGTCCATCAGCCCTGAATAATGCCTCTGAATTTCTCTCTCTCTCTTTTTTTTTTCTTTCATTTTTTGGTACCCTGTACCCCATGTACCATGTTTACCTTGGAGGCCGGGTGAAATAAAAATTAAAATAACTAGGACTACAAAGGAACCCAATTCCATTATATATGCTATCAATACATATAATTATATTGAAATATATCATCATATTAAAAAAACAAACTTGTGATATAGTGATACATATACATTTTATTAACAAGATCTAATGGGACTAGTAACTTCCATTATATTGAAACAATATGAGCATATTTTGAGATATCTGGACCAATAATAACATGGTATAAAAATATCTGTGATTTCTGTTTGTGATAAAGGTAACAGGTACCATTGATTCCACTGTAGTTTTTGTGCTTGTTCAAAGTTAAATAACATGCTAAGTTTCAGTTAGTTGTAGTAAAAATAAAGTAAAAAATATATAATCTCCAATAAAATTCATAGTCCCCCTGTATTCTATCCATGGATCTTGGGTTAAGAGTTAAAAATCTCTACTCTAGGAGGTCTCTGAGGTAGAAAAATTAGGTGGCCAGCCTATCTATCGTTAAATTGGTAGAATGTATTTTGGTTCTGGGTTCTTTCTTTAGAGTTAAAAGGATCCTGAGAATATGAAGGAATTTTGATGATACCTGGAAGCTTAATGTTTTCTGAGCATGTTCTGGGTAATCCATGCCAAAGGGTATCACCAGAATCACCTGGACTAAAGTTCACAATCCAACTCACTTGCTTCCCCAGTGACCCATAATCTTGGCCCTAGAAGAGGCCCCTGCAGAATAACTGTGGGCTGATGTAATTCCTACATGTACATCAAAATGGCCCCATGGTGGCTACAGTCACAGCCTCCAAACCACAGAAATATTTGTTCACATATCAAAGTGTTTGCTTCAACAAGATTTTTGCTGCCTATTGAGATGATTACCTCTATACCAGTTTTCATTTGTAAATATCAGGACATGGTAAACCACATGATATTAGACATGAAGCCACAAATTCTCATGGTTAGGGAAATGGATAATGATGATTCTTTCACCTGAAGTGCAGAGGTACTGCTGGAACCAGTGACCTGCGTCCTGCCCAGGACATCAGACACTTCCTATTGATGGAGTACAAAATTTTGTAATCTTCTCTTGTTTTCCTGTTCTCTTGCCCTACCAACTTACTGCTCTGCCCAATATATAATTTTACTATATGCTTCAATACAAAGAAAATGACAAGTATGAATATTCTGGACTCTCCTTATATGGATCTGAAATGGTACCTTCAGGAGGAAATAAGGTTATTGGAGGGTTCACATAGGTTGTGTGACTGTGTTTGGGGGATGTTGTAGAAGAGACAAGATTTGGACATATGTTTAAACACGATCATCTTTTTTACCACTTTCAACTATAAAAGTCATGATTCAGTGATTCCATGAAATGCTCTGAACTGCTATGAGAAAAGGTGCCATGGACACAAAGAGCATTATTATTAGCTCCATTTTTTGAAGTGATGTTATAATCTTTGTTCATTTTCAGTTTTATTATTCATTTGTGCTTACTGAATTTTCTCACTAGCTCTTCTTTTGTATTATCACAATATCTAACAGCTTTAATCAGCCAATTTGTCTGGACAAAAATTACACGCATGGCTGTCCCTATTCATAGCACTGTTTTGTTCTTCAAATCTCCATTCAGCCATAGCCTCCCTCTCAAAGAATACCCCATATGTATATTCAGTCCTAGTGTTTTGGTTTTGCCAAAAGGCCCCTTATCTTTTTCCACAAGCATAACCTGCTCTACTACTCACCGTCTGAGAGTTTTTAATCACTCCATATTCATGTCGAACTCATAGGTAACTCTAATATCAGATTCAAAATGAACGAGCATTATTTAATGGAGTCTTTAAATAGATTAAGAAGCAATTTTATTCCCTTGTGCTATTTAGTTCCATGCTCCAATTTTATCAAGAGTATTTCCTTTTACCTGGCCTTGTCAGACTTGGTTAGAGGAGTGCATTAATAAGTTAAAAGTCTTAGTCAATATGAGAATCTTACATGAAGCTTCATGTTTTGTCTACCTTGGAATTATTTGGAATACTGGTCATATGTTCAGTTTTCAGTTGGTTACGTAGCCTTTTTGTTGGTCAGACCTTCAGCTCTATTGCTGCAAAGCTCAAATTGTCTGGACTTCTAATGATTCATCTTAACAAAATTTGTAGTATGTATTTTTCATCTTGAAGTGGTATTTTAGACTTTGATTGTGAGATGATAATGCTTGCATAAATTTCTAAGCTACTTTGACCATGACCTTCTAGAGTACTACAGAGTAGTTGGTTTGGGCCTTATAAATTAGAGAGAGCAGGTCTGTTGTTGTGTTTTGCCTCCAAAAGTAGAAATGCAAGCTGGCCAATGAATTCATCTTTTGCCTTTTATAAGATCAGTCCCAGGTTGGTCAAAGCAATGCTGAAGGTACAGATATTTTGGAGGGGTTTCATTTTTAGATGCAATTTATTTGAAAAGCATCAGTATGTAGTACCCTGCCCCTGAAATCTGTTACTTAGATTTTTTTCTTTGATCAGTTAAAATCAGAGGACTTGCCCCTTTATTACACTCCATGATAAGAACTACCCTCAAATTACAGCATGTGTTGGGGTTCCATTCTTGGGTTTACTTCTAATAGAAATTCTGTTTAGTATTGTTAAACTTCAATTTATATACATGAAAAATTAGATTTCAAATGCCAATCTTTGGATTATTGAAATATTTTGGGTACATATCTAAAGCAAATAAGAAATATAGCCAAAAGTTAAGGCAAAATAATTTTGTTACTATTCACTAGTTAGTGTCATATTTCTCTTCTTTTTCTATGATCATGAATAATTTTGTCTATTTATATATCAATATTACAGAAGATAGATATTTTATAGATAAGAGAGCAAGATAATTTAATTATAAATATTAATCTGAGAATGACGACTTAATTCCTCAGATCTTCAGTTTTCCTACTGGAACAAAGACAGGTATATTTAGTTCTAACAATAGCTGTGTTTCCCTGAATTTGCATTTAATTAATTGCTAGCAAATCAAATGATATTTTTAGTACCTGGAGGTGGGGTGTGGAGGTGGCATGCTATTTAAAGAAATATTTTAATGAATTTAACAAATAACCCCTGAATACATCTGTTTTTATAAGTTTGGATTTTTAAATAATGGGTTTGGTAGAAGAATAATTCAAGTTTTATAAATGATGTCATATTTTACATGCTCTAGGGGTGCACTCTTATTAAAATTCAACCTTATATTGAATGCTTCCATAAATGTGTTTTCTGATTCATTTCATAATTTATATTTTTGATAAATTTAATTTTTATAAATCAGTTTTTCTTAAAGTAGGGCACAGCTGGATTACTCTTCTTTTTCCTACAGATGCATAGTCTAGGGTAATTAGTTAATCTCTACAGTGTCCTGAAAAGATGAATAAAACATGGAGTGCTGTTTCTATCAATCTCCTCCCTCACCTTTTCTTTTCCTCACTCTCAGGTGGGTTCGTAGTGGTTGAATAGATGTCAAAGAAATGGTTGCTGGCTAATTTATCTCAGGGCTTCCCAGTGCTCTCTTGGAGATACAGTTTTATTTTATGAAAAGAAAAATAAATAAAAATAACTCAAGTAGAAGGAAAAGAAAACAAGGAGAATAGGAGCTTGAAAATTGCAAATGTATTACAGATAAAAGAACTAGCAGAGGACAAAGTAAACCTTGAATTTTATGTAATTATTGAATTTGTTTTAAAGCCTGAATTGGATTAGGGGGAACAAGATATACCTTACACTCCTCCATCTTTTGTACACCTCCTCTTCAAGCATAAGGAAATTCTGTATCACTTCTGCTCTGTTCTAGAAAACTCTTAAAATACTCTAGGCTCTGATGTTCAGCCTTATTTCCCCCTGAACCTTTTGTACCTGAGCTACCAGCACACAGCATTCACAGGACACACGCAGACACATGCACACACGCACACGCCCACCCACCCATCCCTTTGCTATTTTCTTACTTGGGCTTTTTTTTTCCAGGTAGGTGGTGTTCACTTTCTCCATTGTACAAATGAGAATACCACTGATGTCCAAGCATTTAGTCTCTTCTGATTTTAAAATAAGATGTTTGAAGGTTCTGGAAATATTGCAGCTGACATGAGGCCCTTTCTTTCCTTTCTGGCTGCTCGAAGCTTTGTGTGGACTTAAAAGTAGCTCTTGAAGGAAATGGATGTTCCCTAGTGGGAAAAGTCATTAATTTTAAGAGCAAAAGTCAAAGAGCTGACCCTCTGTACTCTGGTTTCTGTCCTGCTTAACCTATAGGCGTAAGTAAAGACTGGGAAATCTGGGTTTGGGGTCCTCATTTCTATAGGCAGACCATCATCTATTTCTTTAATTTTCTCAGACCTAAAAACCATGCATGTTTCCATCTAATACTCTTTTCAGGGAACTATTTAGACCATACTCAGGTTCTGTGGCTTACTGTTGTTTAGGGAAATAAACTTCTGTAGGTTGATATTGCCTACTCTCTTTAGGTGATCACGTCTTCCATTTACATCAGCTTATAGAAATGTTTCTGAATGACTATATCAGTAAGGCTACTATCACTGAGGGAAAAAGGTACCAACAAAAAAATAAAAAATAAATTTGAACCATAAAGGGTTAAGAAATTTGCCAATGGCACTGTAGTCTAGGGAATCACTTTGAAGAAGAAATCTTGGGGATCTTATTTCATTACTGGCTGAAAGTGGGGCCTAGGACAAGTTGTTTCTTTCCTTTTGGACCTATATCCTGAGAACACAGTGATTTTTGTCACTAGGGAGGCAGCCAGTATCCAATGCTGTTTTTATTTGTGTTTGATTTTTCAAAAGCAGCTTTGAATTCATTGAGAGAGAATTCACATCATCCAACTTATCCATTTAAAGTATACAATTCAATGGTTTTTTAGCACATTCACAGGGTTGCGCAACCATCGTCATAATCTAGTTTTAGCATGTTTTCAGCCTCCTTCAAGGAAACCCTGAACCCATCAGCAATTGATCCCATTTCTCTCCTGTGTCCTTCCTTAGGCCCTAAGCAACCCCTATTCTACTGTGTGTCTCTAAAAATTTGCTTATTCTGAACATGTACCCTAAATAGAATCATACAGTATGTGGCCTTCTGTGACTGAATTCCTTTACTTTGCATAGTATTTTCAAGAGTCAGACACATTGTAGCGAGGGTCAGTACTTCATTCCTTTTTATGGATGATTAATACTTTACTGGATGGATATACCATATTTTTTTTACCCACTTATCAGTTGACCAACATTTGTGTTCTTTCCATTTTTTAGATATTTGTATTGAGATACAAATCCTTTATCACATACATGATTTGCAAATATTTCCTTCTATTCTTTGGGTCATCTTTTAACTTTATTGATGGTCTCATTTGCAACACAAAAGTTTTTAATTTTGATGTAGTTCAATGTCTGGTTTTTTCTTTTGTCACCTATCTTTTGGTGCCAGATCCAGGAAATGACTGTGTGACCCAAGGTTACAAAGACTTATTTTTTGTTTTCTCATGTGAGTTTTATAGTTTTTGCTCTATGATTATTTGTTTGTTTGTCTCTTTTCATTTCAGAGTTGATCCAAACACTGAATACCTTTGAAAAAGTAGTCAAAATGATCCAATATCTATTAGCTCTGAATAATGGAAAAGCTGGCAAGAATTGTGGCATGTGCTGAATATTTCATTTTAGGCAGTTGTATCATGATTCCATGCTCCCATCCATATTTCCTTTGCTATAATAAGTTTTTACTTTTATTTGTTCCGCTCACATTGCTGAGCAATTTAAGAAATAGTTTCCTTATTAAAGTCTGAAACTGATAGCTATCGTATTTTTCTGTGAAATTTTTTGCACATTATGTGTTGCCTACGCTCCAGTCTATCCTTTCAAATCACTTTTAGTTTTTCCTTTTCACATGATTATAAAATGTGCTTGTTTTAATTTAAATCTCTTTTTAAATTTCTCATTTTTATTATTATGTCCTGGGAGATTTTTAAAAAGCGTTCATTTATTGACAGGGCTTTATTTAAAAAAAGATAATAATGTTTTGCATAATTATCCTGCAGTATCTACAGGTCTTAATATGTAGTAAGAATTTAATACACATTAAACAGCAAAAGATTTATGCTTAACCTTTTTAGATGGATATCAATTGTATTAGATTTCCTAATTAGACATTGGTCTAACCTCACTGGTGCTTCAAAATTTAGATGGTGGCCCCCTCAACATGTTAAGCTCTAGTGTTAATCTGAATAAGAGAATAAAAAGAAAGTGAACTCATGAAGACTTTTAGTAATGGCCAGGTTTCACAGTATTAGCCATTCACTTGCAGAACCTTGACCTCCATGTTTCTTACTAGATATGGTCACACATGTTATTTTTTTTTTTTTTCTAGACGGAGTTTCACTCTTGTTACCCAGGCTGGAGTGCAATGGTGCGATCTCGGCTCACCGCAACCTCCACCTCCTGGGTTCAGGCAATTCTCCTGCCTCAACCTCCTCAGTAGCTGGGATTACAGGCATGCGCCACCATGCCCAGCTAATGTTTTGTATTTTTAGTAGAGACGGGGTTTCACCATGTTGACCAGGATGGTCTCGATCTCTTGACCTCGTGATCCACCTGCCTCGGCCTCCCAAAGTGCTGGGATTACAGGCTTGAGCCACCACGACCGACCTGTCACACATGTTATTACGGGAGCCCTTGGCTTGTCGCCTTCACCTCTCGGAAAGCAATTATTTCTACTGTACTTAGAAAAACTGTATCCCATATAGTGGTTTTCCTGCTCCCCAGGAAATAATCTGTTGGAATTCAAAATGCAATTACCACGCTTGACCACTTTCCTGTATCCTGGAGCTGACCATTATTAATGGCATCCAATTATTCATAGCAATCAAGCAGCTGACCTTGCTAAACAGATCACAGCAGTAGGTATCTGACAGTTAGTCTGCTGGCTGGGCATAATAGAAGGAGACAATGTCATATCCTGGCCGTCTTTAGCGAAGACAACATGTCACTTGCAGACTTGCTTGAATGCTATAATGACTTGATTGCTAGATTTAACCTGTCATTACTTTAAAAGCATGTGTTTATATATGCTGGCAGGAGCAGGAAAAAGAGGTTGGTTTAGGTAAGCTTGGTGTCTGGGAACGTCTTTGACTTGCCCTATATCATGGCAAATTAGCTGAGTGATCTTTGGTAAGTCATTTAGGTTTCCAAGCTTGAATTTCATCAATTCTAAAATGAGGGCATTTTGCCTACTTTAAAGGGTGGGCACGAGAGTTAAATGATATAATCGCTATGAAACAATCAGGTAAGCAGCAGTTGCTTCCTCACTGTCAGTTTCCTATCCATTGAGTCAATCTGCGCCTTAGCTCCAGCAGAGATAAAAGGAATAACATGCAGGCTTTTTTATTCCTCCCCAAAGTGCAGGATAGGTTTTGATTCCCACATGAAGGCTGGTTTTTTATTCTGCTTTTTCCACAAGCCCACAAGTCAAAGGTTTTCCTTTACTGTGCTGTGGTATTAAAGTGTGATATTTGTTTGCAGTGATGGAGCCTAAGTGTAAAAACTGACACAAATTTCCAGGTGGTTGGTTTTTGACCCTTCCGTTTCCTTGACTATATTTTCCTTTTGAGTTGGCATGATTTATAAACAGCTCTGCTCCAACTGCAGAAAGGAGCAAATTGTTTACCTTTGAAAGTACGTTAATTCTCTCATGCTACTAGGAAGGGGGTTTTCACAAGGAACTAACTTTATTTGAATTTTAAGCCAAGAAATTTGAAGGGGGATGGAGAAATACACACAGTTAATAGTCACTAGAGTGTCACTGACAGGTCTCATTCAAAGGGACCACATAAAAACTCCTTTATTAGTTCTTTCTCCTTGTCACTATGGGAGATGCTTTAGTGTCATTTGCATCCCAAGTTTAAAAATCCATACTTTTATATGTTTGCTAGATTAAATGAAGATGAAATATTCTCTTTAGAATTTCTTTTTTTTCCCCATTAAAAAATGGTATTTGTGTGGACGGAAAAGTAGAGTACACTGTCTGACAGGATTTAGAGTCAAATGGGGCAGTCTGAGTCTCTTCCATTGGCTAGCAGGGACAAGCTCAACCAAGTCACTTCACCTGTCTTTTCTTCAGTTTTCTCATTTGCAAAGTGGAGACTCCAATCTTTCTCACAGGATGTAGTGAGAAAAAATGTTTTAAAATGGGAGAAACTACAAAATATGAGTGGTACACAAAAGTAAAATGGTATTTTTAAGTTAGAATAATTTTTTAAAATACTTAAAGTTTTTTCTAAAGATTTTCTGCCATCTGTGACAGGGCAATGGATGCAGCAAACCACTACCATGGCATGTGTATACCTATGTAACAAACCTGCATGATCTACACATGTACCCTAGAACTTAAAGTATAATAAATAATTTCTAAAAAATAGAATTTCTTATCTACATTGCTTGCCAGTGGTGAATATGCAATGTATTTAACTTGCCATGAACCTTATGAAGCATCAAGCAGAACTTACTCGGAGAAATGGGAACTTAATTTTAAAGCAGGTGGCTGAGAATATCTGATTAACCCTGAGAGCAATTGGGAATTTCCTGCTGACCTGTGAAATAGCCTGTATTTCTGCACTCCTGGTGGGCCATATGGCTATACAAATAGGTGATGGGGGAACAGAGGGACCTTGTGGTGGCTTAGGGCTCTGGAATATTCAGCCTGTAGGTTGGGCAATTTAGACAGTGGCCCCGTCTGCTTTGTAGGTAATAAAATGCCATAGTGGCTAAGGGAATAGACTTAAATCCTGACAGGCCAAGTTTTAAATGCTAGCTTTTCACTTTTATTATTACGATTTTCTTATTTGAGAAATAGCAGTAACTGTCAAGGCTCTTGAAGGCTTGGATGAGGTCATATATGTCCTAGTATTCTCTTGCTACATGTAGTGAATTGAATAGTGCCCCCTAAAAGATATGTCCAGGTACAATTCCCCAGAACCTCTAAACATGATCTTATTTGTAGAAATTGTTTTGACAGGTGTAATGAAGAATCTTGAGATCACCCTGGATGACCAAGGTAGGCAGGCACTAAATCCAGTGGCAAGTGTCCTCATAAGAGGCAGAAGACACAGACACAGAGAAGAGATCATGCGAAAACAAAAGAAGAGGCTGGAGTGATGCAGCCATCAGGTAAGGAAAACCCACAGTATCAGGAGCTGGAAGAGGCAAGAAATGTAATCTTCTAGAGGATCTGGATGAGTGTGGTCCTATGAACACCTTGATTTCAGACTTCTGATCTCCAGTACTGTGGAATAAAATTCTGATGTTTAAAGTCACTTTTTGGCTTGGTAATTTGCTACAGTACCACAGGAGGTAAAGAACTGAGCTCAGTGTCTTTTACATGGCAATGTTCCATAATTTCTAGCTTTATTTTCTAATAGACCTTTTTGGGGGGGTAAGTAATGTGCTTTCAAAAAAAATATTTCTTTAACTTTTTCCTACTTTATAACCTTTGCTTAAACTTCATTAATTCAGTCACTTAGTATTTATTAAGCAACTTCCATGTATCAAGATACTTTGTGATAAGTGTACTAAATACTTTTAAAAGAGCACTATTTGATATGAAGCAGGATACATATAGACCCCAGTCTTACTAGGTTTAACTCACTGCATATTCACCATGAAAACCAGTGTATATAAGTTATTCTCAAGTGAACATTTCATCTTCACTTCACTCTAGCAAGTTTATAAGAGTATGGCTTTTAAAAATTGGGATTCAAATGACACTCGAACATCTCTCATAGTGACAAGGAAATAGGACTAATAAAGGAGTTTTTATGTGGTCACTTTGAATCAGATATGTCAATGACAGACTAGTAAATATAAACTGTATACATTTCCCCATCCTCCTTCAAATTGCTTGGCTTAAAATTCAGATAAGTTTAGTTTCTTGTGAAACTCTTCCTTCTAGTGGCATGAGAGAATTAAAGTATTTCTGAAAGTAAACAATTTGCTCCTTTCTGCAGACACAGACAAATATAAAACAAATCCTCACTGCAGTATTAAATGCTATGACAAAATCTTGTTGGGTTTGGGACAAAGAACAGAAGGATTACTTAAATGGTAGAATCAGTGTGGTGGACTCTTGGCAAAGATGGAAACAGGGACAGAAGTAGAGACATTGGTTTTAAGCAAATAACTAAGCCTGAAGAACAAAGGGAGAAGTCTTAGGGGAAAAAAAAAAGTTTTATAGAGGACTTCCGTTATTAAAAAAAAGTGTTGACTTTGAAAATTGATGTTGCCAGGTGGGCATGGTGACTCATGCCTGTAATCGCCGCACTTGGGAGGCCGAGGTGGGTGAATCACTTGAGGTCAGGAATTCGAGACCAGCCTGACCAACATGGTGAAACCCCATCTCCACTAAAATTATAAAAATTAGCTGGGCATGGTGGTGCACACCTGTAGTCCCAGCTACTTGGGAGGCTGAGGCAGGAGAATTGCATGAACCCAGGAGGTGGAGATTGCAGTGAGCTGAGATTGTGCCTCTGCACTCCAGCCTGGGCGACAGAGTGAGACTCCGTCTCAAAAAAATAAAAAAAGCAGAAACAAAAACAAACCATGTAGCCATCAGGAATGAGAAGCAGAACACTTTTGCTGGATGGAGTATTGTTGTTCTGTGTATAGTGCAACAAGGCAACTTCCTGGATGTTCTAGGGCAGGGATGGGCAAACTTTGACCCTAAAGAACCAGGTGGTAAAGAGCTTGTGGGCTATATGGTCTCTTACAACTTTATGCCTTTATATTATAGCATAAAAGCAGTCATAGACAATATGTAAACAAATGAGTCTGACAGGGTTCCAAACTTTATTTATTGGGCACTGAAATTTGGATTTCATATAGTTTCCACATGTCTTGATACATATATATTTTTTGTTAACCATTTAAAAATGTAATAACCAGGCCGGGCGCGGTGGCTCACGCCTGTAATCCCAGCACTTTGGGAAGCTGAGGCGGGTGGATCATGAGGTCAAGATATCGAGACCATCCTGGTCAACATGGTGAAACCCCGTCTCTACTAAAACTACAAAAAATTAGCTGGGCATGGTGGCGCGTGCCTGTAATCCCAGCTACTCAGGAGGCTAAGGCAGGAGAATTGCCTGAACCTAGGAGGCGGAGGTTGCGGTGAGCCGAGATCGCGCCATTGCACTCCAGCCTGGGTAACAAGAGTGAAACTCTGTCTCAAAAAAAAAAAAAAAAGTAATAACCATTCTTAGCTTGAAAGCTATACCAGAACAGGCAGTGAGATATATGTGGCTCTTTCACAATTTGCGAAGCCCTATTATAGAGTGCAGCTTCTGTTTCTACAAGGAAAGGAAAAACCCTCTATGCCTAGAAATTCTGATATAAGCAGCAACCAGCAGGAAGAGTGGAGAGCTATATGGGGAAGAGAAGTTTTTTTGGTGAAACGGTATAATATTTGCAGAATTCTCAGCTCCTGCTGGCCCAATAAACATGGGCCTGAGCATGATTAAAAAATATTATTTTTTGCTTTCTGAATCAACATTTAATGATAATGTTTCTACTTGATGTTTCAGCGACAAAAGTGCAAATTATGCATGAAATTGATGTACATTATTCCATAATAAAGTAATCTGATAGAAAAACACATTACGTATTCATATTGAAAACAAGTCATTTATATCTATTAGGACATTTTGAAAAGGAGAGTGATGTCCCTGGAAACAAGAATGACTGGAAATTGGAGCCATTTAGTTGTGACATGGAGCATTGTGTTCCAGCACACCCAGTTGCCTTTGTGGTCATAGATTTTTAAAATGATGAAAGACAGTTCTTCATATTTCTTATTCTGTGACATCATTTTCTGAGTGATAATAAATAGTACATTCCTCTATAATACTGCATTTACAACCTTCACCACACTTTGGGGCTCTGGAAATGTGCTGATAAACAAATGGTTATGAATTTGAATGTGAATTTGTCAAATACTCTGTGGATTCAAGTGTCTTATTATTCAGACCGTGCGGGGACTCCACAAATTATTGAGCTTAAGTTATGGCTTCTCAATTCTGAAGTAACTGCCTTCCACCTTCTTTTAAAACGTTGTGTTTTACACACACCTATCCCATATCAGTTTCCACAAGGTACATTCTCTTGTCAATAAACTTTTGTAGGTTTAACATTAAATGTCAGTATAAGTGGAGCTACTCTGCACAGATCATAGATTTTTAGAGTTTACGGTGGCCTCAGAGATGACCTAGCCCAACTTCCTCATTTTACACCTGAAGGAAATGACAGTGAAGTGACTTTGTAATTCATTAGTTTTACCATTGGCTATAGGTGATTTCTATTTCATTCTATACTGAAACCTTGGCTTTCCAGTATACAGTCTGAAATGCTTGGTCAGTGGTTTGTAGGAGAGACAAATTATTCCCAGCATCTCTTATATAGCCTCCATTTTTCTAAAAAATATATCTGAGAGATCAGGAAATCACAAGTGGATTGGATTCGGAACTTTCTTTTCATATAGCCCATGGCTTTGGACCTTGATACTAGGAAGTATTCCATTAGTATTGTTACTTAAAAAAATTAAACTCAATTTTAGATTTGGAAGTACATGTATGTGCTTATTCCATGGGTATATTGCATACTGGTGGGGATTGGGATGTTACCTTTATTAAGAGAGTAAATTAAGGGTATGCCCAGTTACCTTGGAGAGAATGAAAAAAAAAAATTGTTCTAGAGAGACCAGCCCTATCAAAGAGGCTGGGTGAGTACTCTCTGTATATTGAAGTAGACTGGGGAGTAGTTGATCTGGTGGTTAAGACTAGTGCTGGGCAGAGATCAGTGGGTACAGGAAGCAGCAGTTAATATAAAGGCATCTAGGTGGGACAACTGTGTCACACAGAGAATGATCAATATTTGTCTTTGGGCAGGCAGTAAATGGAGATCTGTATGAAACTGCAGAACTGATCCCTGGATTTGGGGCAGGATCCAACTTTTGGGAAGAACTCTAGCAAGACATATCCACATCCTCAGTGGGGGCTTAGAGGGCTAGGATAAGAATTTTCTAGAACTCATTGTAGGGAAGAGAAACCTAGAGAGAGCTCAGAAACCTTGGAATGGAAAAAAGGCAATGAGAAAGGAGAGGAAAGCAGTTGAGTAATTAAACATTTAAGCTCATATTTCCTCTGTTTGGCCTTAGGGAGTGACTTCTTAATGAAGTTACTCATACAGATATGCAGAGGTGGCAAACGCAGGGTTGAGGGCAGTGGCTTGGTCTGCCCCTGTCACTACAATGTAGATTATCCTCAACCATTATACATGAGCTCTGTCTGTTTTTCCCATGGTCTATTGAGCCTAGCAATGTTTACTTTCTCTCCAGAGATTTTCAATTTGGACAGTTTTGTGATTCTGTGAAAACCAATTCTTCATCAAATCTGGAGAAAACATTTTTTAAAACTGCTTTTATTGCAGAGGAAAAAATAGACAATAGGATTCCATATCATAAATACTTATTACTACTATGGTAGAGTTATGGAAAGTGAAATGACCTTTTATGTATTTAAGTTTGTACTCAGGGATATCAGAGTATCAGCCAAGGGATTTTGCTTTAGCAGTTCTCATGTTAGCATCTATTATTAGCACTACTGCTATGTATAAATACCTGAATCATAAAAAGGTATTTAAAAAGTATATTGTTTCCTTAGAACTCATTGAAAATCCCAGTCTTGGAGGTGAAAATGATCTGGTCCTGTCTTGACTCACCTGTGTTACTAGCACTCTGCCCACCTGAGTGCTTTCTTTTGCTTGGTCTCAGTTCTGCTTTTGGGCAATTCCACAAGATCATGAGTAGGATCTTGGGTCAGCTTCATGCCCATCTTGCTGCTCTTTTCCCTGTTAACCAGCATGCGCATATGTTGATCTGAGTGAAGCTTCACATGCCTAACAATGGCATATTCTTATCACCACAATGACTGTATTTACATCCCCAAGGTGGGAGATCAGTAATTCTGTTCTATAGGATCTCAGCTAATTTAATTTTTGGGAGTGCTGCTTGCTGAGATGTAGTTACTGTGGGTAGGTTTTTGAATCCTGACTCTGGGTCTTTCCGACCTGTCATCTGAGGTTCCTTCCTGGAATCTACATTCTATTTTATGATCTCGAGTTCTATGCAAATTATGGGTATGAAG
>NW_016107403.1:3259567-3261529 GCF_001604975.1 Cebus imitator
TGGGTTCAAGCAATTCTCCTGCTTCAGCCTCCTGAGTAGCTGGGACCACAGGCATACACCACCACGCCCAGCTAATTTTTTTGTATTTTTAGTAGAGATGGGGTTTCACCATGTTGGCCAGGATGTCTCCATCTCCGGACCTGGTGATCCGCCCACCTGGGCCTCCCAAAGTGCTGGAATTACAGGCGTGAGCCACTGCACCTGGCCTATGTTTTTAATATGTCTTTATATTTGAAGCCACCTGCCTGCCTGCTTGCTTTCCTCCCTCCTTCCCTCCCTCCCTCTTTCCTTTCCTCCTTCCCTCCTTCCTTCTGACAGCATATAGTTGGGTCTTATATTTTATACAGTCTGACATGTCTGCCTTTTAATTGTAGGATATTTGGACTAATTTATATTTAAGGAAAACATTTATTTAAGATTGGAGGATTGTAGTTACTTCTTCCTCAAATGTTTGATATATTTACCGGTGATTTTCAGTTTCATTGATTTTTCTCCAGTTTGTCCACTTTATATTTCATTGATTCCCACATTTAGTTTTTTGTTTTCTCCTTTCTACTTACTTTGGGTTTATTTTGCTCTTATTTTACTAGCTTCTTAAAATGAACCTTAGATTATTAATTTTAACTCTGCTTTTTCTCTAAGCATCTCAAGATATATTTTTTCCTTTAAGGATTGCTTTAGTTGTAACAAAGTTTATTTTAAAAATTGATTTATATTTTATGATGATTTTCTTTATTTTAAAATCAACATATAGCTGTACATATTTATAGGATACATAGTGGTGTTTATATATGTATATATATATAATGTATAGTGATCCGATCAGTGTAATTAACATATTCATTATCTCAGTCATTTATCATTTCTTCATGTTGGGAACATGCAATACTTCCTTATTGCTATTTGAATTTATGTATTATTAATTTTGGTCACTCCACAGTGCTATTGAACACTAGAAGTTATTCCTTCTATCTAGCTGTAATTTTGTATCCTCTAACAAATCTCTCCCTATAACCCACTATCCCTACCCTTCCCAGCCTCTGGTATCCTCTATTCTACTTTTTACTTCTATGAGATTAACAGTTTTTAGCTTTCACATATAAGTCAGAATATGCGGTGTTTAACTTTCTGTTCCTGTGTCATTTCACTTAACATAATGTCCTCCAGTTTCAACCGTGTTGCCATGAATGATCGAATTTAAATTTTTTAATGTCTGAATGGTATTCCATTGTGTGTATATACCACATTTTAACAACTCATCTGTTGTTAGACACCTAGGTTGATTCCAAATATTGGCTATTGTGAACAGTGCTGCAACAAATATGGGGATGCAGGTGTTTCATCGAGATACTAATTTTCTATTCCTTAGATAAATGCCCAGCAGTGGTACTGCTGGATCTTATGGAAGTTCTATTGGAAGTTTTTTGAAGAACCTCTGTACTGTTCTCTGTTGTAACTGTACTACTTTACATTCCTACCGAGAATGTATAAGAGTTCCCTTTTCAGCATTTGTTATTTTTTGTCTTTTTGATAATAGCCATCCTAACTGGGGTGAGATGATATTTCATTGTGGTTTTGTTTTGCATTTCCCTGGCAATTAATGATATTGAGCATTTAAAATATATATTTGTTGGCTATTTGTACATCTTTTTTTGTAGAAATGTCTGTTCATATTATTTACCTGTTTAAAAATCAGATTTTGTTTTTGCTGTTGAAATGTTTGAATTTCTTGTATATTCTAAACATTAATTACCTATTTGATGGATAGTTTGCAAATATTTTCTCCCATTCTATAGTTTGCTTTTTCACTCTGATTGTTTCCTTTACTGTGTAAAAGCTTTTTAGTTTGATATAATCTCATTTTTTTGTTGTTGCTTTTCTTGCCTGTGACTTTGTGGTCTTATTTATAAAATTTTTTCTCAGACCAATGTCCCGAAGCATTTCTCCTATGTTTTCTTCTGG
>NW_016107403.1:3261552-3287165 GCF_001604975.1 Cebus imitator
TACTGTGTCACCCTGGCTGGAGTGCAGTGGTGTGATCTCGTCTCACTGCAACCTCCGCCTCCTGGGTTCATGCAATTGTCTTCTCTCAGCTTCCTGAGTAGCTGGGATTACAGGCGTATGCCACCACATTTGGCTAATTTTTTGTACTTTTAGTAGAGACGGGGTTTCACCGTGTTAGCTAGGATAGTCTTGATCTCCTGACTTCGTGATCTGCCAGCCTTCGTGATCTGCCTACCTTGGCCTCACGAAGTGCTGGGATTACAGGCGTGAGCCACCGTGCCCGGCCAAGTTTATTTTTCTATAGGGACAGAGGTAGGGGATCTAGTTTCATTCTTTTGCATGCTCATATTTAGTTTTTTCAGAACCATTTATTGGAGAGACTATCATTTCCCCATTTTGTATTCTTGGTTACTTTGGCAAAAATCAGTTGGCTGTAAATATAGGGACTAATTTCTGGCTATCCACAAAGTTTAATATGTTGTATTTCCATTATCAGTCAGGTACAAATATTTCTATTTTCTTTTGTAATGTTTTCCTTTTACTCATCTTTTACTTAGAATTATATTGTTTACTTTTCAAATATTTGGGTATATTCCAGATATAATTTTGTTATTGATTTATAATTCTGTTTTAGTTAGAAAATGTGTCCGCTATGGTTTCAATCATTTGAAATTTAAGTATGCTTTCTGACCCAACATCTGGTCTACCTTTTGCGTGTCAGAATAAGGCAATTGCTTTGAGTAGTGGTCTATAAAATTTCAATTAATTTCATTTAGTATTTTAAAATTGCTTAATAGTGTATTTGAAATCAAGATCCTTTGATTTTTTAAAACATTTTGATATGCCCCTCTTTTTTTTTTTTTTTTATTTTTTTTTTTTCACTGTTTTTTTTTTTTTTTTACGGATATTCCTTTTCTTGAAGCACCGTTTGTCTAATTTTTAAGTATAATCAGTTTATAAAAAGATGTCCATCTGCAAGTTAGAAGGAAAGCCTTCTCCAGAGTCTGAGCTTGTCAGCACCGTTTCCTTGGAATTTCCAGCCTTCAGAATTGTGAGAAATAAATGCCTGTTATCTTAGCTACCAAGTGGATGGTATCTGTAATAGCAGCCTTAAGTGAGTAAGACATACCTCTTATATATGATATAATACTCTTTGATATGGTTTGCCTGTGTTGCAACCCAAATCTCCTCTTGAATCGTAGTTCAAATCATCCCCTTGTGTTGTGAGAGGGACCCAGTGGGAGGTAATTGAATCATGGGTGGTTACCTCCATGCTCTTCTTGTGATAGTGAGTTCCCATGAGATCTGATAGTTTTATAAGGGGCATCCCTTCACCCCCACCCCTGCCTTTGCTCTGCACTTCTCCTTGCTGCCACCATGGGATGAAGGACACGCTTGCTTCCCCCTCTGCCACGATTGTGAGTTTCCTGAAGCCTTACCAACCATGCTGAACCATGAGTCAATTAAACTTCTTTCCTTTATAAATTACCCAGTCTTAGGTATATCTTTAGCAGCATGAGAACAGACTAATGCAGTGAATTGGTACCACAGAGAATGGGTAGCTGCTGCAAAGATACCTGAAAATGTGGAAACAACTTTGGAACTGGGTAACAGGCAGAGGTTGGAACAGTTTGTGGGCTCAGAAGAAGACAGGAAGGTGTGGGAAAGTTTGTAAATTCCTAGATACTTGTTGAATGGCTTTGACCAAAATGCTGATAATGATACTGACAATGAAGTTCAGGCTGAGATGGTCTCAGATGGAGATGAGAAACTTCTTCGGAACTGGAGTAAAGGTCACTCTCGCTATGCAAAGAGACTGGTGGCATTTTGCCCCTGCCTTAGAAATCTGTGGAATTTTGAACTTGAGAGAGATTATTTAGGGTATATGGTGGAAGAAATTTCTAAGTGGCAAAGCATACAAAAGGAAGCAGAGCATAAAAGTTTGAAAATCTGCAGTGTGATGATTCAGTAGAAGAGGAAAACCATTTTCTGGGGAGAAATTCAAGCTTGCAGCAGAAATTTTCATAAGTAAATGGAGCTGAATACTAATCATTAAGACAATGGGGAAAATGTCTGCAGGGTATGTCAGAGACTTTTGCAGCAGCCCCTCCCATCACAGGTCTGGAAGCTTAGAAGGGAAAAATGGTTTCCTGGGCTGGGTCCAGGCCCCCCCTGCTTGGTGCCCGGCATCCCAGAAGTTCCAGCTGTGGCTAAAGGGCCAAGGTACAGCTTGGTCCATGGCTTCAGAGGGTACGAGCCCCAAGTCTTGGCAGCTTACACATGATGTTGAGCCTCCGGATGCACAGAAATCAAGAATTGAGGTTTGGGAACCTTTGCCTAGATTTCAGAGAATGTATGGAAACACCTGGATGTCCAGGGAGACATTTGCTTCAGGGGTGGAGCTCTCATGGAGAACCTCTGCTTGGGCAGAGCAGAAGGAAAATGTGGGCCAGACTTGGACTTTTGAGTTAATGCTGGAATGAGTTAAGACTTTGGGGGACTTTGGGGAAGGCATCATTGTGTTTTGGAATGTGAGGACATTAGATTTCGGAGGGGCCAAGGGTGTAATGATATGGTTTGGCTATGCCCCTACCTAAGTCTCATCTTCAACTGTAGTTCCCATAATCCCTTCATGTTGTGGGAGGGACCTAGTGGGATGGTTATCTCCATGCTGTTCTTGTGATAATGAGTGAATTCTCATGAGATTTGATGGTTTTGTAAGGAGTTTCCCCTCCCCTTTGCGCTGCACTTCTCCTCGTTACCACCATATGAAGAAGGACATGTTTGCTTCCCCTTCTGCCATGATTTTAAGTTTCCTTAGGCCTCATCAGCCCCGCAGAATTGTGAGTCAATTAAATCTCTTTCCTTTATGAATTTCCTTTATTAGCAGTATGAGAACGGACTAATATATTCTTATACCATAGTGATTCCATTTACTTCTTTCCTGTACTTTCTCCTATAGTTGTCACATATTTACTTCTACATATGTTTAAAATCCACAATTCACTGCCATTATTTTTGCTTTAAACAGTCTTTCAAACAAATTTAAAAAATGAGAAAAGATTTAAAAAATGTTTTCTCACATATTTGCCATTTTCAGTCCTTTTTTCTGCACACTATATTGTTTTGTTTTTGTAAAATACCAGTTAGTATTTTTGGGTTTGTGGTCAATAAAGTCTATGTCATAATCACTCATCTACACTCATGTAGAGTAAAATAAGCCATAGACAATTTATTGACTATTGAGCATGGCTAAGTTCCAATAAAACTTTATTTGTAAATACTAAACTTTAAATTTTATATATTTTCACTAAACTTTGAAATTTACATAATTTTCAAAATATTATTATTTTGATTTTTCTAATTATTTCAGTATGTCAAACCCATCTTACCTTATGGACCACATGAAAACAACACGTAGATGGCTGGATTTGGCTTATAGTTTATAATTTGCTGACCTCTGCTATAGATCCATGTTTACTTCTGGTATTTTTAAGCCTCAACTTAAAGCCTATCCTGAATATTTCTTGTAGTGCTGATCTACTAATGACAATTTTTTTTTGTTATTATTTGTCTGAAAACTGACTTATTTATCCCTCAATTTTGAACAATATTTTCATGGGCTATAGGATTATAGGTTTACAGGTTTTGTTTTTCAGCACTTTAAAGAAGTTGTTCTGTTGTTTTCTGGTTAGTCATATCTCTATGCTCTGTTTCCTCTGCCACAAAGTGAAGTTTTTGGTTTCCACAGTTGCATCTTGGAAAGGTAGAATACTTTTTGCAAATGCAAAAATCACCTCATATGTTTCTCTTCTCTCGTGAGCAGCCTACATTGCCTATTGTCTAGTATCTAAAAAGTTACTTTACATAGTTTGTTATCTATTTTTACCATAAGAATATATCCTGTGTCTGTGATTTTTGTCATGGATAGATCCAGAAATCTTTTATATGTGTTTAATATATAAGTGGTGATTAGCTTATGTTGTATTTATAAAAAGTCATATTTGAATCCTGAGAAATGTTTAATATTTAAATTTCACTTTGTCTTTTCAAAACCTTTAATAATATGAGTCCTAGACCATTGGATTATGAGGCTATAGCAAAGGGTTACCTTAGGCCATGAAACTTGAGTGTTATAACATCAACCAATCAACATTTATTGAGCTTCATCTATGTACGAGATGCTGGTAGATCTCAGAATTGTTGCTCTTGCAAGCTCGGTATTATATAAATTTTGATATCATATTATTACTTTTTGAAGATAAGTTGAATAATGTCACAAAAACAAGATTTTATAATTCTAAAGCATTGGGAGCTGAGCTCTCTGCAAAAAAAGAATTTTCCCTAAAATAATTACTGAGAACTGAATTTTAGTCCTACCTCTTTTGGACATTGCACAGTTCACATAATCCTTCTAAGCCTTACTTTCCTTTTCTATAGAATGAAGCTGTTATGCTCAAAGATCTTTAAAGTTCCCTTTCTTATCCAAAATTTGTGATTTTCTGTATGTCCTTGTGCATCTTGTGTACATTCTCCTGCCTTATTCAATTAGGACATAAATAGAAAAGCATAACGTTTTTGAGATTCTGCATTCTGAAGGCTGTCTTGATTATTTAAAATATGAAATGTTAGAGTGCACTTAAGTTGCAAAAAAAAAGATTTTCTAAACATAATAGCTAGTTACCTTACATGTATGCTTTTATGTGTCTTCTGAGTCATATCCACTCTCAGTATCTGCTGACAAAACAAGATTTTACTGCTGAAAGAGCAGCAGATCTAATATTGCTGCAAAAGAGCGGCTGAATTTTATTTTGCCTTGGGACATCAATAAAATTCTAGTCATGCTCTGATCCTACACTCTTTATTGTTCCCCATGACACATCATAGGTAAAAGAAAGCTTTGCTTTTGCAGGAATTGCAAAACTTTAAATGAAGAACTGGAAAACACCTAATAGGCCATACATAAATCTTAGAGAGATTGGAAAACATTCTCCCGGACTTAGCGACACATGCCAATGGGTATCTTTTTTGGGTAATGCTGACAGCTGTAATGTATAGACCTACATATAAAATGGCTTGCAGTAATAGGAATTTGTTTCTTTTGCATTTAGCCATCTCTGGCAGGTGAGCATGTCAGCAGTGAGGTTTCCTTCTTGCGGTCATTTAGAAATGCATGTTGATGGACGCTCTGCCGTTATTCAGGGCCTTCGGCAGATCAGGACTGTGCCAGTATAACACCTCATTTCCATAGCTGCTGCAGTCATCTCCATCCCACTGAATTAGAAGGAGAAAAGAGCGTGGAGAGATTTTTGAGATATTTTTAGGGGCTAGTCTTCAATCCTATTGACTTCATCTATCTGATGGGGAAATGGAGAAATCTTAGAATCAGGAAAGGAAGCCAAGTCTGCATAACTCCAGAACTCACATTATTAACTACTTTCTTACATTTTTGTGTGTATGTGTGATCTTGAAGTATTTGTCCAGCTTTGGAACTCTACAGAATAATCTCTTATTATAACTCAATCTTGAAATGAACTTATACTGATGGAGAGCAATAAAGTTTTGTTTGTATGTTCCCTATCATTTTCCTGATTTTTCCACAGAGCCTCCTTTCTCTCTTTCTACTCAGCTCTAGAAACTGGATGTGAGAGAACAGAGTTCCTCATTTTGCTGACTTGGAGATCTGTACTTGCCCTGGGAAATGACAAGAACACACAGCTGGGCACACAATCCAAAATCAGCAGCTGTTTCTGTCTTGGGGCTTCAAGGTTCATATATGTCAAGGAAGATGGCTTTTAAAACTCTCTAAGTTAATCCATAGCTGTTTTATATGGGTCTTTCACCTTGTTTTCTTGTGGATCAAAGAAGCTGAAAATATTTCTTTATTTACAATAGTATTTACTAGCTAGTAACCTTAAGATTTATATAAAAATTCACTTTGCACAGGTATCTGCTTTGAGGTAAAAAAAAAATCTCAATAATTGTTAGTGTTCAATTCTTAAGTCCCCAGATGTATTTCTGTAGTTTTCAATGCATGCAACTCAATTTCCAGATGTGCTCCTTGAGGCTCTTCTGCTTTTCATTTATTTTGCTGGGCAGCCATCTCATAATCCTAATCAACAGGACACAATTTCAGTTGTTGAGAGACTATACTATGTTTATATGGTATTTCTAAGATGAAAGACACTTTCTGTCTGCCATAAAATTGAGGCAGACTTGCCAAGTGTCTTTCTTCTTTTAAAAACATATTCATCTGATATTGTTTGGATATTTGTCTCCTCAAAATATATGTTGAAATTTGATCCCCAATGTTGGAGATTGGGGGTCTAATGGAAGGTGTTTGGGTCATGGGGATTGGATTCCTCATCAATGTCTTGGTGCCATCCTCGTGGTAACGAGTAAGTTCTTGCTATATTAGTTCCCTAGAAAAATGTTTATTAAAAAGAGTCTAGACCTACCACCCCTGCCCAACTTCTGCTCTCTCATTGTGTGACCTCTGAACATGTGAGCTCCCCTTTGCCTTCTACCAGGAATGGAAGCAGCCTGCAATCCTTCCCAGAAGCAGTTGCTGGTACTATGCTCCTTTCCCAGCCTGCAGAACTGTGAGCCAAATAAACCCCTTTTCTTTATAAATTACCGAGCCTCAGATATTTGTTTATAGCAACATAAATAGACTAAGACAGAAAACTGTTACTGAAGAGTAGAGTGTGGATATAATCCCAGCGGTTTGGGAGGCCAAGGAAAAACTGAATTGCTTGAGCCCAGGAGTTCAAGATCAGCCTGGACAAAGAAGTGAAACCCTATCCCACTAAAAATACAAAAATTAGCTGGGCATGGTGGTGCGTGTATGTGTTGTCCTATCTGCTGAGAAGGCTGAGGTGAGAGGATTGCTAGAGCCTAGAAGGTCAAGCCTGTAGTGAGCCATGATTGCAGCACTGCACTCCAGCCTCGGCAACAGAGCAAGACTCTGCCTCAAAACAAACAAACAAAACAACAACAACAACAACAACACAAAACTTGTTCTGTTTGTGATGAATCATATTTATTCATTTGTATATGTTGAACCAACCTTGCATCCCAGGGATAAGCCTGCTTGATTGTGATGGATAAGCTTTTTAATGTGCTGCTAGATTTTGTTTGTAAGGCACAAATACCATTCAATGCAGCAATCCCATTATTGGGTATATACTCAAAGGAACATAAATTGTTCCATTATAGAGACATGCACATATATCTTCATTGCAGCACTGTAAACAATAGCAAAGACATGGAATCAACCTAAGTGCCTATTAATGATAGACTGGATAAAGAAAATGTGGTACATATACCCCATGGAATACTATGCACCCATAAAAAAGAACTAGATCATGTTTTCTGTAGGGACATGGATGGAGCTGGAAGCAAACTATTACAGGAACAGAAAACCAAATACTGCATGTTCTCACTTAGAAGTGAGAGCTAAATAGAGGGGAACAATAGACACTGGAGCCTGTTGGAGAATGGAGGGTGGGAGAATGGAGAGGATCAGGAAAAATAACTAGTGGGTACTAAGCTTAATACCTGGGTGATGAAATAATCTGTACAAAAAATCCCCAGGACACAAGTTTACCTATGTAACAAATTTGCACATATACCGCTGAACTTAAAAGTTAAAAAACTGCATCCTTTATCCTGATTCTGCACATATATGTACACAAGCATACATGTGTATACACCCTATGCACACATACTTTGTAATTGAGCAAATAAATACTTCTCTATAGGGCTTATCATTTGTGATATACACAGAGTTTCAGTAAAAGTTAATGCCTATGATAATCTCATGGAGATGAGCTCTATTTTATATCATTAACATAGGAATATCAACAGAAAAATCCCGCCTTTGTACAGGTGTACTTGTTAGCCAGCAATGTGCTGTGCCACAATTTATTCCTTCTGAGGGACAATATTTAAGGCCCAGGGAGTTGTATACAGCCACTAAATTTTACTTAGGTGAATTCAAGGGGCCTTGCTATTTAACATCTTTGTAAACCAGTGTAAGTTCCTAATGACTCTGAGCTTTCATTGCTACTTTACAAAATTGGGAGAATATGATTAAATAATATTTAGGTGCTTTTGCAGACTCTGAAATCTCTGATTTTAGGATCTGTAAAATCAGATCATATTAGACCAACCATAGAGTTGGTCTGATTGTAAACTCATGTCAATGCTCTAGAACTTACATAACAGATTAGGTCCAAAAACAACACACTGCAAAAATGAATTAATAGAAGTAGAAATAATTGCTATCAATGTGAGTGAATTTTTAAAATCTGCAATAAGAAGATGACTGTGATTGTATGAGATCTGAAAAAGTGTGTAGTCTTTGAAGGAAAATATATAAAAAGTGAAAGGTCATGCTTAATAGTGTATGATTAATACAAATAATGTAGTTCTTAGAGCACCTCTATCCAATAGAATATCTGTGGAGGAAATAAGGAAATGTCCTATAGCTGCACCATCCAGTATGGCAGCCAGTGGCCATTCTATGGCCATTAAGAACTTGAAATGCGACTAGTGAGACTAAAGAACTGAGAATTTTTAATGTCATTTGTTTACTTAAATAGCTACCTGTGGGTGGTGGCTACCTTTCTGGAGAGCACAGTTGTGGAGAATGTGATATGTTCATTGAATTATAAGCTTCTTTAGGGCAGGAAGTCTGTCTTATTTGTCCTGCTATGCACTTAGGAAAGTCAACAGAGGACATATAGTAGTAGCTCAGCAAATAATTATTGTGACAATAAAGAACATTTCTTGAAAAAAATGATCCATGCTCAAGTATATTTGGAAAACACTACCTCCTGTATCACTTTTTTGGAGATTCATAATGCATATTAACATATATGCTTTGAGATATCATCTAATTAATAGCTCTATTTTGTTTTAAGTCTACATCTTTCAAACTTATTTCACTGCAAACACCTGCTCTGTGTGTCTGTGTCTGTGTGTGTGTGTGTGTGTGTGTGTGTGTGTGTAAAAGAGAGGAAGGGAGAAAAGAAGGAAGTGGGGAGAGAGGGAGACAGAAGAAGAAAAAGCATCACATAGAATATAAGCCTGTAGAACACAATACGGAAAACAGCTTATTTATTGAGAGACCTGGTTTGGCTGGTAGAGGACATGACCACCTATCAGATGTCTGAGCTCATCCTTGTCAGTTGCCTGAATTCTGCTCTCAAATTTAATGCAGATGAAAAATATTGATGGAATGAAGGGCTTTGGAGCAGAAACCAGAGGGTAAGCATCCAGATAACTTGGATGTATGTTATTTAAAGACTAAAACCCTCTGTGGAATTGAGAAAGGAGGCTTGTAATCTGGTACTCCACGTGAGGGCTCTTCATGAGGTGAGTGATTCTTCCTTGAGAAATACTTACTGTTCCTGGATATTGAATGCAATGTTTGTTCATGTTTTTAAAAGTCTTTTAGGGATTATTTATTTAAAAGTCTTCTCTATTTCTTTTTGGAAGGACATCAACTTTGAATCTGAATTTGCTATTTAAGGTACTAGGACTTCCCCTGTAAAAGCTTTTGAAATTTATATTACAACAAAATTTAAAATCCCTAAGCCCTTACCCCAGGGTTATCCATGATTGAAATTTTGGCTGGAGTTTATTAACATTTAACAAAAAATTAGAAATGGTAAATGTCTAATTCAAGGAGCAAGAAGAAAAAGATCAGTGGTTCTCGTTTATCTAGCTTTATATCTTCTTGCAAGTCAATGCATGAAAGTGTAAGAAGTGGAGCTGGTGGGAACTACCTGATATAACACATTTTTTTCCAAAGAGTAAAAATACTCAGTTACTTCTTGGTTTATGAGGCAATGAAGTATTCCAGCACATAAATATTGACGCTGAGACCCATGGGATATAGGAGTGCTGAGCACATTTGCAAGACATAAAGATCGAAGGTAAAAGAAATTACATCTCTTCTTATAAAATGCAATCTGTCCCTCAATGGATTTTACCATCCTGTTGTTTTTATTTCCTCCATCTTTATAATTGGAGACATCCTGCCAGCCTGTTGAAAACACCACTGGTATTTCTTTCCGAAAGTTAGCCAACCTGCTAATTATCCTTAAAATTCTGATTAGGTGTTTGCAGCTAAAATTAACACATCAAGAAATGCCAGAACTTTTGATCAAAAAAATGAGAACAAGAAAATAACTAAAGACATTTAAAAAACAATCTGTAGGAAGAATATTCTGAAATGAAATAGATTTTTTAAATGGAAAATATTGTGTTGCTTTTTACTTGCCTTGGAGCAGGAATAATCATAATTTTGCATATTGAATACAGCTGCTCTAACATTTACTTAGTTTTTATTCAGATGGATGGGGGCAGGAAGAGGAGATATCACATTAAACATTCTGTTATAATATTTTTTAGAAAGTTACATAAAACAAGTCTGGACACAATGCATTGAATTCCAAGGATTCCTGGGGTGAACATGCATTTCCTGATTACACCCTGCTTTTTAACACAAGAATTCCCTGATGAGCTATGAAGCTTTGGAAATCTTATTTTACTTGTGTGTATCTCTAATTCCTCAACCAGATCGTAATAGCTTTAAGATAAAAATAAAAATTAATGTATTCAATTAAGAAACTTTATCTTTGTCCTGATCCATCCCAGATATTGTTCTAGGCATCGAATCCAGCAATGAACATTACAGTTGTAGTCTTTGCTTTGAGAGCTTACATTCTAGTATGAGCCCAAAGATATTCTAGTATTAGGAAAGAGACAGATAATGAGCAAAAGAAGGGCTGAGTATATTTTAGATACTCATGAGTGCTAAAAATAAATGAAGAAGGTGATGTGATAAAAATGAAGGTAGTCTGGGAAAAGAACTTTAGACCTGAGACCTAGGATTAGGAAAGAGTGTGTCAGAAGAAGACAGATTGAAGTAAAAGAAATGATAAGTATGAAGGCCTTAGAGTGGGAGAGTGGGAGCTTTTGAGAACAGAAAGATGACCAGTTCAATGTGGCTGGAATAGAGAATCCACTGGGAGAGTTGATCCAGATAACTTAGGACCTCACAGACCATGTAAACACTGCCATGGCTTCAACTACATTGTTCTATTTGGCAAAATCACAACTCTTAAATTCCAACTCTGTTTACCCAACCATACCAGCTGACCTCAAATCAAATTCATGAAATGGATCATAACTTGGCCTTTAATGCTGCCTGGCAGTCATGGCAGTCATGCTATGTTTCTTTAGTCCAATTACTCTCTCATTCCTTTAGATGATGTTTCTTTTTTGTTGTTTTTGTTTGTTTGTTTTGTTTTGTTTTGAGAGAGGGTTTCACTTCTGTCTCCCAGGCTGGAGTGCAGTGGCATGATCTCAGCTCACTGCCACCTCTGCCTCCTGGGCTCAAGCGATTCTCATGCTTCAGACTCCCTAGTAGCTGGAATTACAGGCATGTGCCACCATGCCTGGCTAATTTTTGTATTTTTATTAGAGACGATATTTCGCCATGTTGGCTGGGCTGGTCTCGATCTCCTGGCCTCAAGTGATGCACCGCCTTGGGCTCCCAAAGTGCTGGGATTACAGGCATGAGCCGCCATGCCTGGCACCTTTAGTTAATATTTTATACCTTTCCCTCTCTTCTCAAAACTTGTACGTTTTCACTCTAAGCTTAAGACCTTGCTTCTTACTTTACTAGAAAAATTGAATTGAAGCAATCAGAAGAGAACACTTCATACTGCATGACTACATCTACTCATCTACCAGTATCTACATGGAGATGTAATAATTTCTGCATTGTTAATGTGAATGTAGTGTCCACACTCTTATATGAAACCACTCTTTCTATATGTACACTAGATGTCAGCTTCTCTTACCTTATCAAGCACTCTCCTAGAATTTTTCTTTTTCTTAAGTTATAATTATTTCCTCTTTACCAGATAATTTCCAATAGTATATAAAAGTACAGATATTTATCTCACTTAAAAAAAGCAACAATACTTTCTTCATCCTATTTTTTGACTTGGCTGTTCAACAAAATTCCTCGAGTCATCTGCCTTTGTTGACTCAATTCCTTTATTTGTGATCTAAGAACTGATACCAATCAAGCTTTTGTGCTTACCACTGTACCAAATGTAGCAACTTTCACTCTTAGGAAAGCTGCTAATGACCTACACTGCCAAATCCAATGGCCATTTCTCAGTCTTCATGTTAATCCACAACATCTGTCAGTAGATGACTCCCTTATCTTTGTTTCACTTTGTTTTCTTGGCTTATAGTACACAAGAATGTTGTCTTTTTCCTCCACCTTATTGATCACTCTGTTTAATTTCGTTTGCTGAGTCATCCTTTTCTGATTTTTGTTTGTTTGCTTTCTTGAGGGATTACTTACATACAGCAGAGTATATGTATCTTAAGTATCAAGATGCTACTTACCATCTATATGAATGGTGCAGTGCTCAATGGGGGCAGGGTGTGGAGGTTGGGGTTGGATTATTTTATTAAGAAATCTTCCCTCCCTTCAGAAGTCCTCTTTTTCTTTTCTTTTCTTTCTTTGAGATGGAGTTCACTCCTGTTGCCCATGCTGGTGTGCAATGGTGCAGTCTTGGATTACCGCAACTTCTGCCTCTTGGGTTCAAGTGATTCTCCTACCTCAGCCTCCTGAGTAGCTGGGATTACAGGAATGCGCCACCACACCCAGCTAATTTTGTATTTTTAGTAGAGACGGGGTTTCTCCATGTTGGTTAGGCTCGTCTTGAACTCCTGACTTCAGGTGATCCGCCTCCCAAAGTATTGGGATTACAGGCGTGAGCCACAGTGCCCGGCCAAGAAGCCCTCTTTTTCTTGAGATTATTTGTGGTAACATGTATGTGACATAAAGTGTAGTATTTTAAACATTTTCTCATCTACACTTTGGTGGTATTAAGTGCATTCACACTGTTGTGCAACCATTACCACTATCCATCTTGAGAACTATTTCATTATCCCAAACTAAAATTGTATATTGATGAAAACACTAGCTTCTCATGCCTTTTCCCCCAGTCCCTGATAACCACCATTCTACTTTCTGTTTCTATGAATTTGACTTCCAAGTACCTTATACAAGTGGAATCATTACGATATTTGTGCTTCTGTCTCTGGCTTAATAGTGGCGTATTTTCAAAATAGCCCAAAGATATTCATCAACAGATGAATGGAGAAACAAAAATGTGGAATACACACACAATGAAATATTATTCAAAGGGAATGAATTCTGATACATGCTGCACACAAATGAAACTAGAACACAAAGCCTCTATTTTCAAGACTATTGTCTCACCAAAGAGGTCAAGAAAACCAACTTTGAGACTCAAAGTAGATTAGTGGCCTCATTGTTTATTCTTTCTTTCACCAGGACAAATAAAACTTAATGACTTAAATGCAGAGGGTGAAGAAAATCAATAGGGTGCATTTTAATATTTACAAAATATTATTTTTTTATTGCCTCAACTTAGTTCATTAAATAAGCAGAGTTTTAAAATGGATGTTAAAGAACCCTCTTACAGTGGGCATTAAAAATTGTGCATCTTGGCCAGGCATGGTGCTTATGCCTGTAATACCAGCACTTTCAGAGGCTGAGGCAGGAGGATTACTCAAGTCCAGGAGTTTAAGACCAGCCTGGGCAACAAAGTGAGACCCCCATATCTACTTTAAAAATAAAATGTGTATGCCAAGAAAAGTACTTTCCTGTCACAAGCTTGTTTAAGCATCTGACCACTATCTGACTATTTTTGCATCTGGTTTATTAGATCCATTTGGTCCTATGATCATTTCACCATTTAGTTCTATAGTCAAACCCTAGACCTGGTCATTACTAGTGATGCCACCACCAGGCTCCAAGTGTATGTCATATTTCTGCCACTTACTCTTTCTGATCCCCTGCTCCCTCACTCCATAATTCTTTCATCCTGTCTATTTTTTTAAATCACATATCCACTACCTGGTCCTATTTATATCCCCACCCCAGGTTAGGGTCCATGACTTGCCATTATAGTTATGCCTTTTATACATCTTTAACTCCTTGGCTCGTCTCTATTCTACTCTCCTGTAAGATTCCAGATTCTATGAAAACCAACTCTGTATTGACTCTAGGCCCAAAGTGGAGCAGCTGGACCTGGCTAGAGAAAAATATACAATGGCTTGGACTGCTCTTATTTTAAATTCACATTTGTACATCTTAAGAGATTGGAAGCAACCTAACTGCCTATCAACAGATATCCACTGATAAAGAAAATGTGGTACTTACATATATGATGAAGTACTACTCAGCCGTGAAGAAGAATAAGATTCAGTCATTTGCAACAACATGGATGGAAATGGAGGTCATTACATTAAGTGAAGTAAGCCAGGCACAGAGAGACAAACATTACATGTTCTCACTAATTTGTGGGATCCAAAAATCAAAACACTTGAACTGATGGACATAGAGAGTAGAAGGATGGCTATCAGAGAGATGGGAAAGGTAGTGGAGGGGAGCTTAGGATGGTTAATGGGTATAAAAAGTGGTTTGCATGAATGAATAACATATAGTATTTGATAGCACAATAGTGACTGCAGTCAACAATTTAATTGTACCTTTAAAAATAACTAAAAGATTATAATTGGATAGTTTGTAACACAAAGGATACATGCTTGAGGGGATGGATACCCACTTTTCCGTGATGTAATTATTGTGCATTGCATGCCTGTATGAAAACATCTCATGTATTCTATAAATATATATACTCACTATGTAGTCACAAAAATAAAAAAAAATTAATAAAAAAGAGAGTCCTCAGCAGGGCCTGGTACCCTTCCTCATGAAAGTTCATCTACTCTCCTGCTCTTCAAGTTATTATTTTCGTACCTTTTCACTCCTCAAATTCTAATCCTTGTGCTGCTTACTGTCAGCTGATGCTATTTAGTGTTTCCTCTGATAATACAATCAGAGGTAACAGAAAAGGACCTCCTCATGCTCTCATATTCTTCCCTTTGTCCTCTCCTGTCACCTTAAGACTTCCCTGTACCATGCTCCCTTGAATTTCTTTTGATTCCTATGTTGAATCCCACATTTTGGGATTTCATGCCTTTTCCTTATTTCTGTTCACTATTTTTGCTAAAGCAATTCTTTAGTCACTAGCTGAGAAAAGAGCATGGGAGAGAAATCATTTGAGACCTTGCGTGTCTGATTATTTCTATATTCTACCTTCTCATCTAATTGATATTTGGTTACATGTAAATTCTAGATTTCTCCCCTAATGTGGAAGGCATTCCCCTATTGTCTTCTAGCTTCTATTTTTTCTTGATAATGTTGATCATACTAACCCCAGATCCTTTGAATATATCTAGCTTTCTTCTCTTTCAAAACCTTTAGGATCTTTTCATAATTGATTGTACTTCAAATTTCAATTATCATGTGCCTTATATGACTTTCTTACATTCACAGTGTAGGGCACTCAGTTGAGTCTTTCAATTGGGAAAATTGCATCTTTATTATCTAGAAGATTTACTTGAATGTTTTCTTCCTTAATAATACATTTCTCCCATTTCTTTGTCTTTTTTTACTTGAAAAGTCTTCTTAATGTGATATTCGACTTTCTGGATTGAATTCCTAGATTCTGTATTCTTTCTCACCTTTCTCTTTCTCTTTATATTTTTTGTAATATTTCCTCTATGTTATCTTTCCATACTTCTATTGATATTTTTGTTATCTTAACTTTTAATATCCAAGGGCTCTTTCTCCAATTGTTTTTTTCTTAGGATAGCAATTATCCTTGTCCTATTTCATGAATACAATAACTTTTCTTCTCTTTTCGAGAATATGAATGTTAATATTCTTTACATCCTTTGCATTCTTTTATGTTTTCTTGCCAGAGCAGGCCTTCTCATATTTGAGACTAATATACTAATGAAGCTTATTGGGAGCTCTGTGTTCATGGATGAAGTTTATAGTTAATGGATTTAACAGGTGGAAATTGAGTTTAATTCATCTCATTTTCTCTCTTTTAGTGTACTGCTTTTCAGTTGAGAATTCTGTCTTCTACAGCTCAATTCATTTACTCATATAGGACTCATATGAAAAGGCTGAGAATTGCAGTCTCTGTTGAGACCTTGTCTCCTACCATGTGGACATTATTTTCCTATATGCTAATGGGAGACACACACAGACATACTCTCTCTCTCTTCTCCCCCACCCCTTCTCTCTAGAGAACCCTGTACTGTGACTAATATAAAATCTGATGAATAGAATGGGCAGAATTCAGATTAATATTTGTTTGACTCCAAAGCCTCTCCTGTGTCCTTAGTCCTCTTACTGTATGTAGTGAGTCTTTATCAACAGTATCCCAAAGAAGTTTACATTTTCCAATAAGGATGTGTTACTGAGTACCCTAAAACTGGGTCAGTTATGTAGTTCTACATTGAATGTCTCTATACTTTAATTAGTTTAAATAATTAATTTTCTTTGTGTTTTTCTACATTCATTGTTGAGAGAGAGAGAGAGAAAGAAAGAAAGGGAAGATTCAAACTCAGTAAATTGCATCTTGGAGCCAGTTCACTAGAAGCAAACCTTGAGAGGATTCATGTGCAGGCAATTTTATTAAGGAAGTGTTCCCAAGAGTAACCAGCAAGGGAATGAGGAAAGTAGGACAAAGGAGAAGAAGCCATACAAATGTGTGATTTCAGGTGAAGTCCTAGCCTGCTGGAGCAGGAAGCTCTGGGGTGTAAATTATACTTTACAGTCTGTTCCAACTGGAGGCAAAGGAGCTAGGCTTTAATCAGTCATTGGCTAAGGGCCACTCCAGGGGGATGTAAATTTCCAGGCACAGTTCTCTGTGAGCTGTCAAAACGGCTCTTGTAACCAAAGAGCAATTCTTCGAGAATCTGTGATACAAACCATTAGAAGAAAAAGTCCACACGCCTGGGAGAGGGCAGTAGAAGGATTTGAGATGATTTGGGCAGAGCACAAGTAAATGATGAAAGGATCATGGGAATTATGGCTCTCAAGTTAAAAAGCCCAAAGAATAGAGCAGTGAAATTCTTACTATAGGAATAAGAAAACATTTATTACCATTGCAGATGTCTTGTTTATTAAGCATGTGTTAGTTTACAAATGCTGTTTATCTGTCTGAAAAGAACTTGAGAATGCTACTATAAAAGACATATAAAATATGTATATTAAAATAGAAATAAAAAAATTCAAACCATATAGCTATCGGGAAACACAAATTTAATAAAAGTCTGGGCTTCTGTAGTTATTGTTTTTGTTGTTGTCGTTTGTTTGAGTCAGAGTCTTACTCCTCCCAAAGTGCTAGGATTACAGATGTGAGCGACTGCACCTGGTCATTTTTGCATTTTAAAAAAATAAATTAATACTTGAGTTTTCTGATAGTCATTGCAAAAAAGGTGGGAGAAGAAGTAGAGGAGGAAGAAAAAAGAACAGGAAGAAGCCACAGCTATGTTTTCAGGGGAGATACATTTTTATGAATCGCAATTTACTAATCCTAGTTTTCCCTTGGAGATTTATACTAGGAAAAGTGAACAATCAAATAGACAGTATTATTTAATACTCATGTTCATTACATGACTAGTCTTCATTTTGATCCTCCAGTCATTAAAAGATGAACATGAACACATCTTTCTTTGGAGGGGGTTAAAGTAATGCAGCAGAGAATTACAGCTTTCTGCTTTCAGCATTAATGAGGGTAAGGGTGCTAAGTCTCATCCCTTCTTTCTGAGATGGTTTAATTCAGTCACAAAGAACATATTGAAAATGGCACCAAGGTCACTGATATGCCCAGACTGCTTAAGTATTCCTTGCACTATCTGTTTTGTGTTACTGAACATAAGCACATTCTTCCCAGTCATTTTCAAACTAATTCTCTGAAACAAACACTTTAAAGAGTGTAATTTGTGAGTACAAAAAATTATCAGGCAGCCTGGTTATGACTGGTTGACAAAAAAATAAATATAGGCCAATAAATGTATAGGCAAGCCTGCCCGCTGCTACCTGTTTTGTTAGGAGCCTATGTTATCTTTTAAGTAGTGAGGGAAAATACAGCTCTCCTTAAGACATTGTTTTCTTGTGGCATTTACAACTGCATTATTACATCTCATTTCAGTGATATAGCCAAATGGTAATACCCTGCAATTGGCAGGAGCGATGAGAAAAGGAAAAAACAAGAGTGATTAAGGATTTTCTTCCTTCAGGATCCCTTTTCAAAATCCATCCCTATATTTTTGTCTCCTTATCAAATTAGGAAATCCAAGTAGATATCTCATTTAGCACAAACTTAGATCATCTTGTTCTGAAGCTCACTCATCAGTGGCTGTCTCTGTATTATACACAGTGTATGATATATATATATGGGTGTGTGTGACTATATATATATATGGCCTACCCTGCAGACTTTGAACTTGAACTTGCCATGTATGGGAAAACCCGGAGAAGAGTTGCTGTTTGAGCTCACAGGCAATCTGCTGGCAGAATTGCTTAGTTATAAATATATAACCTACCCCGCAGATTTTAATCACGCTTACGTTAGCTTCACAGCAAATTTTACAAAGCTCTTATTCCAGATATTCAGTCATTTCTAATCAACAACAACAAAACTTTTACCTCTTTTATAATGTATTAAACTTACGAAGTCTTAAAAATGTCAGTTTGATTAGCTATGTGGGATGTGTGAGATCCTTCACAGATCACAGAAGTCAATATCCTGTAGTCTGAAATAGGTACATCAGGTAACCAGCAACTTATAAGAACATGGTCTCAGCCAGGCCAACTTATGTCTGGACATGCTACTAGTTATAAAATAACTTAAAAATGAGTGTGTAGTTCGATTTATCTGTTTCAGACAATAGAACATTTACTGCTTTAAATCAGGTTGAAGAAAGGGTACTAAATTTTTAAAAAATGTTACCAAGGAAATCTGAAATATCCACGTTTGCTCATTTATAAGTGGAGTGATTGTTGAAAAGGAGAATGGGAATTAGTTATGAAACTAAGAAGTGCAATGAGTGAAGCTGTGAAATTATCACTATAGGGGGAAAAAAGCTTTGTTAGAAACACTTCTGAGGACAGTTTAGTTATGGAGGTGGAGTAAAATAATGGTGAATCAGGCTCTGGATATAGTTAATAGGAAAGGTATTGATACCCTACCCCCATCCTAAGGGAAACAGATGGTTCTACAGGGAAGTTATAGTTTTAGAAAAAATAATGGGACACCATCATTTACGACAGACTGGAGAAAGAGACCATGATCAAATTTCTGTCCCATCATTTCATTTACTTCATAGGTACATAGCAACATCCTTTCACTGCGTGGTTGCTGTGAAATTTTAGAAAAGGTTTATGGTAATGTGCTCAGTCCAAAAGAATGGTCATTCAGTTCTTCTTATACATTAAAAAAAATTAACAGATCAAATTATGTTTATGTGATTCAATTTTTATAGTTAAAGGAGAATAGCAAAGAGACAGCCTCTGCACATTTATGTAGATTAAGCACCAAAGCTGTGGTAAATAGTTGTAGCATGACTAAGCCAGCCAAGAATTGCACTCCAGGATGATGCGATCATTCTGTTGGGAGACGTTTTCTTGAATCTTTGTTAATTGCACTAAAAATTAAGAGGCTTTGTTTCCTTTGGAACACATTTGTCCAAAGTTTTCTTTAAGGAGAAGGAAGAGAAATATCATACCAAGAGACGAAAATAATAAAAATAATAATGAGTGATGGTTCCGTACAAATCATTTTTTAACTAATTAAGACATCGAAGTATGTTTTGGAAATCATGCATTAGAATAGTAGACAGTTAGGGGTAAATAGTTTAAAGTTTTCCTAGTTAAGAACAGATTCAGTTAAAGAAAGGGAAAGGTCTCTGGATCTCGATGATTTGGTGAGAAGGAAGGGCATTTACTTCTTTTTTTTTTTTTTTTTTTTTTTTGAGATGGAGTTTTGCTCTTGTCACCCAGGCTGGAGTGCAATGGCATGATCTTGGCTCACTGCAACCTCGGCTTCCCAAGTTAAGTGATACTCCTGTCTCAGTCTCCCTAGTAGCTGGGATTACAGGTGCCCACCACCATGCCCGGCTAATTTTTTGTGTATTTTTGGTAGAGATGGAGTTTCATCATGTTGGCTAGGCTGGTCTTGAATTCCTGACCTCAGGTGATCTGACCACCTTGGCCTCCCAAAGTGCTGGGATTACAGGCGTGAGCCACCACACTCAGCTAAGCATTTACTTCTAATATGCAATATGCAATTAGCCATCATGCATATAATTGTGGGTATCATATGAAATTAACTTTATGTGTATTTCCATTCTCTTTAAGAATAAGAATTCTATGCTTCTCCATGCAAATGTATTTATAATTTCAAATCAGTTAATGTAAAAAATGATCCTCTAGTTGGATTTCAGAATATTGACAAATATTACTAGAAAACTTGACCTGAGTTTGAATGAATCCCAAGAAAACTGCGTTTAAATTAAACATGTGAAAACTTTTAGTTTTTTGCTTTCCTTTTGGAAATGCTTATACTGTGGAATGAAAACATTCACCTAGTGAGACAGAAAGTATCCCTAATCCACACAAATTCTGTTTTGAAGAACATCAGCTTATATTGTATATCCTTTCCAGAGTAAAATTATTAATATTGTACCACCATGAATTCATGTGGGTGCTGAAATGGAGTTTCTGTAAGAGCTAGTAGTTTTGTAGTTGTACTGTAAAAAAAATTGATTATGCATTACAAAGAATCAGCAATAAAACAAATGGATAAACATTTTGATTAGATAAAAAGAGATTGAAATCCTAATTTGACACTAGATTTGTGAGCACAAAGTAAATGGAAGTTGGGCCATATTTGGCATTTCTAAATAAATAATGACCAATGTTTAATAACCTTTCGATGAAACTAATTAATCTTCTGGTTATTGACCTGCTCAGATTTTCTGTTGATATAGTATCTTCTAGGGTAACACACTTCTTCACTTTAAACTGGTGCTTAAAAAAATATCAGGCGAAGGTTTCTCTGTGGACAGAGGCCGATCAGTGATTAAATTTTCTTAAGTCAGTAGAGAAATTTCAAAAAATAAAGTCAGTGTTGTGTTTCACAAAGGTGAACTCATTCCACTAAAACTGTCTTTATGTTTGCCTTCTTTTACTTACATGGTTTTAAATTTGTTTCTTATGAAATGATGATGACAATAGGCATTTCTTACATTTTTGCCTTTCTAAATATCCTCACTTGACAAAAGAAAAGTTGATATCATATATTGGTTCCCAATTTAAAGAAAGATCACTAATTGGTATATTCTAGCACTTGAAAATGCTAAGCATCTACAGCTTTACTGGCTGTGAAACTACTGAAATAAAGTTATAATTATTATTAAATAGCTATTATTAAATAACTATGCCTTAATTGCCTGCCTTCACACCCACTTTGGCCACCCAATCTCCTTTCTTGGGACCCTACACCTCCTCAAAATTAAATATCTACGAGGTGAATACCTGTCATAGCTGGGGTCACCGGGATACTTTCTGACTGCTCATGCTTTACCAGCTGTTAAATATTTTAATTAGAATCCATGCTAAATTCCAAATGCTTGGGAACCACTGGTGTCATATGAGTGTGTTATGTGTTTCTTCCTTTTTTTTTTTTTTTTTTTTTNTTTTGGGATGGAGTTTCGCTCTTGTTGCCCAGGCCGGAGTGCAATGATGTGATCTCGGCTCACTGCAAGCTTTGCCTCCTGGGTTCAAGTGATTCTCCTGCCTCAGCCTCCTGAGTAGGTGGCATGCGTCACCACACCTGGCTAATTTCATGTTTTTAGTAGAGACTGAGTTTTCTTGATCAGCCTGGTCTCGAACTCCCGACCTCAGGTGATCCACCTGCCTTGGCCTCCCAAAGTTCTGGGGTTACAGGCGTGAGCCACTGTGCCCGGCCTGTTTCTTTAAGAAAGTCAAAAACACTATAGGCTGTCAGGCCAGGTAATTATTAAGTTACTGTTGACTATAGTCACCCTGTTGTGCTATCAAATAGTAGGTCTTGTTCATTCTATTTTTTTGTACCGATTAACCATCCTCACCTCCCCTCCAAGGCCCCCACTACCCTTCTCAGCCTCTAGTAACCATCTTCTACTTTCTATGTCCATAGGCCATGTGCTCTTTTAAAAACCAAATTCAAGATAATTTGGCAACTTCTTGTTTGGTAAATGTAAGGATAGGGTTGTTTTTGTCCCTTCCTAGAGAACTGATACAGTTACGCTTTGTGTCTCATCTCGAGTTGTGTTCCCATAATCCCCATGTATCAACGGAGAGACTAGGTGGAGGTAATTTGGCCTAAAAGCAGCCACCAATTAAGAAAGCACTTAAGTTCTCTAATTGAATCATGGGGGTGGTTCCCCCAATGCTATTATCGTGATAGTGAGTTTGTTCTTCCGTTCTCACGGGATCTGATGGCTTATAAAGAGCTAGTCCCCCTTTGCTCAGCACTTTTTCCTGTTGCCTTGTGAAGGAGGAGCTTTGCTTCTTGTTCACCTTCCACCATGATTGTAAGTTTCCTGATGGCTCCCCAGCCATGCTGAACTGTGAGTCAATTAAATCTCTTTCTTTTATAAATTACTCAGTCTCAGGAAATTCTTTATAGTAGTATGAAAATGGACTAATACAGTAAATTGATTCTACAGAGAGTGGTGTTTTGCTACAAAGATACCTGAAAATGTGGAAGCAACTTTGGATCTTGGTAACAGGCAGAGGATGGAAAAAGAATACAGTGTAAAAAATCTTCATAAATGAAAACACACGGGTTTATGCTTCCTAGAAATAATAGTTTTGTGATGAGAAAGAGTAACAGGAGAGAGATGGTCATCCTGTATCTTTTCTGTCTCTTCCCAGAATCCTTCCTTCAGTAAGAGAAATATAATCTGTACAACTAGGAAGAAAAAAATATATTGCTAAAAAACCCTTGCAGCTTTGACAAAGAGCACATTTTAGACCCCCGTAAATTAGGAAAAATACCTAAAAAGACTTTAAATACATTAAAGAAAGCAAGAGAAGTTTAGAATCTTGTCTCAAATTTGTTAAAGCACATTAAAAAAAATTATTGGCGTATACTTGTCTTTAAAGCGAAAGATAGGAGGAGCAGAATGTGTGGTCAACTTGGCTTGACCTTTGAGCAGCTGCTGTATTAAACTTCAGAGAGAGCACGACCCCATTGCTGCAATCAAGTGACTACAGCTGGTACCGCCCCTGAACATTTAAGGTGCAGAAATGCTTTAAAGGTGGCTGACACCCTTTAGCATCTGAATTACCAAAATGTATGATGCTATCACATGACTAACATTGCCATTTAAAATATAAAATTTATTTCTGTGCTCTTTGAAAACAAAGGTAATTTTGATTTTGCTTTAATTTCTTGAAGGTCTGCTGATATTTCTGCAAAAGAGTTATATTGAAAGTTATCTATTGTAAGATACATAAACAAAACATTTTCCTGCCACATAGAGGTTTGAAAGTATTGAAAATATTATTTGGTTATGATTTAAGGTTTCACATTACTTGTACTTAGAAGGAGTTTGGGATAGAAAGAGTTAATTGGTACATTAAAAATGAGCAGAGGCAATGTCATCGCAGGTGTTTGCTTTAATGGGTCCTTGATGGAAAGACAGGGGCCCATAAATGGGGAAATATGTGAAAGAAAGTATTGAAATAGCTATTATAAAACAGGAGTCTGTGACAATGTAAAACTTTAATTCCTAGAATTGTTTGGCTTTTCTTGAGAATGCTTTTTTTTTTTTTTTTTTGCTAACCTCTTAATAATCCCAATCAGCTTCTCATTATCTAGAAAGAACAGGACAATTTGAGTAAAAATTTCAGAAAAAGAATTATTTAATCATACATAAGAAGCTACAGATTCCTCACATTCATTTCACAAACTTAGGTAAAATGAGTTACTTCTCTAGGTTTTCTTTATCTATTTTTAAAGACTTTATATATTAGGAAATTTACAACATATACATTAGTAGAAAGAACAGTATAATGAACTATTTATCCAGCCTCAAAAATTATTAACTTCCCCAGCAACTGCCTGGCTTCTAGCCCCCAGATTATTTTGTACCATGTCCTAGAGATTCTATCAATATATATTGAATATTACTAATATTTCAAAATAATCCAAATAAATATTCATTACAAATATACCTTCAACATTATCACAGCAAATATACCCCACATTATATTTATTGTGCCATAAATAATATCTTAACAAAATTTCCAGTGTTCAAATTGTCTGTTTATTTTTGGTTGATGTGGCAGAGGACATAAGTAACACCCATACGTGTGCTTACAACACTTACATTAGCTGACAGACAAAATCAACTAATACAGAGCCTATTTTGTAATAAAGTGCTGAACATCTCATGTAACATATTAAATACCATACAGGCATACCTCAGAAATATTGTGGATTCAGTTCTGGACCATTGCAATAAAGTGAGTATCACTATGAAATGAGACTTACACAATTTTTGATTTCCCAGCACATATAAAAGTTATGTTTACAGGGTACTGTAGTGTATTAAGTATGCAACAGGATGATGTCTAAAAAAAGTACATACCTTAATTCAAAAAAAAGCATGAAGTGAGCACCTGCTATTGGGGAAATGGCACTGATAGATTTGCTTGACTCAGGTTACCACAAACCTTTGATATGTGGAAACTTGCAATATCTGGAAGCACAATACAGTGAGGCACAATAAACCAAGGTATGCCTATACTGTAGTCTATACTGAAAACGAGAAACAGAATGGATGTATGGGTACTCAAAATACAGTTTTTATGGAGTGCATATCACTTTTGCGTCATCAAAAAGTTGAAAAATCGTAAGGGCAACCATCACAAGTTAGGGATTGTCTACAATGGGCTTTCTTGTTTTGGGTTTTATTTTGAAAATCTCCAGTGCTTTTCTATGAAGAAAAATTGCTGGCTTTGGGCTAGGAATTAGATGTCCTATTTTATTGAGCATTTTTTTTTAACATGGGTAAATGTTAAATTTTGTTAAGTATCTAATTTTTGATATATGTAGAGATTTAATATGATTTTTCTCATTAGCTCTATTAATGGTATGAATCAGCAACATTTTCCTAATATAAACTTCCTTGCACTCTGGGACTATCATGATGTATTAATTTTTAATATGCTCTTGGATTCTGCTGACCAATTTAAGATTTTTTTTGCATTGATATTCATAAGTGAAATTCTTCTGTAGTTGTGTTTTAGGATGCATTTTTTCAGATTTGTGGATTGATGTTATACTTACTCTACAAAGCCAATATTTTAAATGTTTTTTGAGTCCTGCTTTCATTTGCTTTACTTTGCTGGGTTTTCTTTCACTAGCTTTCTGAAATGATTATTCAATACTTTTTTTTTCAATTTGTATTTTTAGTCAAATAAACATTTAATGCCGGAACGTTTCTTTCATTGCCTATTTCAGTTGTCTTCTTAATTTCTCACATGTATTGTTTTTATTGTTATTTTCAAGAAATTCTGCAATTTTGTTTTTTATTTCTACTGTCATCCAAGAGTTATGGTGTTTTTTTTT
>NW_016107403.1:3291134-3294541 GCF_001604975.1 Cebus imitator
TTTGAGATGGAGTTTTGCTCTTATTGCCCAGACTGGAGTGCAATGGGGCGATCTCAGCTCACTGCAACCTCTCCTCCTTGGTTCAAGCAATTCTCCAGGCTCAGCCTTCCAAGTAGCTGAGATTACAGGCCTGCGCCACCACACCCAACTAATTTTGTATTTTTAGTTGAGATGGGGTTTCTCCTTGTTGGGCAGGCTGGTCTTGAACTCCCAACCTCAGGCGATTCCACCAACCTCGGCCTCCCAAGTGCTGGGATTACAGGTGTGAACCCCTGCATCCCGCCCAAATACTGAATATATTTAAAATATTCCTCTATATATTAAATTACCAACAACCCCCCACTAATATAATTACACTTGTGTACTTAAGCTGCCACTTAAGAATGTCAGAATTTTAGAAGAGTGTCAGAATTTTAGAAGCCTCTTAAGTGCTTTCCCTGATCTTTCTCCCATTAGCCCCCAAACTAGAGGTGGAATTTTTTTTTTTTATTCTTTGACTTTTCTTTAAAGTTTTACCACATTTTATTGCATTGTTGTGAGGGTTAATCAGACATTATCTGGATGTGTCTGTGAGAAAGATTAGATTAATATTTAGATGGGCAGACTTTGAATAAAGCAAATTGTTTTCCAAAATATGGTGAGCCTTATTTAATAAGTTGAAAGCTTTAATGGAACAAAGACTGACCTCCTTCTAGCAAGAATAAATTCTGCTAAAAGCCTTCAGATTTGAACTGTAGCATTGGCATTCCCTGGGCGTTTAGCCTACTGGCCTATGCTGTAGATTTTATACTTGTCAGCTTTCTTAATTGGATGAAACAATTCCTTAAGAAAAACTCTCTCTCTTTCTCTAAATCTATCTCTCTATGGATAGATACCTATATATACACACAGACTTGATATATATGATATATATGTGTCAAAACGTGTAATATATGTATACACACATCTTTTTGATTCTGTTTCTCTAGAGAACCCAGACTTATACAATTGCTAAACAAATTTATATTCAACATATTTTTTCCGAGTGCATATCAGTGAGTATTTACATTCTATACCAGAAACCACTGCATTAGAGAATGCACAGTCAGCAACAAATTTTAAGTAAGGAAATGCCTTGATTCTACTGTATTAATAAATTTTATAAATTACAAACTTACACAATGATCAAATTAAAGTAGCATTAAATAAAACATACAAATAAACATTTTAATTCTTTAGTGTATCACCCTTGCAGACTCATTCAAATATACATACCTTACTTTAGACAATGGAAGTTCAAAAGCAATTTTTAGCAGAGGAATCTCATGATAAAATCGGTGCTCAGTGAGATCATTCTGGGTGTGGCAAGGAAGAGGTTGGATTAGAGCAGCATTTCTCACACTTAACTGCCCTTTAGGATTAGGATTGCATTGAAAGCTTTAATGAAATGTCTATCCTGGAAAGATTTAAGTAATTAAAAAAAACAAAACAAAAAAAACCCAACTATGCCAGGAGATCCTGTTGTCAAGTGTTCAGAACCACTGAGTCAAGGCAATTTAAGTGGAGGGAAATGTTTACATTTAAGAGGTAATTGCAAAATAGAATTGCATGACCTGATGGCCAGCTGGACATGGAATAGTGAAAAATAAAAGACAACTCTGAGAATTCTAACTTAGATGACTAAACAAATGCATGATAAGCCAACAGTTGTGTCACTATGTATTAGGCTAAGTGGCAGATATCTGGCAAATATGTTAATTAATTTAATCTTACCTTTTCACGAAACTCACTTTCCTTTCCTCCTGAGCACAGAGATAGGCAGTATTTTCCAGTCTGTTTTGCAGTTTGACCATGTGACCAATTTTTTTCCCCCTGAAGAAATGTTGGCTGAAGTAATATAAACTATTGTGAGGTTTGGCCCATAAAAACAAGAACTTTTAGGAAATCATCTTGTTTAAAAAATTTTTTGTCTGCAATTTGAGACTGATGCCTAGGATGTGTTATAGACAGCATATTTTTCTTCTTTCCTGTGTCCCTGAATGAATAAAGAAGGGCAGAGCATTACAACTTTTTTCCCTCCTGCCATTGAAATTCAAAGAAGTGAGAGATAAATTCTTGTTTTGTGAAGTCATTGAGATTTCTGGGTTTATCTGTTATAGCAGCTTGTGTTGCCTTAATAATTCTACATAATAAGTACAGTCATTAGCCTTATTTTGAAGATTAATATAGCAGGAGAATAGTTTTTTTGTGGAAAGATATTAAGCTGCCTGTGTTACTTTTAGGTGGAGGGACTTATAAATATAGGGCTGAAGCTCGGGATGAGGTCAGTGTGATAAATACCTTGTGAGTCATCAGTGTACAGTTGATAGTTGAAGTCATGGAAGTGAAAGTGATCCCTTGAGGAGACAAAGGAGAAAATAAAGGAAGTGGACTCATTATAGAATTTTAGTACTGGCAATATTTCAAAAGAGGATACCATGTTGGAGACCAAGAAAAAAAGTCATAGAGGTTAAAAAAAAAAAGACAACAACAAACCCTAGGATGGAAGGTTGTCAAGAAAAGCAAGAGAAGAGTTACTTTTAAAATGGAAGGCCCATCAGTAGTGCCAAAAGCGACAGAGTTATGTGAACTAAAGACCAAAGAAAAGGCCACTTATCCAATTAGGTGGTGAATGCTGACCTTTAAGAAAGCCCTCGCAGAAAGTTGGTAAGATTGCAAGCCAGACTGAAGTGGTCTGACATGTGACTGAGAAGTGAAATACGTGGGCAGTGCATGCAGAACACCTTTTCAAGATAATTGGCAGCCAAAAAAAAAAAAAAGTTGCTCTATAGAATAAATATTGTGATCCCTCTATCAGCTGAACATGAGAATAAGTGAGATTTGGGAGAGGAGGGAATGTGTCAGAGCATTTCCTATGCCTTGAAACATGTCTATGTTTATGGGAAAATATATGAATCGCAATTATAATTTACTTGATGATATTTGCAAGTTAATAGTTGATGTAAATGGGACTACATTTGAAAAAGTTAGCAGGATGGTGATTTAAAAGTTATTTTGTAAAGTTGGAGAGTTAGGCTGAAACAAAGTGACATTGTAAGCATCAAGTTTAGAAATTAAACGAATAAGGGCCATACTGTGTGATCAGAAAATGGAGAATAATTATGTTCCAGAAAAACAGGGAAGGAATGATCTTGGAGATGGACCAGGCATGATGATGAGTTGCTAATGTAGAACTAGTATTATACAAATGTTATTAATAGTTAACAAAAAGGGAGAGAAATCCATGTTCCTTTTTGTATTTAACTCTTAGGCAGGAACACTGTATTCGTATTGAAGTGTCATAAATTCAGGATATTGCAGAGACACTGAAGAGGCTCCTGAGGAATAATATACTTAGAAAATTGTTCACATATGGTTTGAAAAGGAAA
>NW_016107403.1:3294551-3339099 GCF_001604975.1 Cebus imitator
TTTGGGTTTTTTTTTTTTTTTTTTTTTTTTTTTTTTTTTTTTTTTTTTTTTTTCTCTTGTTGCCCAGGCCGGAGTACAGTGGCACCATTTCCGCTCACTGAAACCTCCGCCTCCCAGGTTCAAGCGAGTCTGCTGCCTCGGCCTCCTGAGTAGCTGGGATTAGAAGCATGTGCCAACATGCCCGGCTAATTTTGTATTTTTAGTAGAGACAGGGTTTCAGAATGGAGATGTTTAACATAAGATCAAATTATGATGAGTGACATCAACTCTTCAGTAAAGTTTTGCAATTAGATGTTGTTAAAAAAGAAAACACAAGAGCACAATATTGGGAGTGGAATAGGAAATAGGAGGGTATTAGAGGGCCCAGTGTGATAACATGTAGTCTGTATGCCAGATGGGACCAACATGGGATCCACTCACAGGAAAGCCGTCTTGAGACTGGGAGAGAGAAGAACAAATGTCAAGAGGCACATGCAGCATACTGAGTTATCACAAGGGTAACTTGGGTGAGAATAAAGCACAGGCGAATGTTAGGCAATTATTCTCGTTCTAGAAGGATGGACTATTGAGAGATTAAGTAGACTAGGCTCCCTTGTATAGGAGGAGGTGGGTTAGTAACAAATGAAACAGCAAAGGTGAAAAGGCTTAGTTAGGATCCTGCATACCAAAGTTGAGAATATCTGAGCCAGAGGAGAATTTGCCTTCAGCTGAAGGAAGCTGAACCTTCAGAGCATCTTCCCAAGCTCTGGGGTGGGGTGGCGGGTGGGGTCCAAGCAATGTGTTCCTGTAACTGCATATTTCTGTAAAGTTTACAAAAGTAAGATTGTTCTGAATTCTTTTGGCAAACCCGTTTCTTCCAAAATTATATGTGTTGAGCCTCACTAAATCTGTCTCCATCTTGGCTTTAGGTCTGGGGCATAAATATCAAGAAAAAGAATTGTCCCTTTGCTTCAGACTTGGGGCTTCCATGTTTTCTTCACTGTCTAAATAACTGGAGATCAAACTTAGCCAGATAATAATTGAAAGCAGCTTGGTGGAGCAGCTCAGCAGGTCAGTTTCTAGGAGCCGGCCTGGAATTATGTGGTTAAGGAGAGATCAGGACACAGCCATCTTTAAGCAGATGTGTCTGTTGGGTCTATATCATCTGGTCTTTTAGATTTCGTTTTCTTGAAATTATATATTGTTATCCTCTACTTTTTTTAATGAGTTATTTCTCTTTTTCTTTTAAAATATGTACATTTTCTCAACATGCTATTTGGTCCTAAGGATATGTACTTGGTTTTGTACCTCCCCTCCTAGATTAGGAGCTCCTTCAGGGAAGGATTATTTCTTATTAAAATTTGGCTACCTTACTGAAGCTTAGTTGTTGTACAATGCCTGAAATTCTTGGGCTTTCTAATTGTTTTTCACTGAATTGGGAATGGCATAATAAAAGTTTTCCTGGAAAACTGAGGCACACGCATACAAAAGTGTAAAATTTGAAATGATCTGAGCAAATGTTATACAACCCCTCTATGTCCTCATCCCACATTACTTATACAGCTGGTGCTCGATTTACGACCATGATTGGGACTGGCAGACCAATTGTAACACAATTTGGTCGTAAGTTCAGTAGGCTATATGTACAGTTGAAATGGTGCACGCGGAGATGGTAGTGCTGCTGGAAGCTGGTCCGCACTGTCGTACGCCCAGCTGGGCAACGTTTGTGCTGCCAGATGCGGAGCAGTCGTGGCTAGTGATTGTGGTCGTAAAGTCGAATGGTCGTAAGTTGCATAGGTCATAAGTCGATCAATACCTGTATTTTAAACTCAGCTCTAAGCTTATTGAAATAATTTTTCACAAATGTTGATAATTGATCACAAATAAAAACAGGCATTACCTAAATCAATCTTCTTAAATTCCCATGATATGGGAAAAAATGTTTGAAAATGAATATTTGATTTTAATATGTCGTTTTGTAGGTCTCGATTATTCATTTATTCATTCATCCAACAAATATTTTTAAGTATCAAATACGTACCCAGTTACGTAATAAGGTCAAGGACTATACTGGTAAGCAAGGACATGATCTCTGCTCTTTTTGACTTATAGTTCAAGTGTGGATTAATCAAATGCACATGCCATTTGAAATGATATATAATAAGATGGAAATAAATGTATCTAGAAGCCGTATGGCAATAGCTGATCAAGACCTATGGTTGCATGTATTTGGGTAGGGGGATATTCAAAAAAGGCCTCCTAGAGGATATGATAACTAGAATTGAGGTCTGAGGGATGGCTAGGAGATCCTGGAGGAAAGGGAGTATGGAAGGTGATGAAGGGGCTGGTGACAATGTTCCATATAGAGGAAACACAATGGCCAAAGAGTCTGTTGCCGGAAGGTACAAAAACTGGTAGAAAACTGTGCTTAAAGTTAGAAGAAGGATAAGATTGATACAAAGTGAAGATGGAGATGGAAGCAGAGGTCAGACCACGTAGGACATTCCAAACCATGATAAGGATTTGGCTTTTTTTTTTTTTTTTTTTTATAAGAACAGGGAAAAGCCATTAGATAATTCAATGTAGGTCATGATGTGATTTTTGCAAAGATCACTCTGGCTCCATTGTATGGAAAATATCAGGGACGCCTCAGGTGTATGCAGGGAGTATAGTTAGGAAACTATTGCAGTGGTTCAGGTAGAGATGGCAGCTTGAATTATTGTGATGGAGACATAAAGAAGTGGAAACATTTGTAAGATATTTAGAGGTAAAATGGACAATATTTTGTAATGGGTTACATCTAGGTAGGGTGAGGGAGAAAGTGGTGTCAAGATGACTTCTATATTCCAGCTTGTGCAACTGGCTGGATGATAAAGTATTCACAGAAGCTGTAACTACTGGAAGAAGATGAAGTTTGGTGTGAGAGATCACACCAAACTTCATCTTCTTGGTTTGATCATGGATATGTGAAATATGTGGTGCCTGTAACATAACCAAGTGTTATATTAAGTAGGTGGTTGGACATGTGAGCCTGGAACTCAAAGAACAGGTTGATCCTACAGATGTCAATTTGTTTGCCTCAGAATGTTTTGTTGTTTGTGATATTTCTTACAAGAATATGTGAAGGGAGCTACACCTAGGAGTGAAATTTAAGAATACCAATCCTTAATGGTGGTTAAAAAAGGATGACTCTGCAGAGGAAACCTAAGATGTAGAGAGAAAACACCAGGTGAGTGTTTCCCTTGGGAGCCAAGGAAAAATAGTGCTTCTGCCAAGCACTATTAACAGGTGAGGTAATGTAAACAATAAAAATATTAATTGATTTTAGGTTTTAACAATATGGAGGTCATTGGTGATTCAAGAGAAAGCTATTTTAGGGAGATAGCTATTTAGAGAGACCTAAACTAGGAAGTTCTTGGGAAAAAGAAGAAGTCAAGTCAGTTGTTTGAAGGTAGTTGGCTGCAGAGGGAAGGAGACAACTAAGATGGTAGATGGTAAACACAATAGAATATAATGCTGGGAAGCCTTTTTTATGACTGTCCATTGAAATCTCTTGTGTAATCAGTGGTTCAGAAATTTATGCTCTTTAGGTAGGACTTGAAGAATAATTTTGGTACTTAATAATAGAAATGTACAGTCATGGCTTGTATGATATATTGCCGGTAATAGCCATTATTTGTTTATGGGAATGTCTTTTCATTAGAATATTTCTTTACCATGAAAATATATGATCTACTTAACAATAAGGCCATTGACTTTATGAGACCATTTCAAGTAAACAGAGGGTGGTGAAAACCAGGGGCTGCCTATTCTTTCCTGTTTTCTTGCACTGCAGTAAGAAAAATTTGTGTACTGGAACTGGCTGGTCCATGGAAATGGACAGTGCTGGAGCACGCACATATATAAGAGAAATAAATATAAAATACCATAAAATGCAGGGGGATGTCTGGTGAAGAATGCTCTATTATAGTTTTATGCTTCGAAATGGTAGCTAAGATGTGGTTGTAGAAGGAGGAATCTTCTATTTGAGAACTGTTTTATTGGAAGTGCCTGTTGCAGAAATTCACCTTTTCTACTAGTTGCAAGATCCTAGGAAAATTGGTCAATCACTTTTGGTTTGCTTTGTTATTTGCAAAATTGGGTTACTAATCCCTTTTATGCCACTTTTTCTGAGATCTCTTGTGCATTTCAGCAATGAAATACCATATATATTTTATTTATCATGATGGCCAATGAGTACTATACAGTGGGGGTATAAAACTCATGGCAGATATTTATTCACATCAATATTATGTACATATTGCTGGCTAAAATATAGCCTCAAAAATTAAAATTTACGCTTTAAACTGAAACTGTAAGCCATACCCATGAGAAAGACAGTGAGATATTAAAAGCTGGTGAAGACCATAGACGGTGGAATAAGACTTGGTGACTTGACTACTAATGCTTACTTTGGGCAAGTTATTTTACATTTTCAGCCTCAGTTTCTTTATTATAGGAGAGTATTAAAACTACTAAATAATAGTAGCTTCTTCAAAGGGTAATTGTGAGAATTAAGAGGTGATGGTTTTAATGTAAAAAGCACTGTTTGATAGTAATTATTATTATGAGGGCTTGTAAATCAATTTATAAGCTAAAGCACTGCTTACCACATGAGTACAACTGGGATTAGGTGGAGGTAGTCATAGAAGTTACCGAAAATCACAAGAGAAATGTAGGGTATCTCCCAGAAGTGTTCATTTTATTGATATTTGCTACATTTTTATAGTTTCACATGAAATATATATATATTTTTTGAGATGGAGTCTTGCACTGTCACTCAGGCTGGAGCGCAGTGGCACGATTTCAGCTCACTGCAACCTCTGCCTCCTGGATTCAAGTGGTTCTCCTGCCTCAGCCTCCTGAGTAGCTGGGACTACAGGCATGTGCCACCACACCCAGCTAATTTTTGTATTTTTAGTAGAGTCAGCGTTTTACCATGTTGGTCAGGATGGTCTTGATCGCTAGATCTCCTGATCCGCCCACTTCAGCTTCCCAAAGTGCTGGGATTACAGGTGTGAGCCCACTGCACCCAGCCATGGAATATTTTTTAAATGCTTTTAATTTTTTAGAGAAAGAGAAGGCTTCGGAGTAATATGCTCCCCTTGGAAGATTGGGGTTCAGACTACAGTTCTGGAGCCTGGGGATGTGTGTCCATTTATTCCTCAGTGGCAATGGCTAAGATTTACTGGTCAGAGATATTGTTTGAAGATAATAGAAGTAAAGAAACTTACCCTTCTACCACTGATTCAGGCAGATTAAATGTCAAGAGGATTATATGGATTTGCTTGTGCAAATCCTAGAGTGATTTTCTGGATTTGGGAAAAATTTTGACATGTTTTAACTTAGCACTTTAACTGAGAAATGTTCCCAGCATCTTGCTGTTTTAAGTAATTGAAAACACTGCCAGCTCAGATTGCTTCCGAAAAAGGCAAACTAAGATGTTTTCAGAGACACTGCATAATATGCCTTGCATTTATTTTGGTAAATATCTCGATTTCCTAATTTACTGTGTCTAAAAGAATTTGGCAAATTATCAATTCTGGAATACATAATTCTTGGAGAACACACTCTATTTTTTTTCCAATTTGATAGATTTGCTAAATATATACTTCCTTGTTAACATTTGGGTGTTATTATTTTTAAACCTAGACTTAATTAAAACATAGGCACAAGGACAGAATAGATACATACAAAGAACAGATTTTATGTCCCTTTTTTCACCTGTGTAGCTTTTGTATTTGGAGTTTTGAGTTTAACTTTTTAATTCTTTTGAGAGGAAATTTGGGGCCATAATTTAAGAGGCTGGAAGAGGAGTTTGATTCTTGTCTTCTTAGGGAAAACATTCCTTTCTCTGTTGTCTTACCCATGAGAATTGATTATGTTTTCATCTGTGTAACATTCTGTACTCACTAAAATACAGAGCAATTATTTTCTTGCATGTCTGTATTTCCCATAATTTGAGCATCGTTGCTTATATCCCAGGGACAGGTATGTAGTAAGTGCTTAATACTTGTCAAATAGTTGGAGTTGAGTCTAGTGGCAGGTTGAATTAAAAGTATAGAGGAGGTTCACAGAGACCTTAAGGAGGTATCAAAAGAGCCACTCATTAATAGACTATCTCACAGAAGTACTCCTGAAGCAAAAACAGGCCCTCAAATGGTAGAAGAGTTCAGAGTTATACAAGAATATATTGGGTCTTTCTCAACGACTATGTAAAGAAAGGACTGGCATCTGGGAGTATAGGCAGGGCACCTTGAGAATGAATTCAGTCAACTTTTATTAACTTTCGAGTTATGAATCTATAATATGACAAGTAATCACTTATTTATTACTAAAGAAATTTGTTAATCAGGTAATTTATAAAGTAATCTATAAGCCCTGCAACCTGTTAATATAATATGACAAGTAATTACATATTCATTAATTAAGTAATTTGCACCCAGCATTGTGGTAGTTGCTCAGAGTGGATTGGGGTCACAGAAGAGTTAGAAATCCTGTTCTCTGACATGAAACAGCTTACATTCAGTGGGGAACAATCAAAGCTAAAGTTCATGGAATAAGGAGACAATGGAAACTAGTATAACAGAATGCAAAAGGGGAGGTATCCTGTTGGTAGGAATTGATCAGTACTCAAAGCTGAGGATATCAGGTGATAAATGGGATAGGACATCAGGCGATAAATTTGTTTAGCTGTTCTAAATGAGAACCGCTAAACACATTTCCGTAGATTGAAAAAGATGCAGCCAAAGTGGCCAACACCTTTCTACTCCTGTCTCTCACTTGGGTCCACAATAGCAAGCTGACAGGAGATTTTTTTGCAGGAATACCACAGTATTGGGGAGCTTTTTGACCCTTCATCAGATGTATAGAATCAATTTGGGGGAGGGAATTACTAAAAAATGTCAGTGAGATGTAAGAGAACACTCAGAAAGATTAAGGGGTATTTTCTAGAAGTAGAATGTGGCATACAAGCATTCTCACATGTTTGCTGACTTGCTAAAATGCAATAAGAATATTTTCTGCAATAAAACTGCTGGGTTTATATCCCACTAAAGTGGACAGTCTGGGCAAGGGACACATGGGAGAGAAATGACAAATGGAAAAGGCCATGAAATGCAGGGGAATGTCTGAAGAAGGGAAAGTGATACATTTCTTGGGAGAACTGGAGATTGATCTCTTTAGTTTGCAGGGAGATAAACTGGTGCTGGACTCTGGCCTGAGGATATCTGAAGTCAGGAGCTGGCTGGAGCTTCCACTTTCTATAGGAAAGAAGGAAGGGATGATCCTGAGCCCACAAACTATACTCAGAAAATCTCCTGGACAAGAGTGGGTGAGTTTCCATGGGAGGAGTAGATGCTAGGGATAGTAGCTTTGTTAGGTCCTGCCCAAAGGGGTATCTGAAAAAAGGAGACCCAAGCAGAAAGAGGGTGTGTAGGGAATACTACTGAAGGCTGCAGCTGAGTGACTGCCAAGAAGGCAGACAATACATATCAAGGTTCCTAGCAGAATTAGCTTCACAGAAGGCACAAAACTGTGCCCCTGAAGAAAGAATGAGCATTGCACACCTGTACCACTGTGTTAGACCATTCTTGTATTACTATAAATAAATAAATAAATACTTGAGACTTGGTAATTTATAAAGAAAAGAGATTTAATTGGCTCATGGTCCTGTAGGCTTTACAGGAAGTGTGGTGCCAGCATCTGCTTCTGATGAAGCCTCAGGAAGCTTATAATTGTGGTGGAAGGTGCTGGGGAGCCAGCAGGTCAAATGATGATAGTGGGAGAAAAAGAGAGAGTGGGAGGTGTCACAACTTTTTAAACAACCAGATCTCAGGGGGGCTTAATTATCATGAAGACAGCATCAAGACATTCATGAGGAATCCACTCCCATGACCCAAACATCTCCCATCAGGTCCTACCTCCAACATTGGGGTACATTTCAATATGAGATTTTGAGGGGACAAACTATATCATTCTGTCCCTGGCCCCTCAGATCAAATGGCCTCACATTGCAAAATATAATTATCTTCTACCAATAGTCCCCAAAAGTCTTAACTCATTTTAGTCTCAAGTCCAAAGTCCAAAGTCTCCTCTGAGACTCGTTTCCTTCCACCTATGAGCCTGTAAAATCAGAACAAGTTATTTACTGCCATGATAAAATGGTAGTACAGGCATAGGGTAAACATTACTATTCTGAAAGGGAGAAATTGGCCAAAAGAAAGGGTCAATAGGCCCCACACAAATCTGAAACTCAGCATGACAGTCATTAAATATTAAGGCTCTGAAAGAATCTCCTTCAGCTCCATGTCCCACATCTAGGGGACACTGGTGCAAAGTGTGGGCTCCCAAGGCCTCAGGCAGCTCTGCCTCTGTGGCTTTGCTTGGTATTCTGAGGGTCTGGAGTTGAGTGCCTGTGTTTTCCAGGTACAGGGTGCAAGTTGCTAATTAATCTACCATTCTGGGGTCTGGAGGGTAGTAGTCACCTTCTTTAGCTCCATTAGGTAGTTCCTCAGTAGTGACTGGCAACACCAGTACCACACTTCCCCTTGTCATTGCCCTAGTAGAGATTATCTGTGAGGGCTCTGTCTTTGCAGCAGGCTTCTACTGGGCAAACAGGCTTTCTCATACAGTCTCTGAAATATAGGTGGAAGCCACCAATCTTCCTTCACCCTTGCATTCTGTGTGATTACACCATGTGGAAGCCACCAAAGCTTATGGCTTCTGCCCTCCAGAGAGCTAACCTGAGCTGTAGCTGGAGCAGCCAGGATGTGGGGAGCAATGTCCCAAGGCTGAGCAAGACAGGGATTTCCTAGGCCTGGCCCCCCAAACCATTCATTCCTTCTAGGCCTCTGTGCCTGTGATGGGAGGGGCTGTCTCTAAGATCTCTGAAAGGCTTTTGGGGGCTTTTTTCCATTGTTTTGGATATTAGCACTTGGCTCCCTTTTAGTAATGCTAATCTCTCTAGCAAGTGGTTGTTGTGCAGCCTGCTTGGATTCTGTCTTTGTCACATGGCCAGGCTGCAAATTTTCCATACTTTTATGCTCCGCTTTCCTTTTAATTATAAGCAAATTGAAAACCTTCTGGTTTCAAGTTTTACATTTCAGTCATTTCTTTGCTTCTCTATCTTTTATAGACTGTTAGAAGTAGCCAAGCCGCATCTTGAATGCGCTGCTGCTTAGGAATTTCTTCCCCCAGATACCTTACGTCATTACCTTTAAGTTCAAACTTCTTTGATCTGTAGGGCATGAATACAATACAGCCAACTTCTTTGCTAGGGCATAACATGGGTGACCCTTATTCCAGTTCTCAATAACTTCCTCATTTTTATCTAAGACCTGGTCAATTAGGCCTTTACTATCTATATTTCTATCAGTATTTTGGTCACAATTATTCAACCAGTCTCTAAGACATTCCAAACTCTCCCTTATCTCCCTGTCTTCTTCTGAGCGTTCCAAAGTCTTCCAATCTTTTGCTCTTACCCAGTTCCAAGGTCACTTCTACATTTTCAGGTATCTTTGTAGGAACACCCCACTCCTCAATACCAGTTTTCTGTATGAGACCATTCTTGTATTGCTATGAAGAAGTACCTGAGGCTGAATAATGTATAAAAGATGTTTAATTGGCTCATGGTTTTTCAGGCTGTATAAGAAGTATGGTGTTGGCATCTGCTTCTAGTGAGGCCTCAGGAAGTTTACAATCATGGCAGAAGGTGATAGAGAGCCAGTATGTTACGTGAGATGAGGACCAAGAGCGAGAGGGAGGAGGTGTTATACCTTTTTAAAAACCACATTTCATGAGAACTCACTATCTTGAGGACAGCACCAAGACATTCATGAGGGATCCACCCCAATACCCAAACACCTCCCATGAGACTCCACCTTCAACATTGACAATTACATTTCAACATGCAATTTGGAGCTGACAAATACACCCTAACTATAACAATCACAGAGGACTCTAACAACAGTATTCAAAAGAAGTGGTTGACTGACTTATCATCTTCTTGCCTCTGCCTCTGAATGGGTAAGAAGCAGCAGGATAACTGAGGATGATGTGGGGCAAGGTGGGGAAAAGGAAGAAACCCAGTGTTTGAAAGTGACCTGGGGAGCTGTAGGATTTCCCAAGGTGCTGTATAATTTAATTTATCTTATCAAATTTGCATTGATCATCAACTAAATTTAAAACAAAGTAACCTAGTTATCTGATCACAAATAAGAGATAGAAGGGACAGCCAGAAAAGAGTGTTATAAATCAGTAGTAGGAGAATAAAGAACTGTCTCAATTTTATCCTGTTGAATTGAGCCCACTCAAAGAAGTGTTCTATACCTTTAATTAAACTCTAAGTAGTTTTGGAATGACTTAAGTATCATAGATGAAATTCATCACAGGTGAATGGCAGGGAAAACCTCTGGGAGCGGCTGCATCTTTACCCCACTCCTGAAGTGATGACTGAGAGGAGCGAGAACATTTTATTTACACTTTTTCCATATAAATATTCTTTTTCCCGTTTTTACACAAATAAAAGCACACTGGATACACTGTTCTAGGTATACTTTTTTTGCACTTAATGTATGTCAAAGTTTATTTCATATCAGTATTTTAAAAAACTTTACCATTTTTTTTTTGTTTGTGTGTAACAGGGTCCCACTCTGTCATCCAGCCTATAGTTCAGTGACATGATCATGGCTCAACACAGCCTTGACCTTCCAGATTCAAGCAATCCTCCTGCCTCAGCCTCCTGAGTGGCTGGGACTATGGGGGTGTGCTACTATGTAATTTAAAAAAATAGTTTTTGTAGGGACGGGGTCTTGCTATATTGTCAAGGCTTGTCTTGAACTCCTGGGCTAAAGAGATCTTCCTTTCTTGGCCTCCTAAAGTGCTGGAGTTACAGGCATGAGCTGCAACACCTGGCTATTATTCTTTGTTATGCCTACATCTTATTCCATGGTAGGACTGTATTAAAATTTATTTAACCAATAAACTTTGATGAGTGTTTAGATTGTTTCCAGTTTGTTTTGCTATCGCTAACAGTGCTGCAAAGGATATCAGTGGAAGTGGAAGTGTATCAGTATAGAATAAACTATTTGACATGGAATTGCTGTATTTTAAAAATAGATATTGCCAGATTACCCCATATGAAGAATGCGTTAGATTCATACTTGTATCAGCAATGTGTGAGAGTGACTGTTCCCTGTTCCCTTAAAAGCATAGAGCGTTATCAAACATTTTAATCATTATCAGCCTGATAGTTGCAAAATAGTATACCACTACAGTTATCTTTAATTATAACTAAGAGATATGGGTATTTCCTTTGCTGAGTATTGTATATTCATATTCTTTTTTTTTTTTTTTTTTTGAGATAGAGTCTTACTCCATCACCCAGGCTGCAATGTAGTGGCATGATCTTGGCTCACTGCAGTCCCTGCCTCCCGGATTCAAGTGATTCTTGTGTCTCAGCCTCCTTAACGGCTGAAATTACAGGCTTGCATCACCACACCCAGCTAATATTTGTATTTTTAATAGAGATGGGGTTTTGCCATATTGGCCAGGCTGGTCTCGAAGCTGACCTCAAGTGATCCACGTGCCTCAGCCTCCTGAAGTCCTGGGATTACAGGCATGAGCCACCATGCCTGCCCTGTCTATTCATATTCTTGGCACATGTTTCTATTGGCCTTTTTTTTCTGATTGGTTTTTAGAAACTCTGTATACTAAGGAATTTAGCTACTTTTTCTGTGACATATGTTACAATTTCCCTCAAATGTTTTGTGGCCTTTTAGACTTTACTAATGGTATTTCTGGCATGCTGAAATTTTTATGTGTTCAGATTTATTAATCTTCTATTTTAAAATACATGTGTTTTATAAAAAGGACAGGCTCTTTAATAAAGATCAATTGAAAATAGATTAAACACTTGAATGTAAGACCCTGAACTGTGAAACTACCAGAAGAACACTTAAGGAAAAAGCCTCATGACATTGGCTTGGACACTTAATTTTTTGGATATGGTCCTAAAAGCACAGACAACCAAAGAAAAAGTAGACAAACAGAATTATATCAAATAAAATGCTTCTGCACAGCAAAGGAAGCAATCAACAGAATGAAGAGACAGCCTACAGAATGAGAGAAAATGTTTACTAACTTTATATCTAATAAGGGATTAATACTCAAATATAAGAAACTCAAACAACTGCATAGCAAGAAAACAACCAGATTTTAAAATGAGCAAAGAGCCTGAGTAGACATTTTTCAAAAGAAGACATACACATGGCCAATCAGTATATCAAAAAATGCTCAACATCGGCTGGGCGCGGTGGCTCACGCCTGTAATCCCAGCACTTTAGGAGGCTGAGGCGGACAGACGATGTCAGGAGTTCGAGACCAACCTGGCCAACATAGTGAAATCCCATCTCTACTAAAAATTAGCCAGGTGTGGTGGCGTGCATCTGTAGTCCTAGCTACTCAGGAGGCTGAGGCAGGAGAATAGCCTAAACCTGAGAGGTTGCAGTGAGCTGAGATTGCACCACTGCATTCTAGCCTGGGAAACAGANAAGAAAAATGTTCAACATCACTAATCATCAGGAAAATGCAAATTAAAACCACAATGAGACATGACGTCATACCTGTTGATTGATAATTATCAAAAAGACAAAGACAAAAATTGTTAGTAAGAATGCAGAGAATAGGGAACCCTTGAACTCTGTTGGTAGCAATATAATTTAGTACAGCCATTATGGAAAATAATATGGAGATTCTTCAAATATTAAGAATAGAATTCCCTACAGCTAACAAGGGAAATGAAATATCTCTACAAGAAGAACTGAAAATCACTACTCAAAGATATCAGAGATGACACAAACAAATGAAAAAATATTTCTTGCTCATGGATGGAAAGAATCAATATTATTAAAATGGCCATACTGCCCAAAGCAATTTATAAATTCAATGCTATTCCCTTAGACTACCACCGACATTCCTCAAAAAACTGGAAAAATCCATTTTAAAATTCCTATGGAACCAAAAGAAAGCCTGAATAACCAAGGCAATACTGAGCAAAAAGAACAGAGCTGGAAGTATCACATTACCTGACTTCAAACTATACTGTAAGTCTACAGTAACCAAATCATCATGGCACTGGTACAAGAACAGACACATAGACAATATTATAGAACAAAGAACCCATAAATAATACCACATACCTACGAACATCTGATCTTTGACAAACCTGACAAAAACAAGCAATGCAGAAAGGATTTCGTATTTAATGTTTCTGGGATAACTGGCTAGCCCTATGCAGAAGATTGAAACTGGACCTCTTATACCATATACAAAAATTAACTCAAGATGGATTAAAGACTTAATTATAAAACCCCAAACTATAAAAACCCCAGAAGACACCCTAGGCATTACCATTCAGGACATAGGTACAGGCAAATATTTCGTGAAGAAAATGCCAAAAGCAGCTGCAACAAAAGCAAAAATTGACAAACATGACCTAAGTAAATGACAGAGCTTCTGCAAAGCCAAAGAAACTATCAACAGAGTAAGCAGCCTACAGAACGGGAGAAAATTTTTGCAACCTGTCCATCTGACAAAGGTCTAATATCCAGTACCTATAAAGAACTTTACAAGGAAAAAAACTCGTTAAAAACTGTGTAAACGACATGAACAGACCCTCTCCAAAGAAGGCATACATGTGGCCAACAATCATATGAAAAAAAGCTCAACATCACTGATCATAGAGAATTGCAAATCAAAACCACAATGAGATACCATCTCACACCATCCAGAATGGCTATTATTAAAAAGTCAAAAAGTAAAAAATAATAACAGATACTAGTGAGGTTGTAGAGAAAAAGGAATGCTTTTATGCCATTTGTGGGAGTGTAAATTAGTTCGACCATAGTGGGTTGAACTAATTTCAACAAATGTGGTGATTCCTCAAAAACCTAAGGGACAGAACTACCATTCCACTCAACAATTTCATGACTGGGTATATACCTAAAGGAATATAAATCATTCTATTACAAAGACACATGGATGCATATGTTCATTGCAGCACTATTTACAATAGTAAAGACGTTGAAACAACCCAAGTCCCCATCAATGATAGACTGGAGGAAGAAAATATGGTACATATACATATATATTCCCACTTATAAGTGGGAGCTAAATTATAATAAAATATGCACACAGAGGGGAACGACACACACTGGGGCCTGTTGGAGGGTGAAGGTTGGGAGGAGGCAGAGAAGCAGGAAAAATAACTATGGCTACTAGGCTTAATACCTGGGTGATGAAATAATCTGTACAACCAACCCCTGTTTTTACCTATGTAACAGATCTGCACATCTTGCACATATATCCCTGATCTTAAGATAATAATTTAAAAAATTATTACCATGTGATCTAGCAGTTTGTCGAAAAGCCTTTTTTTCCCATTTTGTGTTTTTGGTAACTTTGCTTAAAATCAATTGACTGTAAATTCATAGATTTATTTCTGAGCTCTCTCTTCTGTTTCATCAGTCTGTGTGTCCTATTTTTATGCCAGTACCATGCTGCTTTGATTACTATACCTTTGTAGCCTATTTTGAAGTCAAGTAGTGTAATCTCCGGCTGTGTTCTTTTTATTCAAGATTGTTTTGGCTAATTGGAGTCTTTTGTGGTTTCGTACAGATTTTAAGACGATTATTTATATTTCTGTGAAAAATACTGATATTTTGATAGGAATTATATTGAATCTTTAGACTATTTTGGGTAGTATGAAGTTTAATGATATTCTAATTCATGAGCACAGAAAGTCTTTGTGTTTATTTGTGTCTTGTTCAATTTTGTAATCAATGTTTTAAAGTTTTCAGTGTAGAGATCTACTTTTTTGGCTAAATTTATTTCTAAGTAATTTTTTTAGCCATCGTAAATAGGAGCGCTTTATTGATTTCTTTTCACATAGTACATTATTATATAGAAACATACTTTGTTATGTATGTTGATTTTGTATCCAGCAACTTTACTGAATTGATTTACTAGTTTTAACAGATTTCTTATAGAGTCTGTGGGGTTTTCTATATAATATGTCATTTGTAAACAAGGATAATCTAACTTCTTTCTTTCCAATTTGTGTGTATTTTCTTTCTTTTATCTGACTACTCTGGCTTGGACTTTCAGTACTGTGTTGAATAAACATGGCAAGAATGGAATTTCTTGTCTTAATCTTAGATGAAAGCTTTTAACTTTTCTCCATTGAGTATGATATTAACTGTGGGTTTCTCATGCATGAACTTTTTATGTTGAGGTACATTCCTATACCTAATTTGTTGAGAGTTTTTATCATGAAACAATGTTGAATTTTGTCAAAAGCTTTTTTTGCTTCTATTGAAATGATTGCATGATTTTTATACTTCATTCTGTTAATATGGTATATCATATTGATTTGAGTATGCTGAATCATGCATGGATCCTTGGAATGAATCCAACACGGATCATGGTAAACAATCTTTATAATATGTGGCAAACTTTAATTTGCTACTACTTTGAGAATTTTTGTGTCTGTGCTTATCAGGAATACTGGCCTGTATTTTTCCTTTCTCTTTTTTGGTAATATTCTTATCTGGTTTTGGTATCAGGTTATTGCTGGCCTCATAAAGTGAGTTTGGAAATAGTTCCTTTTCAATTTTGTGGAAGAGTTATAGAAATACTGAATTAGTTCTTTAAATGTTTGGTAGAATTTAGTAGTGAAGCCATCAGGATCTTCAGTTTTCTTTGATAGAGACTTTTTATTACTAATTAAATCTTATTTGTTATTGTTACATTCAGATTTTTTTCCTCATAATTCAATCTTCGTAAGTTGTATGTGTATAGGAATTTATCAATTTTTTCTAGGTTATAAATTCTTTTGGCTGGGTGCAGTGGCTCATGTCTGTAATCCTAGCACTTTGGGAGGCTGAAGCAGGTGGATCATCTGAGGTCATGAGTTTGAAATCAGGTTCGCCATCATGGTGAAACCCCATTTCTACTAAATATATAAAAATTATCTGGGTATTGTGTGGCAAGTACCTATAATCTCAGTGACTCAGGAGGCTGAGGCAGGAGAATTGCTTGAACCCGGCGGGGGGCAGAGGTTGCAGTGAGCTGGATCATTCTTCTGCACTCCAGCCTGGGTGAAAGAGTGAAACTCTGTCTCAAAAAAAAAAAAAAAAAAAAGCATGTAATTGCTCATAATGGTCTCTGATGATCGTTTGTATTTTTCTTGTATCAGTTGTAATGCCTCTTTTTTATTTCTGATTTTATCTTCTCTCCTTGCTTCTTAATTAGTCTAGCTAAAGGTTTGTTGATTTTATCTTTCAAAAAATTCTTCATTTTGTTGTTTTCTCTTATTTTTCTATTGCATTAATTTTTATCTAATCTTATTTCTTCTTCTAACATTGGATTTTGTTCTTCTTTTTCTAATCCCTTAAAATGCAATTTTTTTTTTTGAGACGGAGTTTCGCTCTTGTTACCCAGGCTGGAGGGCAATGGCGCGATCTCGGCTCACCGCAACCTCCGCCTCCTGGGTTCAGGCAATTCTCCTGCCCCAGCCTCCTGAGTAGCTGGGATTACAGGCATGCGCCACCATGCCCAGCTAATTTTTTGTATTTTTAGTAGAGACGGGGTTTCACCATGTTGACCAGGATGGTCTCGATCTCTTGACCTTGTGATCCACCCGCCTCGGCCTCCCACAGTGCTGGAATTACAGGCTTGAGCCACCGCGCCCGGCCTTAAAATGCAATTTTAGGTTGCTTAAGGTTTTTGTTTTGTCTTGAAGTAGTCTTGTTTAGATTGAATCTTACTGAATTCCCTTGCCGTTTCTCTACCTGGATATTTATAATTCTCCTGGTTTATAAAGATTTCTGCCATTTTTTCTATAAATACATTTTCTACTCCTTTATCTTTCTTTCCGCTTCTTATAGTCATGTGACTCAAAAATTTGCTTTTTCTGATGCTTTCCCATAAATCCTGTAAGCTTTCTTCATTTTTATTCTTTTTTGCTTATTTGTATATTTTCAAATGATCTTTCTTCAAGTTCACGGATTCCTTCTTCTGCTTGATGATTTCTGCTGTTAATACTCTCTATTACTTTTTTCAGTTTATTTACTGTATTTTTCAACTCCAGAATTTCCATATATGTATGTATGTATGTATTTTTAATTATTATTATTTTTAGACGGATTGTTGCTCTGTTGCCAGGCTGGAGTGCAGTGGTGCAATCTTGGCTTACTGCAACCTCTGCCTCTGGGTTCAAGTGATTCCCCTGCCTCAGCCTCCTGAGTAGCTGGGGCTATAGGCGCATGCAACCACGGCTGGCTAATTTTTTGTATTTTAGTAGAGACAGGGTTTCACCATGTTGGCCAGGATGGTCTTGAGCTCCTGACTTTGTGATCTGCCCGCCTTGGCCTCCCAAAGTGCTATGATTACAGGTGTGAGCCACTGTGCCTGGCCCATTTATGTTTTTAATAATACTTTCAATTATTAAAATTAATTTCTATTGAATTTTATTTTGGTCATTTATTGTTGTTCTCATTTTATTGAATTGTTTCTCTATTTTCTCAAAGTTTGCTGAGCTTCCTTAAAACAGGTATTTTGAATTCTTTGTTGGGCTGTTCAGACATCTCCATATTTTTAGGGTTATTCACTGGCACTTTGTTTTTTCCCATTGTTCAGGTCTTGTTTCTCTCATTGTTCTTGATCCTTGTAGCTGTGGATTAGTAATTGTACATTTGAAGGCACAGGTACCTATTTCAGTTTTCACAGACTGGCTTAGTCTGGGAAAGCCCTTCAACAGTCAGCATGTCCAGAGATTCTGAAAAGATCACTGGTGTGGCCCACAGATGGACTTGCTTCTGGAGTCCTTGGCCTGGCTGCTCTGGTGCCTGGGTCAGCAGGAAGGTGAGCCTGGAGCCAGGATACACTTGGGTGGACATGTTGATTGCATCTGCTGAGGTGGGCCTAGAGCCTGTATGCATGGGGATTTCCCTAAAACCTGTGTTCCCATGGAATGGCCTGGTGTTACAGTGGGCCTAATCCCCAGTGCTGCTGGAGCTGGCCTAGCATTGGGAAAGTCCTAAAGCTTAGTGTCATTGGGCCAATCTGCTTCTGAGGGATGTTTGTAGCCTGGGAACAGTGAAATTGATCTGGTGGCAGTGTGAACTGGAAATCAAGTCTGCCATGTAGGTCTGAAACCTGAGGCTATGGAGTCCAACTTACTGCCATGTTAGGCTTGCAGGCTCAGTGTGAGGATATTGGCCAGGCGTCTGTTGCTGTGGGGGTCTATACAGTGCTGGGTTTTACCGTGCCTGATTTGTTGTTGGGATCCAAGACAAAGTCTTGTGCTCACTTCTCTTTTTCCAAGTGGAGGATATCTCTCTCTATGATGTGCTGCTTAGGTTTGGGGGAGGGGTGATGCAAGTAATGTAAAGCTGTTCTTCCTACCTTCTGCAGTGCATGATTTCTGTGTTACACTCAGGTACTGTTACCTGGATTACTTATCTCTTATGAAAGTATTTTTATGCATGGATAGTTGATGTCTTCATGGTTTCTCATCTTGTCCATTGTCACTTATGAATTGAGGAATGTCTTGAGGTAAACAGATAGTATAGAAATTTAGATTTGCTGAAATGGTTTTTCCTTCTATCACAAATCTTGTTACCTCTTCAATGGCTTAGAACAGATTTTAATTAAAAATATTTTATCTATATGTTCCGGTTTTTCTCATTGAGAAGTAGAATTCTCCCAATCTTTATTTCTTGTTTTGTTGTGCTCTCTTTCTTTTTGTCAATGAATTATTTTTGTTCTTAATTTTACTGTTTTTCTCTGAAAAACTAGCTCTGTAATATTTAATTGATACTTATTTTTCTAATTAATCAAATACAGTGTTTTTAATCTGTTTTTTTTTGTTCTACTTAGATTTATTTTATTGTTCAGCTTGTTTTGTTTCTTGAGCTAGAGGACTATATATGCATGTATACATATATATTGTATTTGTAGTAAGATGATTTATATATCATATATAGCAAATTGATATATGTTCAGGACTATAAATATTTCTCTAAGAATGGATTTAGATATAGTCTACAAATTTTGATATGCATTTTTATTATATATAAAGATATTCTGCAATTTCTATTTTGACTTTTGACAAAATTGAATTAAAAGCATATTTTTTCATTTTCAGATTTGATGTACTTTTTGATTTTGGCTTTGTTTATAACATTACTACATTATGATCAGATAATTTGTCTGGGCCATTTCTTTTTTATGAATTTACTGACTTTTTGTGGCCTAATAATTTTAATTTTTTATGGACTCTTGAAAGAAAGCAGAGTCTGTATTTCCGTGGTAGATTTAAAAATATATGTCCTTTAGATGCACTTAACTATGTTGTATAGATTGCTTCTAATATGCTTCTATTTTTTCTTTGAATATTCTCAGGTTTTATGAATATTGATACCATTTTTAATAATATATAGGTATTTCTACTATTACTGTTTCACTGATATTGTACCCATTATTATTATTGTTTTACAGAGATGAATTTTGCTCTGTCATCCAGGCTAGAGTGCAGGGTCCAGTCGTAGCTCACTGTAACCTCTAATTCTTGGGCTCAAGAGTTCCTCTCATCTCAGCTTCCTAAATAGCTAGAGCTACAGGCTTGTGCCACCATGCCTAGCTAATTTTTTAAACTTCTTTTTTGCAGAGATGGTGGTCCTTCTGTGTTGCCCAGGTTGGTCTTGAGTTCCTGGCTTCAAGTGATCTTCCTGCCTCAGCCTCTCAGAGGTATGATATATATGATCAGTATGATAGCTGGAATTATAGGTGTGAGCCATTGTGCCTGGCTGGTACTCTTTATTATTTTACAGATTTTTTTCTTTTTTTACTTTATGTGTTTTTTGTTACTCATTCAGTTGTATGATAATATGATCATGATTTCTGCCTCTTTGTCTCGTTAATAAGCAAATAATTTAATTTGCATACAAATTCATTTTCACATTTTCCAAGTTAGTGTTTTAGGTTTTACTTATAGTATTTATTTGGTTTTGCTTTGTAATTGAATGTTGAAGACTTTCATTTAATGGACAAGCTTAATGTTTTACTCTTATTGAAATGGCAAATGTGCTTGGTCTAGTTTTGTCAGATTATTTTATTTCATGCTTATATTTTTATAGCTTTAAAAATATTTAATGGCCTGCTCTGTTTTCTCTGCTTTATGTTTGTGCTTCCTTTGATAATTAGAATGGTTTATACTTTTGTTGTAGTTGTTTCATATAATTTTATATGATAGCCTTAATTCTTTCCTTGGACAATATTTATTAATATTCTACTCTGATTAATGATCAAAATAGTAAACTTTCTTCTTTCTCCTTCCTTGCTTTTCTTCTTGGCCTCTACCTCCTAAGTTTAATTACAGTTTAGTCTTCACTTGGCATTACAATTTCTTAGAAACTGTAACTTAGGGTAAAACAATGCCTAACAAAACCAATTTCTTTTGTTTAAATTTTTTTTTTCTAAGTCGGGTACATGTGCAGGTTTGTTACGTAGGTAAACGTATGTCATGGAGGTTGGTTATATAGATTATTTCCTCACCCAGGTATTAAGCCTAGTACTTGTTAGTTATTTGTCCTGATCCTGTCTCTCTCTTCTCACTCTCCAACCTCTAGTAGGCCCCAGTGTATGTTGTTCCCCTCTGTGTGTCCATGTGTTCTCATCATTTAGCTCTCATTTATAAGTGAGAATATGTGGTATTTGGTTTTCTGTTCCTACAATAGTTTGTTAAGGTTAATGGCATCTAGCTCCATCTGTAGCCCTAAAAACTACATGATCTTTTTCTTTTTTATAGCTGCATAATATTTCATGGTGTGTAAGTACCGTATTTTCTTTATCCAGTCTATCATTGATGGGCATTTGGGTTGATTCTGTGTCTTTGCTATTGTGAATAGTGTTGCAATGAACATATGTGTGCATGTGTCTTTATAATATAACGATTTATATTCCTTTGGATATATACCCAGTAATTGTCTGTCTTCAGGGCTTTGAAGAATCACCACACTGTCTCCCACTATGGTTGAACTATCGTAATCTACACTTCCATCAATAGTGTGTAAGCATTTTTTTCCTCCACAACTTCACTAGCATCTGTTATTTTTTGATTTTTTTGTAAGAGCCATTCTGCCTGGTGTGAAATGGCATCTCATTGTGGTTTTGGTATGGACAGGCAGCAGGGAAATACTTGGTAGAAGAGGGTGGTTACCCTGCAAAGGCCCCACCCTCAAGCCTGGAAACTGGTGGCCCTATGAGAAGAGGCATCCCTGTTTTCACACCCAAAAGCTGCCTTTTGGCCTGCCATGCCCTCCTATCCTGTACTCACATAAACCCCAAACCCTCAGAGCAACAAGGAGATGCACAAATGGAAGAATGGTGCAGCAGAGGAGAGAAGAGATGGAGCATCTGAACATTGGGAGGAGTTTAGCTGGGGACAGTTGGATAATTGGCCACTGGATAGCCAAACTCCACGGGAAGATCATCTTCCAACTCTATCCTATGTTTGGCTCCTCATCCATCCTGCTGAGAGCCACCTCCACCACCCAATAAAATTGGCATTCATCATCCTTCAAGTTCCTGTGTGACCTGATTGTTCCAGGTTGCTGGACAAGAGCTCAGGATACAGAAAACTATCAAACTTGTCCTCTGCCCTTGCAAAAAGGCAGAGGGCCCACTGAGCTGGCTAACACTTAAGCTGTCAGCAGACGGCAAGGCTAAAAGTTGCACTGTAACATATGCCCTCTTAAGCTCCTACATCTGTTAATATGCATGCTTCCCCTTCCATAAGGGGTTTGAGCAATGGCAGTGACCAAACAGATGAGCCACACCCCTGTCACATGTCCTGAGAGTGGGGGCAGGGAACTCTCTTGTTTCAGTTTTGATTTGCATTTCTCTATGATCGGTGACACTGAACTTTTTTTTTAAATTGAGATAGAGTCTTTCTCTGTCGCCAGGCTGGAATGCAGTGGCACCATCTCAGCTCACTGCAACCTCCGCCTCCCAGGTTCAAGCGATTCCCCTGCCTTAGCCTGCTGCGTAGCTGGGACTACAGTCGTGTGCCACCATGCCCAGCTAATTTTTTTTTTTGTATTTTAGTAGAGATGGGGTTTCACCATGTTGGCCAGGATGGTCTCTATCTCCCGATCTGGTGATCCGCCCACCTCGGCCTCCCAAAGTGCTGAGATTACAGGTGTGAGCTATTGTGCCTGGACAAACTTTTAAAAATATGATCGTTGGCCCCATGTATGTCTTCTTTTGAGAAGGGTCTGTTCATGTCCTTTGCCCACTTTTTAATGTGGTTGTTTGTTTTTTAATTGTAAATTTGCTTATGCTCCTTATATATGCTGGATATTAGACTTTTGTCAGATGGACAGATTGCAAAAATTTTCTCTCATTCTATAAGTTGTCTACTTCCTCTGCTGATGGTTTCTTTTGCTGTGCAGAAGCTCTATCATTTACTTAGTTTACTTAGATACCATTTATCAATTTTTGCTTTTGTTTCAATTACTTTTGGCCTTTCATCATAAAATCTTTTCCTGTGCCTATATCCTGAATCGTATTGCCTAGGTTGTCTTCCAGAGTTTTTATAGTTTTGAGTTTTACATTGCAGTCTTTAATTTTTCTTGAGTTAATTTTTTATATAGTGTGAGGAAGGAGTCCAGTTTCAATGTTTTGCATATGGCTAGCCAATTATCCCAGCACCATTTATTAAATAGGGAATCCTTTCCCCATTGCTTGTTTTTGTGAGGTTTGTTAAAGATCAGATAGTTGAAGATGTGCAGTCTTGTTTCTGGGTTCTTTATTCTTTTCCATTGGTCTGTGTGTCTGTTCTTGTACCAGTAGCATGCTGTTTTATAAAATAAATTTTATTTTTCTAATCAATATTATAGCAGAACTACTTGAAGGAAACAATGTTATTCAAGGCCTGCCATATGTAATTTCACTTAAAGTCACAGTTTCCAGGAATCTATTGATGAGGATAAGTGAGGACTTGCTGATAAATAATATTTCTTAGTATTTGCTTTTGTTATATCAAGTAAGTTTTTTTCTCTGGTATTGATTTTTCAGATTTAACTGTTTTGACCCTCAGACTAGTAGAAGCAATGAAAGGGACACACATTACTTGTCATATTTGGTCACCTTCCCTCCTAACGTTTTTTACATTAAGATGTTATTAACATCTTCTGTTAATGTTAATTAATACATTAAGATGTTATTAACATCTTCTGCCAACCAAACTTCCCAAAGTTATTTAGTCTTAGTCCTACAATTACAAAGATGCAATGCTCACTGATACTTCTGCCATTTTCTCTTCAGTCATCCTTTGGTGGGTATATAGGAGATTCATACAGAAGGCTTCATGGGAGCATTATTCTTCATGTTTTTGCTGTTCTCCATATATTATCAGATTTAATTTCTATGTTTTTGAATACACACATGTTAAAATATCAGTGAGGATAGATGAATGCTGTGGATAGTGAATACTTTTTCTCGTTCTGTTCTTGCTCCTTCCTGCCTCTTGCCATCTACCTGGTTATAGACGCAGGCATCTCAGCAGCTTTGATTTTACAAGATGACTGTACATCCTTTGGCCACAGTTGATTGGTCCAAGGTAGGCACCAGATCTAAGTTTTGATATCCAGAGTCCCAATCATGGAGATTTGGGGAGAGGAGTGAGAGCAAAGGAAAGAAAGAAGAAAGAGAAATTGAGAGAGGGAGAGACCAGTAATTCTGTGAGTGACTGGACCTGTAAATAAGGCTGTTTATGGCCATGTTTTTAGACAGTAAATAAGAAAAGCAGAGAGAGAAAAATAAATGGGGCAGACACACAGAGAGATGCAGAACTAAATAAGAAAGAAAATCTTGTACATTCACTCTAGCTTCCAGTTTATTCTGGAGGCCTAGCTGCTTCTCTTGTTTCCATGTGACATTCTTGTAGCTGTATAATAAATTCTCTTATTTTACTTAAATAGGTTTCTGCTATTTGCAACTATTGGAAACCAACTCATATTTCTTCTCAATGAAAAAGAGTGAGAAAAATCAGATTAATCTTTCTTATCCTGCAGGACTTTTTCAACTACAGAGTTACCAAGTGAATTCAAACAGACTCTTTATTAGCTAGCTTAATTAGCAGATTAGATCTGGTTTCCGTATCAGACACACTGGCTGTGTCAATATGATACAATAGTGTAAAATTAAGAGCAACTGAGGGTTTCAGTCATTAGGATTTGCAGTGGCTCATTAGGTCAGCCCATGAGCTGCAGGCAGGTACATTTGGATTGCCACAGCTCGCTAATCTTTGCCTCCAGTTCTGTTGTGGTTGTCTATACTTGCAGTCCAGCCATTGGCTGCTCTTCTTAAAAGCATTCTGATCAAAAAGCACACTTCTCCAAATACTGCTATTTCAAAAGTGCTCACACTCTAAAAACCAAGGCTTACCAGCAGGGTCAAAATGTCTCCAGACAACTAAATATTGTCTTGGTACCTTGAAGAGGAACCTGATCTTCTCAGTTATTTTGTTTCTTTTTAATGTGGGAAGGTATTGGGTGGCTGAGGGAGAAGCTGTAGTCCTAGAAATCAATACCCAGTGTCAGGCATCTTGGGAGTTTTTTAGGCCAGCTTAAAATACAGCTCGTATATAAAAAAATGTAAAGCTTAGTTAGTCTTTAGCTTAAAACTTGGCTGAAAACTACATAAAATTTTTATTTTTCATTAAAAGCAGCAAATGTTTTTTAGAAAATAAAAGAAAATAGAAGAAAAAAAGTCACTCTCCCGCTAACCAAAGAACCACTGTTAAGTTCTAACGTTTTCAGATTTTGTTTTTAACTTGTCATTGTATTTGCTTATTCTTTCATTTATGTGCTGTATATTGTATATTTACCATTCTACATCTCCTTTGTAGTCCAAGAATTTTCTGTATAATTATAAACTAAATGTCTCCGAAGGATTCATAGGACAGATATCATACAGCTTATTAATCATAATTTAGGGGCATTTGTGTTTCTAAGTTTTTGAGATTTTATTTTTGCAATAAGTATCTTTTGCATAAAACTTCTTCTGTGTGTAGGATTTGTTGTAGGTTAGATCCTCATATGTTTCTGCTCCCATTTTGAATGTTTTCATTCTGGCAGTACAAGTTCACCTGCCACTTCTTCCCGGTTTCCCTTTATATTTGCAGGCACTAGTCCCAGGTCTGTGAAGTGAGGAGGCCCAAGATAGGTTTGGGAACACTGAATGTGAACTGCACATTTGAAAGAATCTGAAATCCGGGTTAATCCCTTTGTTTTCATCTCACTGAGCCCCAAAGATGAAAACTGGCTGAGAATGTGCTGGGATTTGGCTTGGCCAGCTGGCGAGGCATTCTGGAATAATGGGAGATTATTAGAATCCTGTCCTTTTCCAGCAAGCCTTTATCCACATTCATTTTTGTGTTGTGCCAATTAGGAATGGCACAGTGGTTTGCTTTGTGTGCATTCTGGCAGCCCCATCCACACAGATTTGGGAGGAAAATCTCACAGAACATGCACGTCACTTTGGCTTTCTGTAACAAGACATGATAGAGGGATCTCGGGTCCCTCATCCTAAATGCATAAGTTGCTATATGCCCTAAGAGATTATCTGTGAAACTTTTAATGCTCTGGCATCTTTATGCATGAGATGTCTCTTATAGAGGACTAGTAATCACACTGAGTATAGAGTGGAGATCACTCTCTGAAATTTATTTTTCAGTGGTGACATTATATCGATCCATACTGGAGCCACAGGTGGGACACAGCAATAAAACAGAATTTGATGCAAGGTGGAGTTTGTTGACCCCATTCAATTGTATTTAGTGATTAAAATTTTTAAAGTATCTCACTATAAGCTTTTTTTATCTATGTTCCACAGCTCAGCCCTATGGTCAGTACTAAAACGAATCTTCAGCATATATAAAGAGCCAGACTCCAATCTACTCACCCAGGGCCCTTAAGGGGATCTGTATTCAAACCCAAGTTCTTCATCATATCCAACTGCTAGGGTTTTGGAACAGGATTTATCCTCTTTTCACTTCTTTGGCATCTGCTTTCCTCTTTATGGTTTATAAATGCAAAAGTAACAACCCTCTTACTTATAAATAAGGGACTTTGTTAATTTTAGCCAAAAGATACTCCTTATGGCAGTGCACCTGTGTCAACTGCAAGTAAGAGCCCAACTGCTACGATACCTGTGTGGAACTCCACAGATACCCATCTCTTTCATAGCCATACAGTCTTGTTGAGGTTAGCAATTGATGTAAAACCAGAAGAATCAGAGACGGGGCCTCTCTGTGGGATGACCTGATGCATCCAGTTCTTTCTTTGGGTGTCTTTGTGTGGCTCTGCTTAAATTCTTTGTGCAGGTCTTAGGGGGGTGCCCTTCCTCCTCCTAAACACTTCCAGTTCTAGCAATTAATGATGGACTGATGGAACCTCAACAGGGGTTAACTGCTTTCAATCTGGTTATGGTTATCAGTGGGCATGTGGACGTACTCAGGTGGTATGTGTAGGAGCTGCCATTCTATATAAGAAGCAACACTTTCATCTCAACAGTATCTCTCCCTTTGTTCCTGGGCCTAGGATGTGGGGTTATTTCTCTCCTGAAACTCAGAAGAGAAATACCAGTATATTCCCATGAAGTGTGTGTGTGTGTGTGTGTGTTTGTGTGTGTGTGTGTGTGTGTGTGTGTGTAATGCGTGAACTTTACTGCCAGAGGGGAGCTTACAGTATTTCACTGAATACTATAATTTGAGAGCTAGAAGACACCATACAGATCCTTTAATCCAACCACCATAATTTACAGATCAGGAGAGAGATACAGAGTGATTTCAGGGATTTTCCCAAAGTAATAGAGGATTGACATAGCGAGGTCTAAAACCTGGGTGTCCTGATCTCAGTCAGATTACTTTTAATCACACAATGTCTAATTTTAAAAGACAAGAGAAAATTTATTTCTGTAAAAATACTTTGCTGAGGCAGGAGAGAGAGAAACAGTAAAATGTTTATCATTATTATTCTTATTACTGTTACTAATTAGCATAGTACCTTGTGCTTTTTCTTTTTTTAAAACTACATTATTTAAGTGTGATTGACAAAAAGTACAAAAAGCTGTACATATAAATGTATACAACTTGATGAGTTTGAAGATAAATATATACCTGTGAAATCATCACCACAATTAATGCCATAGATGTATCTTATCACCTTTGAAAGTTCCCACCCATCCTCTATTTATTTGTTTGTTTGTTAGGAATATTTAACATAAGATCTATCATCTTAGCAGATTTTAAAGTATATAGTACAGTATTGTTACCTTTAGGCACTATGCTGTATAGTAAATCTCTTGGACTTACTCATCTTATATAACAAACTTTGTATAACTGAAACTTTGTATCCTTTAAGGAGTACCTCCTCAGTTTCTTCTTCTAGCACTTGACAGCCACCATGGTACTCTCTACTTCTGTGGGTTTGACTATTTTAGATTCCTCATGTAAATGGAATTATGTAGTATTTGTCCATCAATGTCTGGCTTCTCTTATTTCTGAACCTCTAGGTTCATTCATGATGTTGCAAATGACAGAATTTTCCTTTTTTAAAAAGGCTGAATTTCATTTATTCCATTTCATTTTATTCCATTGTACATGTATAAGAAATTTAGAAATGTGTTCATTTCCAGATACTCGTGGATTTGCTAGAGATATTTCTGTTATTGATTTCTAATTTAACTCCGTTGTGATTAATGAACATACTGTATCTGACTGGAATCTTTTTACATTTACTGAGACTTGTTTGTGGCCTAGAATATAATCTACATAGGTAAATGTCTCATGTGCATTTGAATATGTATTCTGCCTTTGGTGGAGTTTTGTTTTTCCATACTTTGGAGTGTTCTACTAATTTCAGTTAGGTCAAGTCGGCTGATGGCGTTATTCAGATCTCTTAAATACTTACCAATTTTGTGTCTACTTTTTCTAGAAACAATTGGAAGAGAGGTGTTAAATTTTCTAACTGTAATTGTGGATTTTTCTGTTTCTCTTGACAGTTATATCAGTTTCTGTACCATGTATTTTGAAGCTCTGTCATTAGGAGCATGAATATTTACTAATACTATGATTATTGTTCAGTTGACCCCTTACAATTATAAAATGATCTTCTTCATTCCTATTAATCATCTTTATTCTGAAATATACTTTGTATGATATTAATGCTATCACCCCAACTTTATTTTCATTAATCTTAGCATGGCATATATTTTTTAGTACTTTTTCTTTTAACTAATTTGTTTCTTTATATTTAGTGCATATTTCTTGTAGCATATGGTCATGCTTTAAAATAAAAATCTGTCTGACAGAGCTGGATATACTGGCTCATGGGTGTAATCCTAGCACTTTGGGAGGCTAAGGCAGGAGGATCACTTAAGCCTAGGAGTTTGAGACCAGGGTAGGCAACATAGTGAGACCCATCTCTACAAAATTAAAAAAAAAAAAAGTTAGCCAGATGTAGTGGCACACACCTATGGTCCCAGTAACTTTGGAGATTGAGGTGGAAGAATTGCTTGAGCACAGGAGGTTGAGCATGCAGTAAGCCATGATCATGCCACTATGCTTCAGCCTGGGCAACAGAACAAGACCATGCCTCAAAAAAATAAAGTTTATTTGACAATCTCTGCCTTTTCATTGACATGTTTAAAACATTTACATTTAATGTGATTATTGATAGGGTTGCATTTCAATTGATCATCTTGCTGTTTGCTTTCTATTTGTCTTATTCTTTTTGCTTCAGTTTTTCTTCTTTATTGTACTGCTTTTAGATTAATATTTTTTCTGATTGCCTTTTGTCTATGTTGTTGGTTTATAAGTTTTAACAATTTTAGTCACTGTTTTAGGCTTTATATTATACATATTTAACTTATCACATTCTACCTTCAGATAAAATTACATCACTTCATGAGAATTGTAAGACATTTTCAACAGTATATTCTTTTCTCCCCCTTACCTTTTTAGTATTGTTATCATGCATTTTACTTTGACATGTGTTATAAACCATGCGCTCTTATTTTTGCTTAGATATTTAATTATCTTTTAAAAGCCACTTTGATAATAAGATATATATTTTCCCATTTTGTTAACATTTTTGGTGCTCTTTATATTTTCCATAGATCTTTATTATGGAAATAATAGATCTTTATTTCCATTTCCTGTTGTTTTCTGTCTGCCTGAAGGACTTTCATGACATTTATTGTCATAAGATCTGATGATAAATTCTTTCAGTTTTTGTATATCTACCTAAGTCTTCGTTTCATCTTCATATTTGTTTATTCGTATTTTTAGACATAGGTCTTGCTATGTTTCTCAGGCTGGGCTCAAGCTCCTGGCTCAAGTCTCATCCTGCCTCAAGTCTCTCAAGTGAACATCCTGCCTCAAGTCTCTCAAGTAGCTGCAATTACAGGTGCAGCCAGCATTGCCTGGGTCATCTTCATTTTCGAAGATATTTTCCCTGCGCACAGATTTTAGATTGATAGATATTGTTTTTACTGTCTTTTGGTTTGCATTGTTTCTGACAAGAAATCAGCTGTAGTCCTCATTTTTGTTTCTTTGTATGTGATATGACTTTTTTCCTCTGGCTACTTTTAATACTTTCTCTTTATCATTGATTTTGAGCTGTTTGAAAAGATGTGCCTTGGCCTGTTTTCTTCAGTTTCTAGTGCTTGGGGTTTGTTTGGCTTCTTGCATATACAAGTTTAGTTTTTATCAAATTTTGAAAAGTTTTGACCATTATTTCTTCAGATATTCTTTTATGCCACCTCCATTCTCTCCAAACTCAGTGATTGCAGTTACACATAATTAGGCTGCTTGATATTGTTCCACACTTCATGGATGCTCTGTTCATTTTTTTAAAGACTCATTTTTAAAATATTTTTCTTCATTTTGGAAAGTTCTATTGCTATGTATTCAAGTTCATTAATTTTTTTTCTTCAGCAGTGTCTAAACTTTCTTTATCTTATCAGGTCTATTTCAAACTCACACATTGTACTTTCATCTCTAAAAGTTTGATTTGGATCTCTCAAAAATGTATCCTCCTTTCTATACTTTAATTTTGGAAGGTCTGATTATATAGTGGCAACAACTATTTTAATGTCCTTGTCTTCTGTTTCTGACATCTGCATTTATTCTGAGTCAATTTTGATTGATTGCATTCTTTTTTTTATTATAGCTTGTATTTTCCTTCTCATCTGTTTGTCTAGTAATTTGTTATTGGATTTAAAGCATTGTGAGTTTTCACTTGTTTGCTTTTGTATACCTTTTGATTTATATAACTATTATTGGCCTTTGTTCTGGAATGTACTTAAGTTATTCAGAAAAATTTGCGTTCTTTAGATTTTACCTTTAAGATTTGCTAAGTGGAAGTATAGCAGTGCTTAGTTTAAGGAAAATTACTTCTTCCCACTGAGGTAAGAACCTTCTATATAATCTACCCAATGCTAAGTGAGTCACAAGGATTTCTATTTTGCCCAATAGGAACAGGCACTATTCTATGCCTGTCTTGGTGAGTGTTGGGCACAGTTACCATTAATCCTTTTGGGGGATTCTTTCCTTAGCCTCAATACATTTGCTGATCATTACTCAGCTGAACACTGAGGAGGTCTCTGTCTATATGTTAGGAGTTCTTCCTCTGCCCAGTTTTCTCTTTTCTAGTACATTGCCTTAAGAACAATAGTCACCTTCACAGACTTTGAGCTCTGTCTCCTCAAGTCAGATGGTTCATTGTGCTTTGCTCAGCTTTCTCCTACCTGCACCATAATCTAAAACATAATAAAAATAAAAGATAAAACCTTTTAAGGATGTAAGCTATAGTAATTATAGGGATCACCTCATTTGTCTCATTCCCCCCACCCCCCCGGGGATCACTTTCTTTCATTTCCTGACATCCAACATTGTGAAAATAATTTTTAAAGAATATTTTGCCCTTTGTCGTTGTTTGAGGCTGAGCATAAATTTGGCCAGAAGTAGGAGTCCTCAGTTAAAATGAAGTCAGATTGCAATATTGTATACATTTTTCAACTTCTTTGTTTATATCTAATCTCCTCTCAGGAGGTGGATTCATCTTAAACCTTTGCGTGTTCCCTGTAACACTGTATTTTCTGTAAATTTAGAAATGTCCTGGTATAGGGAATAGTGACAGCATAGGAGCAACTTGCTATTAAAAAATATGTGTCTATCATATGATGTTTAATACTGTTCTCTTGGGTTTACCATATTTTTATCTACTTTCCTCTAATATGAGAAGAAGGGCTGGACCAGTCTGACTTTGAGTAGAAGTGGGAGTCCTAGGGCCTGGAACCCTGGGGTTTAAACTAAGTCAATAACCAGCTAGAAAAGTTAAAGCCCAAATGGTAAAAGGAAAGTCATTACAACGATATACAGGAGAGTTCAGTGGCTGGGATTCAAATCTCGGTAGGAAACCAAGTGTGGAAGCCGAGAACAAGGAGAGAGCAGAGAAAAGCAATACTGTGAATATCCTGAGAGATGTACTGGGTGTGGATGGCCCCTCTGCTTGAAACTTAAAAAAAAGTCATCTGGCATGGATATGGTGAAAGGATGAGTGAATGTGACATAAAGAGATAGAACTGTGATGGAAAATCATTTACAGCACATAACTACAACAAATTCCTCTCTCAAATCTGTTACTGTGCCTCTAATTACTACATTAGGTCTATAAACTTCGCCATCCTGCTTATTCACAGTGGTTTCCTGGCTTTGTTGCTTTATAACTAAGATATATGTAAACATAACAAACACTACACAAAACATCTGTCTCAAATTGGTTGTTTCTTTGTAAAGAAGCCAGAAATTTCGATATGATCACAGTAAAAAGATCATGCTGTTTGTTATACTTTGGATTTTTAATTACCTTAGCAAGTGTTTTAAATGAATAATAAGTTTTAAATTCAAACAGAATACATAAGGTTGTAATTTCTCAAAACATATTTCATGTTGATTTGCTCTTTGTTCAGATATAACTTCTAAATATAGTAGCATCTGATAGACCTTACTCAATATAATTATAAATTTGTATTATTTCTACCATCCATCACATTCCATAAAAGCCAGATAAAAACATCTGAAAACCATTTAAAATAATGATAGTGCTATGTTCTGGCACTATGCTGAAGGTCATGCAATGCATAATCTAATACCTAATGTAGATGATGGGGGATGGATACAGCAAACCACCATGACACCTGTATACCTATGTAACAAACCTGCACATTCTGCACATGTATCCCAGAACTTAAAGTATAATAATAGTAAAAATACAATAATTCTATGAGGTAGTTATTATTACCATTTTCTAGAAGAAACTCCAGTTTAGAGAGTTTGAGTATCTTGTCCAAAGTTGCAGTTATCACAGAGATCAAAGTCAGGTCTGTCTGACTTGAAAATTCTTAATCACTGTTTTGCCCTTATTTCTCCCTCTTTCACGTTTTCTCTTTCTTTTTTGTTTTTAGAGGACTGAGCTGCAAATTCACCAGGCTTCTCAGTGTCCCACCTTACTATTATCTTAGTCGTAAGACCATCCTAGAATCTCTTGTTGGAATTCATCAAACGGGCTTGCCAGCTTTGTAAAGGATTTGGGTGAATTAGGAGGTTCTCTGTCACTCCCTATAATACCTTAAAACCATTCTTCAGCATAATATAGCACAAGCAACCCATAAAAATTCACATATCACAATATGTTTTCTTTTTTTCTTCTATTGTAAAGTTCAAATTAACTTTCCTTTTAATACAACTCAATGGAAACCAAATTTTCATTGTTTATTGGACAGGAGAGAACCTTGAGTCTGTGGGCACTGCCTCACAATGACTGATGGGGGCAGCAGAGGGCTTTCCAAGTGAGCTTGCACAAGGCCAAGTGACAGAAGCATCCCTTGGCTATATTGGAAGTGTAGGGGTGGGGAGAAGGGTGTGCTGTGACAGGAAAGGTTATCAGGAGTCATGGAAGGAAGGAGAAAGAGGGATCAAGTCATGGGTGTAGCTAGGCCAAGTATAAGAGGCTTGGAGAAATTGACAAGATTACAGCTGAAGATAACAACCAGTTGAATAGACAAAAACTCCATTTGCAGATACAAGGCTATCTGCCTGTCCCTATCCAGCTTCAGGCTATCAAGTGCCACATTTATGGCTTTTCAAAATCCTTCATGGTGCCACTTAGGATGTTATAAATTTTATATTTATTGCTATTATGTTTAGTATGTCTGTGTTTGTATTTGTTGTTTAATTTTCATACATTCTAGTAAGAATCTCACAAATTCTCATAAAAATCTTATGGTGGATATTTATCCAAATGTTACATAGAAAGAAACTGAGTAAAGTCAGAACATTTGGGGTTAGATCTCAGGTTGAATCCAGTCTCATATCCCAAATTCTCCCTCAATTTCTCAACACCTTGACAATTTTCTTTTACCTAAAGATATTTTTGTAACTAGAAAATGTGAAGAAAATCAATCCAGTGATATTTCAAAAGCCCAAAGTCTCTTTCTAAATCTATTTTTGTGTATTCAGTATTCTTTAGAATTCATTTATTGGAATGAAAATCTTTTCCTTGGAGCTTGAGTTCTCTGATGTACAATTTAAATAATTTGATTATTATCTGAGGGTAATATGAGAATAGTAGAGGTATAAGACTAGGGCATCCCTAATAGTCTCAGTTGCAGAGATGTACATGACCCCGAGAGCTTCAATTACTCATAGAATTCTCACCTCATTTTAGAAGCTGACGTGTGTTAGCATATAAACATGACATATTAAGCTGAGATGAAAAATTGAAACAGCCATTTATACGTGATCAAAGTGTTAATGAAATTGCATATTAATATATTGGTTGGTATATACAAATTTTAAAACAGTTTAAAAATTAAAACTTAAAAGTTTATTTTCCAGTATAATTCTAGAGGAAGGACCTGCATTTGTGGAACCCTGATTTTCTCAGGGTTTGATTGAAATACTGAATTCAGCAAAACTTGAAAAGGTTAAAAGTCGAAAGTGATTTTGGTGCTGGGGTAGCCATAGACCACACATTAGGATGCTCTGCCTAATCCCAACATAGCCTTTAGGAAAAGAAAAATATATAAATAAAAAGAATTTGTGAAACAACTACTTTTTTTTTTTTTTTTTTTTGAGATGGAGTCTTGCTCTCAGCCACCCGCCCAGGCTGGAGTGCAATGGCGTGTTCTCGGCTCACTGCAACCTCTGCCTCTCAGGTTCAAGTGATTCTCCTGCCTCGGCCTCCTTGAGTAGCTGGCATTACAGGCACGTACCACCATGCTCGGCTAAGTTTTTGTATTTTTAGTAGAGGCAAGGTTTCACCATGTTGGCCAGGCTGGTCTTGAACTCCTGACCTCAGGTGATCCGCCCCCCCCTTGGCCCCCCAAAGTGCTAGGATTACAGGCATGGGCCACTGCACCCAGCCAACAACTACTTTTTAAATGGTTTAATTGTATATGGGAAAACTAACAAGAGAATTTTCCCTTAAGTAACCCGGATATGGCACTTTTAGGCATACATTGTAGAACTCTGCTTAGATTGGTACATTTTGCTTAGATTAAGGCTATGTAAAATTAATGGATGAAATCTTCAAGCCTAATCCTTGGGTCCATTCTGTTAATTTAAAAATGTTAAGTTAGGCAAATGCTTTGCATATCTGTATATATGTCTCTGTGTGTATGAGCACGTGAGTTTAATGTGTCCTGTTCACCTTTGTACCTTGCCTACCAAAACTCTTTAGCAGGCTGCTATCACCTAATATTTTAGAACAAAACTATACTGTTGTAGGAAAAGTACATTGATTTTTGCTTTGTAACAATGACAATATCAACTGATAAAATTGAAGAGGCATCAGATGAAGAATCAGCAAATCCAAATTCTAGTATACCATTTATTAACCATGTGACTTTTGGAGAGCCACACAACTTCTGCTTTTTTATTTCTACAGTGGAATAATTAGAATTCTTGACTCTCAGGATCGTTTACTGTAGCAGTACCCAACCTTTTTTGGCACCAGGGACTAGTTTTGTGGAAGGCAATTTTTCCATGGACCAGGGTGGATTGAGGTGTGGTTTCAGGATGATTGGAGTGTGTTACATTTATTGTGTACTTTATTTCTATTATTACATTATAATATATAATGAAATAATTACATAACTCAACATAATGTAGAATCAGCAGAAGCCCTGAGCTTGTTTCCCTGCAAGTAGATGGTCCCTTCTGGGGATGGTGGGAGACAGTGACAGATCATCAGGCATTATAAGGGACATACCTTAAGGTATTAAAAGCCATCTATGACAAATCCATAACCAACATTATACTGAATGGTAAAAAGTTGAAAGCATTTCCCTTGAGAACTGGAACAAGACAAGGATGCCCATTTTCATCACTTCTATTCAACATAGTACTAGAAGTCCTAGCCAGAGCAGTCAAACAAGAGAAATAAATATAGGGCATCCAAATTAGTAGAGAGGAAGTCAAACTGTCACTGTTTGCTAATGATAAGATTGTATAACTAGAGAACCTTAAAGATTCATCCAAAAAGCTCCTAGATCTGACAAATGAATTCAGTAAAGTTTCAGGATACAAAATCAATGTACACAAATTAGCTTTGCTATAAACCAACAGTGACCAAGCTGATAATCAAGAACTCAACCCCTTTTGCAATAGTTTCAAAAAAATTACTTAGGAATATACTGAACCAAGAAGGTAAAAGACCTCTACAAGGAAAACTACAGAACACTGCTGAATGAAATCATAGATGACACAAACAAATGAAAACATATCCCAAGCCCATGGATAGGTAGAACCAATATTGTGAAAATCACCATACTGCCAAAAGCAGTCTACGAATTTAATGTAATTGCCATCAAAATACCATCATCATTCTTCACAGAACTGGAAAAAAGAATCATAAAATTCATATGGAACCCTAAAAGAGGCCACATAGCCAAAGCAAGACTAAGCAACAAGAACAAATCAGGAGGTCATATTGCCTGACTTCAAACTGTACTACAAAACTGCAGTTACAAAAACAGCATGGTACTGGTATAAAAATTGGCATGTAGACCAATGGAACAGAATAAAGAATCTAGAAATAAAGCCAAATATTTACAGCCAACTGACCTTCGACAAAGTAAATAAAAATGTGAAGTGGGGAAAAGACACCCTTTTCAACAAATGGTGCTGGGATAATTGGCAAGCCACATATAGACGAATGAAGCTGGATCCTCATCTCTCACCTTATATAAAAATCAACTCAATAGGGATTAAAGACTTAAATCTAAGGCCTGAAACCATAAAAATTCTAGAAGACAACATTGGAAAAAAACTTCTAGACATTGGCTTAGGCAAAGAGTTCATGACCAAGAACCCAAAAACAAATGCAACAAAAACAAAGTTAAATAGATAAGACCTAATTAAACTAAAAAGATTCTGCACAGCAAAAGAAATAATCAGCAGAGTTAATAGACAACCCATAGAATGGAAAAAAATACTCACAAACTCTGCTCTCAACAAAGGACTAATATCCCAAATGAATCAGCAAGGAAAAACAAATAATCGCATCAAAAAATTGGCAAAGGACATGAATAGGCAGTTCTCAAAAGAAGATATACAAATGGCCAGCAAACATATTAAAAAATGCTTGATATCACTAATTATCAGGGAAATGCAAATCAAAACCATAATGTGATACCATCTTACCCTGCCATAATGACCATGATTAAAAAATCAAAAATTAACAGATGTTGGATGTGGTGAAAAGGGAACAGTTTTACATTGCCAGTGGGAATGTAAACTAGTACTACTGTGGAAAACAGTATGGTGATTCCTTAAAGAAGTAAAAGTAAATCTACCTTTTGATCCAATAATCCCACTACTGGGTATCTACCAGAGGAAAAGAAGTCATTATATGAAAAAGACACTTGCACGTGCATGTTTATAGCAGTACAATCTGCAGTTGCAAAAATATGGAACCAGCCCAAATGCCCACTAATCAATGAGTGGATAAACTCATATATATCCATATATATATATACGGATAAAGTTGAAGATATTATTCTAAGTGAAATAACTCAGGAATGGAAAACCAAACATCGTAAGTTCTCACTTATAAGTGGGAGCTAAGCTATGAGCATGCAAAGGCATAGGAATGATAAATGGACTTTGGGATTCAGGAGGGACAGTGGGATAGGAGTGAAGGATAAAAGACTGCACATTGGGTACAGTGTACACCGTTCAGGTGATGGGTGCATCAAAATATTGGAAATCACCACTAAAAAACTTATCCATGTAACAAAACATCACCTGTTCCCCCAAAACTGTTGAAATTTAAAAAGATTTTTATAAATAATGAGCAACCTAGATCCCTTGCATGTGCAGTTCACAACAGGGTTTGTACTCCTATGAGAATCTAATGCTGCCACTGATCTAACAGGAGGCGGAGCTCAGACAATCATATGAGTAATGGGGAGTGGCTATCAATACAGATAAAGCTTCACTGGGTTGCAGCTGCTCCCCTCTTGCTGTGTGACCCAGTTCCTAACAGGCCACAGACAAATACTAGATTGGGCTGTGGGTTGGGGGCCTCTGGTTTAGTGGAAGCTAAATTCATGTGTAACTAACGCGTGTATAAGCTGTAAATTCTATGTAGATCAGAGTATCTTTGAGATCAGGTTTTTATTTCCAAACTTCACAATTCACAATGGATACCAGCTGTGTTTCATATAGGCTTGTTACTGTTCCCACATGCCCACATTCTGGGGAGAAGGTCACACAGCTCTTTGGGCTGAATGTGGATAATTTCTCCTATTGTCAATGACTAACTCACAAACTCTTTTTTTTTTTTTTTTTGAGACGGAGTTTCGCTCTCGTTACCCAGGCTGGAGTGCAATGGTGCGATCTCGGCTCACCACAGCCTCCACCTCCTGGGTTCAGGCAATTCTCCTGCCTCGGCCTCCTGAGTAGCTGGGATTACAGGCACGTGCCACCATGCCCAGCTGATTTTTTGTATTTTTAGTAGAGATAGGGTTTCACCATGTTGACCAGGATGGTCTCGATCTCTTGACCTTGTGATCCACCTGCCTCGGCCTCCCAAAGTGCTGAGATTACAGGCGTGAGCCACCTTATACCTTTTGCAGGACATAGGCACAAAGAATGACTAAGAAAAGTATTGGAGTGAGCCTTCCTTTATATTATTAATACTGTAGCAAAATGCTGAAGTGTTTTTAATCTGAATGATAAAGATATTACTGGAATGTTCATATTGCAGTCCATTTAAAAGCATCTTGGATGTGTATCAGGTGGTGATTGAGAGACAGACTAGATGGAGAGAAACTAATGAAGTGAGAAAATGATATTGGGGAAGATTCTTGTCTCTATTCTTTCTTGAGATACTGGAGCCATCTGAAACCCTGATAAATATAGCTTTGTTGTTGTTTTTAAGGCCTCACATATACCAGGCAGGTAGCAAAGTAGAATTAAATTGTACAATCTTCATTTTCACTGGGCTTTAATGTTTTACATGGATGTCGAATATGGCTCTCCTGGTTTTACCACTTGGGCACATCATTCTTGCCTAGGGTCAACATAGAAGCAACAGAAGATGTTTATCTGAATTTATTCTAGTAAAGGTAGTGGCCAGAAACGAATAAAAAAAATGTTAGATTTTCATTCAACATGAAGCACAGTGCCTGGCCATAGTGGGCAACATAATACATGTTGGCTGAATGAAAAAATCAAAATAAGCTTAGAATAACATCTCAACTATTGATTCGGAAGTTGTGGTGCTTTCTTTTGTGTGATCTGGCTCCTGCTCAATTATCTAATCTTTTCATGATGAACCAGCACTGTTTTCCACCTCTCTCCTATATTCCAGCCATCCAGGCCTCCTCTCCATTGCCCCACCTGTCTGAGCTTTTTCTTACCTCAGGGGCTTTGTATGTGCAGTTCCCTCCATCTATCATGCCCTCTGTTGAGTATTTCCGTGTCTGGCCCCTTTAAGCCACTGGCCTCACCTCCTTTATAAAGTCCTCTGTGACGCAGACTCTATGGTGACCTCCATGATCCCTGCCTGCAGTGTTCATGCCTTTGGATAATCCCCTTCTTTGAGTGTCAATGGATATGTGACTTGTTTCTAATCAAAAGAATATGGTAAAGGCAATGAGATACGATGCCTGTGATCATGTTACATTATGTAAGACTGTCTTGCTAGAGAATTTCTTTGCTGACTCAATGAAGTAATCAGCTATGTTGGGAAAGCCCCTTTGTTTAGGAACTATGGACAGCTACTGGGAGCTCAGGCTCACCTCCCACCAATGGTGAGCAGGAAGCCCAACCCTCATTTTTACAGCTGCAAATAAATAAATAATTCTGCCAGTAACTTGACTGAGTTTGGAAGTAGATTCTTCCCCATTCAAGCCTACAGATGAAAATACAATGTAGTTGACACCTTGATTGCTATCTCTTAAGACCCTAAAAAGAGGACCCAGCTAAGCTGTGCCTAGACTCTTGGCCTGCAGAAAACATGAGATAATGTGTGTTGTTTTAAGCTGCTAAGTTTGTGATAATTTGTTATGCACTAATATATAACTAATAAACACTGCATCTAGCTAATATTACTCTCATCTCAATTACTTATTAATATCACCTTGTTTAAATCTGAAAATATTTGTTTACTTTTAGTTATTTAATATCCATTCTCCTGAATATGTTACTAATTTTATGACCTCTGGAAAATCACCTGAATTCTCTGAAATTGTTTCCTCATCTATAAACTGGGATTTTGGAAGGTTATGAGAGTAACTAAGCTTGAGTTTGGAAAGATCCCTTGTGATCTTTTAACTCCTTCCTTTTCTGACTTCTGCATAGTTTTAACTGTCTTGATGATTCATCCTTTATGCCCTAGATTTTGATATAGACCAGGCCCTAAAATCTTATCTTGCTCCCTGGATTCTTGACTTGTCTACCTGGCTTTCCAGGTGGAAAACAATACTTGTTTATCTCTGCCCCCTTTATTACAATCAATAGGCTGAGCTTGTTAAATAAGAAGGATAGTGGTGGCTACCAGCCTGTAGCAAATGAGAATTTTGAGTCTGGTATTTTTCTAAGTATTGTGGTGATCGTGGAAAAGAGTGGCCTCACCAGGCCAATTCCATGGCCCTCTCCCACTAGATAAACAGAATGTGGAGATTATCCTTCTAGTAGCATTGAATCCACTGGGAACTTCATGAACAGATTGTGCTCCCAATTAGCTGGAGAATGAATACTGAGCCTAGACTATTTAGAAGAGTTGGGAGCAGATCCTCAAGACCTGAAAAACAATAACAAAGTTCTCGGATAATTGTGGTACTTTATCTGAACTTGTGTTTTGTAGGGTCCTAAAGAGCTACCTCTGCCTTCATGGCCTCCACAAATAATCACCCAACTTACTTGTATCTTTTGATATAAATCTTATTATGTGTTACCCTAGCTCTTTAACAAAATGTATGTGGATGAAATGTCACAGAATTAGAGAAAGTTGATGTAGAAAGAGACTTAGCAACAATTAAATAATAATGATAGGTAGCATTTTTGAATACTTTGTGTCGTGGACTATGCGGAGTGCTTGATGTGCAGTGTCTCATTTAATGTGATCCAACTAGCTCATTTTACAGATGGAAAAATCGGGCCATTTTGTTTATTGGTAACTTTTGCTTATAGTGTGGACTCTACTTTGTCATAGTGCTTAAATATGAATGATTGAGTATCTCAGCTACATTTGTATGACAGTTTAAAAGTGGACAACGTAGCATAGTAGTTAGCAGCCCTGGTCTTTGGGTAATACAAATCTTGATTTGAATTCTGGCTCTGCTACTCATCAGCTGTGTGATAGTGAGCTAGTTACTTAACCTCTATGAACTACTGTTTCGTTATTGGTATCATGGAGATTATAATGCTACATTGGGTTGTTGTAAGAATGAAATAATACCTAGAATGTAAAATTAATACTACCAAGGAATTGTACAGTAGATAATAGCTGTTATAAAGTGATATCCTATCAATTAAACTTAGTATAATTATTATCATTACTGTTGTAACCTATATTTTAATCTTATTATTTTACACATTTCACAGATGAGGAAATGAAGTAACAGAAGGAAGGGTCATTTGCTTAGTAATATTAGGCAAGAGCTGAAACTAAAATTGAGATGAGCGGGTTTCATCTTTCAAGCTCTTTTCTCTTTTGTAATGCTATTTCTTTACACGGTGTTTATTTACATATTTACACAATAAAAGTGCTCCCTCCATTTGCTGAAAACTTAGCTCTTTGCCTTAGGCTGTAACTCCTTGAGAATAGGAACTTGACTTCTCCAGGGAAACCAACACTTTAGGTCTTTGATAGATATGTGTTTATTTTATTTTATTTATTTTTTGTTGAGACGGAGTCTTGTTCTATTGCCAGGCTGGAGTGCAGTGGCACCATCTTGGCTCACTGTAACCTGTGCCTCTCGAGTAGCTGAGACTACAGGTGTGCACCACCATGCCCAGCCAATTTTTGTATTTTTAGTAGAGACAGGGTTTCACCATGCTGTCCAGGATGGTCTCTATCTCTTGACCTTGTGATCCACCTGCCTCAGCATCCCAAAGTACTGGGATTACAGGTGTGAGCCACCACACCTGGCTGACATCTGTTTATTTTTTAACAACAAGTTAACACATGAAAGGTATATGATTAAGTCACTTATATCTCAAACTGAATCTTAAATGTAAAAGAAAGAGGTATCACAGGAGGGCAAGTGTAGCGTGACATATCCAGGGATCTGATAAAGGGCACTACTGCAGAGTGACTTGGACCAGTTCTGGAGGAGTTAATTATATAACCCAATTATACATATATTAGTCTAAGGATCAATATATATATATATATATACCATATTTTTCCTCCATGCTGTCTGTCTCCTTGAGCACAGTTCCACAATTTTGTTTTCATAGGAAAATTGGGCTTAATTAATTTACCTAATGGGTATTTATTGAGTTCCTCATATGTATCAGGCACTGTTTTAGACCCTGAGTCTACAATAATGAGTGAACACTAAGTATTTCCTTATGAAACTCATAGCAGGGAAGAAAAATGAAATTCTGACTAGAAAAGCATAACTGTGATAAGTACTATTGAGATTGAGATAAGTTTAAGTTACTCTTAGAACACATATTTGATCAGGACTAGGAGGATCAGAAGAGACTTCTTGAAAAAAACAATAAGTGAATTAAGTCTCAAAGGAGTTAACCAGGCAGATAATAGAAAAGAAAGTTATTAAGTGCTGCATGCTCAAAGGTATGGAGATTTGAATGATCAGAGCCCATTCTGAAACTTATAAGTAATGCAATATAGCTGAAATTTACAGAGGGAGAGGGCCAAAGCAAGAAATATAACTGGTGAAGCAATGATGGGCCAATCTTGAAGACCTTATAATCCACAGGAATGATGTTGGACTATAGCCTTAAAGGCATTGAGAAACACTGAAGGGTTTTAAGCAAGGGGGTGACGTGTTATGTTTGCAAAGATGACTCTGATCATCTGTGACTAAGACTCAAGGGTTAGTGGTAGTGGCAGAGGAAACTTCAAGAGCTGGTGTAGTAAATCAAATGAGAAATCATAACAATGACCTTGTAACCAAAAATAAAGGATTGAAGAAAGAAAAGAAGCTGCAGATGATTCCTAGATATTTGACTTGGGTGACTAGGACATGGTGGTATGATTCACTGAACTAAGAATACAAGAAGCAGATTTTAATGAAAAATGTGATAAATGCTGTTTTGGAGATATTACATGTGAAGAACTTTAAGTGCTCTCTATTAGAGATTTCTAGCAGGCAGTTTTTCAGGTTGGAAAAGGAATCAAAGGTAGGGATGTAGATTTGGGGGTCATGAGGTATAAATAATTAGTGAAGCCAAGGGAAAGGATGACATAACTGAAGGAGCGCTGTCATGGGTGCATGTAGTGAGAAGGAGGGAGAGGAGAAAGAATGGATCAGGATTTTGGAGGGAAGCAGCGGTGTCACTGAAATTACAACTGGAGAAAATGATGAGGGTAGGGAATAATTTATAGCAGCAAATGTTGTCGAGAGAGACAGAGCAGGAAAAATAATGACTGAAAAGTGTTAATTGAATTTAACCACACATAGGTCACTAGCGACCATGGTAAGAATGGTTTCAAACAAGAGCTAGAAACCAAGAAAAGATGGTTATATGAAGGAGAAAGTAATGGCAGCAAATGAAGACAATTCTTTTAAGAAGGCTGCATGTGAAAAGGAGAGAGGGTTGATAGAAAAGAGGAACAGAGCTTTGAAGGAGTTTTTTGGGGGCTCTTTGTATATTTGTTTGTATGCACATGCATAGGTTTTAAAGATGAAAAAAAGGGGTGTGTGTGTGTGTGTGTGTGTGTGTGTGTGTGTGTGTATTTATTTTTTTTGAGACGGAGCCTTGCTCTTTCGCCAGGCTGGAGTGCGGTGGCATAGTCTTGGCTCGATGCAACTTCTGTCTCCCTGATTCAAGCAATTCCCCTGCCTCAGTCTCCTGAGTAGCTGGGACTACAGGTGTGCACTACCACACCCAGCTAACTTTTTGTATTTTAGTAGAGATGGGGTTTCACCATGGCCAGGATGGTCTTGATATCCTGACCTCATGATACGCCTGTCTTGACCTCCCAAAGTGCTGGGGTTACAGGCATGAGCCACTGAGCCTGGCCTATTTTTTTTTTTTTTTTTTTAATAAGACAGAGTCTGTCTCTGTTGCCCAGGCTCGAGTGCAGTGACACGATCTTAGCTCAATGCAACCTCTGCCTTCTGAATTCAAGCGATTCTCTTGCCTCAGCCTCCTAAGTAGCTGGGATTACAGGCGTGCACTACCACGTCCAGCTAATTTTTTATTAGTAGTAGAGATGGGTTTCACCATGTTGGCCAGACTACTCTCGAGCTCCTGACCTCAGGTGATCTGCCTGCCTCGGCCTCCCAAAGTGCTGGATTTAATAGGTGTGAGCCACCATGCCAGGCCAAAACTTGTATATATTTATATTTGGAAGGTAAAGAACCTAAGGCTGGTGTGGATTTCATACTTAATTTTTCTACCCTCTAGGCACATAGCAGAGAAGATTTCATTTTCTCACACCCTTCAAAGTTAGAGCTATGTAACTTGGTATTGCTAATGAAATGTAAGCAGATGTGACATTATCACTTCGGGGTGGAAACTAGAGCCAGTGTACAGTTTTCTACCTTTTCCTATTTCAGTGATCTAGAAAGCATGTGTCAAGATAAATCTCCGGGCTGGGCGCGGTGGCTCAAGCCTGTAATCCCAGCACTTTGGGAGGCCGAGGCGGGTGGATCACGAGGTCAAGAGATCGAGACCATCCTGGTCAACATG
>NW_016107403.1:3339329-3342714 GCF_001604975.1 Cebus imitator
AAAAAAAAAAAAAAAAAAAAAAAGATAAATCTCCCATTAGCCTGAGTCCCTGAAAGAATGCAGTGAAATGAACACAGCTTCCCAGGGGACCTGCAATGAGAGTGTAACATGAGCTGAAAGTCAGGAACTTAGTCAATGCTGATTTCTCTTCTCTTGCATTCTACATCACATCTCAGCTCTGTGTCTACCATTTTCTTTTTCTCTTCAGAATTATTTATTCTGTGCAATGTAGAACATGGCCTGTATGACCACCCCATTCAAACATTTCAGGCCTTTGGACTCAAACCTGGACTTACACCATTGTCCTGCCCTGTCCCATCCTTTCTCTGGCCTTTGGACTTCTACTGAATGACAATACTGGCTTTCCCCGCTCTCCAGCTCACAGATAGAAGATTGTAGAACTCTCATCCTTCATAATTATGTGAGCCTATTTGTATGGTACATCTCTTTCTCTGTCTCTTTCTCTCTCTCTCCTCTCCCTCTCTCCTCTCCTCTCCTTTCTTCTCTTCTCCTATTGATCTTATTTCTCTGGAGAGCACTCACTAATACAATATTCCCATGATCTTCCTAGACTTACAATATTTAGGTGATTAAGATAATTTCATATTAAAACTTCATTTTACAGATAAGAAAATTGGGACCCAGAGTGGAGGGAAGTTAAAACCCAGGTTTATTTCTCATCTCAGTCTTCTTTTCCCATGTCCTGACTTCCAGTTTCTTTATGATCCCTGGTCACACATCTAGCTTTGATTCATGACTTACATTTGGCCCAGGGTAGAATCCCTGACTTTCTCTGACTCACTCTTTTCCTTTGAACCTGGCCTTTACCTTGCTTCACCTGATCTGATTTTTGGCTATTTTTTTCCTCTGCTATGCCCTGAGTTTAGTGTGACACTGGGGACTTGCTTATACCCAAAAGCTGTTATTTTAGAACACGCACATTCTGAGGCCTTAAAAAACAAAGAATCAGAAGGGCTGCTGAGCGAGGTCGGAAGTGCCTTGCACCTGCCCGGGGTTGAGCAGGTGGAATAGTGGTCAGTAAGACTGCAAGGCTCAGGGGGGCACCAGGCCCTGAGGCTTCCTGTGGAGAGTTACAACTTAAAAAAGCATTAGAGGGCTTGAGGCCAGTTTTCTGTTCTTAAAGTACTCCAGGGATGCTTTTAGTATTTTAGAAGAGAAAGAGTTTTCTAGAAGGCAATAAGTTTGCCACACACAGATGGAAGCAATTCTCTAAACCAAACCCTGAAAAAAATTCTGATGATTTATAAGCTTAATACCAGCTTGTGTCTATCAGCAAAATTCTGAAAAGCTGGATGAGACTTTGACTACTAGTTTAGGGAATAGGTACAATGACTATTTTTGGTTAAATGAAAAAAGAGCTGTATGTTATTATTATTATTATTCATTGAAAAATGTTTGAAGAATAGTTTTGAGTTCTGTAAGACCAACATTTCAAAGAAAGAGGAACCAAGTAATTTGAATATTCAAAACTGACCTTATTTTATCCCTGGGTTGCCTTTAGTATCCATTTTCCAAAATACAAAGCAGCAACTTCCCTAAAAAGCATTCATCTCTGTCAGATTAGTTTATCAGACTAGCTAGCAGAGAGCTAGTTTGGCCTACTTCCTGCTGCTCAGGGCTGCATGGAGGCAAAGTGAGACTGGGAGAAGACTAGATGGGCTTGATTAAACTTAGAGTTTATTGACGTTTCTTTGGTTGGGAAGGAGGAAAGGAAGCCTTCTCTAAAGAAAGGCAGTAGGGCCTGAACTAACTTGACCAGTTTGGGCTATTCAATTGAAATAAATATTCAAATAGATCAAACAGGCTTTAAATAATCAGGAAATATATGCACAGTAGTTTAAAATTTGTGTTTCATGTGGTTATCTGAAGCAACTGATCTTGAAGCCTAATTCTATCAAAATAACAAAATGTAATTCATAGAAATTAGGAGCAGAACTCATGGATCAGCATGCATTTGTGTCCTTTGTCCTTCTGCCGGTTACGATTTCCCATTTACATTGAGGTGGTCAGTCGTGGTGAGCAGGGAGGAAGCATCAACTTGCAATTGCAAAACACATACTGGAATTCCAAAAAGCCATGCCATTAAATTCTTTCCATCTTCTCTTGCTATTCAATAACTTCTTATGTTAATTTCATGGGTCAGATATTAGGATGAGACAGAATTGCAGGTTCTGCTGAGAAGGAAATGGCTAAGAGAATGATATTTTTTACTGCTTAATATTTATTGAATCCATCTATTTCTAATTACAATATTGTGTTTCATCTTTTACAAGATTGCTTTTGTGTATGGAGTGAGATGACCTGTAACGTATGCTACCGTTATTATCAGGGCCTCCTTATAGTTATCATTGTTGATTTAAAATCTTAGCCAACCACAGCATGCAGAAATCTGAAGCAAAATGAGCACCCTATGACAATGTACATTTCTACTCAATTAAAAAAGGTCCTTGTGAAACCCAGTGTAATTCCTTCCTGCACATACCTTCATTTGCTGCTAAACGGGCTGACACACACAAAAATACAACATAGAACATTTTGAATGGTAGCAGTGTGAACTTTTTTAGCATGTACTTTTGTGTGTGTGTTTGTGCACATAATATATTGAAAATGACTATTCATTATTTTAAGCAGATTTTTACTGTTGGAGGGAAGAGTAGGAAGGATAGTGTACTCACTACATGTAGTGAACACTCAATATAGGTTTGCTGAGTTGAATCAGATGCTCTATATGCCTGAGACAGAGTGGTGGAGTGATGGTGTGACAACAAAGGCTACGTGTTCTTTGGGAGAAGTATCAAGAGAGTTTGGTTGACTCCTCAGTTCTCACATTCCCAGTCTTTAACAATGGGGGTACTTTTGACCTTCTTTAGTTCCCTAAGCCCTTATTTATGTTTTGTTAGAGACGCTCTCTCTGTGTTGCCCAGGCTGGTCTTGAACTCCTGGGCTCAAGCAATCCCCCTGCTTCAGCCTCTCAAAGTGCTGAGATTACAGGCATGAGCCATGGTCCCTGGCCTAAGTCTTTAATTTTGTTCCTTGTCTGTTAGTGACTTGAGAAGGCCACCTGCAAAGGGAGGATGAACCACAAATGGATACAGAGATAAATTTCTCAAAAAGAAAATTTAAGGAAGAGAAGAAGAAAAGGGACTAAATAGCATAAATATGTTTTCTTTCATTTAATTCACAAACACAGAGAAAATTTAGTTGGAAAAGTGTTATTTTTTTTAAACTTAAAAATATGAGCTTTCTGGCCGGGCGCGGTGGCTCAAGCCTGTAATCCCAGCACTTTGGGAGGCCGAGGCGGGTGGATCACGAGGTCAAGAGATCGAGACCATCCTGGTCAACATGGTGAAACCCCGTCTCTACT